>NC_139691.1:2500-62500 GCF_964106915.1 Podarcis gaigeae
TGGCCTCTTAAATGGCGCACTTCTGCAGCTAGCTGCAAGTTCTGCCATGAAGCCAACATGGCCATCCCCTTTTCCTGACTGGCAGCGGAGGAGCTGCTGCTTACAGTCTCCCCAGGAGCATTTCAACAGAGAGGAGGAGGCCTGAAGCCTTCAGGGTGGTTGTAAATCTTCTAAGAACATTTAACACTATTTCTGTTTCTTCTTTCTGAAGGCCTTTCCAAAGAATAATGATGGTATATAAACCTCTGGATGGGACCCCAAGGGTCATCCAGTCCAACCCGTTGCATCACATGAGTCCCTTACAGGGAAAAATCCCGCAGCCTTGGTTGTGCAGCAAATGTTCTCTTAAATGGCACACGTCTCCTGCAGCTGCAAGTTCAGCCAGGAAGCCAACATGGCCATCCACTATACTTGACTGGAAACAGAGGAAGTGCTGCTTACATCCTGCCTAGGAGCATCTCAACAGTCAGGGGAGGGCCCTGACCCTGACACCTAACCCCTATACTCTGCCTGACCCCAACCCTAATTATGGCCCAAACCCCTAGACTTACAACAGCAGACTCGATCTCAGCTCACCCCATTACGGGGATTTGAACCGCGGACGACCTGATCAGCAAGTACTAGGCTCTATAGTTTAACACAGCGCCACCTGCATCCCTTCTTTCCGATCTTTGACCCCTAGTTAAAAACTAGACTTTCCCTGGCCTTCCTTACTCCAAACCCAAATTCTCCAGGTTGTTCTGCACCTGTCTATAAGTACCTAATATCTCATATATTTCTCTCCACCTGCAGCCTCAGGTGTGCATTGCAGGGCAGTCCCAAAACAAAACCTTTTCCCCGACTCAATGATAAAGGAAATTAGGGTTAGGGTAGAGAGATACTTTTTTGGAAGCCTGTTTATTCCGACTTGTTTCTACAGTTGTGTATGCAGCTGCACATTGGTGTGGATGAAGGAAATCGAAGACTGATCCTGGTGAAAATTCACTGCTTCAGGAGTGCCAACACTCACTCCCTCAAACCCAGAGGATCCCAAAATAATTTGGCTCCTACTGTTCTCTGTATGGGTGCTGCTCCTCTTCCGGACAGGCGCTGAAGGTGGGATGAAGACCTTGTCTGTCATGATTAGGGAGGGAAGATACATTAGGGGGGGAGAAGGCAGAGCGTTCCCTCTATCTCTTCCAAGTGTGCACAGGGAACATTTCCCCCCAACATTTCCTTTTTCATGAGTGAGTAGGCTTATGCCAATAACATATAGGTGGTAATAAATCCACAAAATCTGACACTAAGGAACGAAGGACAGCTCATAAAATATCAGTGGGTCTGATTTCTTTCAGATGAACTGAAAGAGTAGGAATATGAAACAGGCATCAATCGTTTGTAATGCTATGCAAGACAGCATAAAGTAGCAGGCTGGGAAGGAGAAGTTGTTTGCCATCATACAACTAACCAGGAGGTATGTTTCACTGCTTATTCTTTCTGTGGCACTTTCTAGCTCTTAGGAATATGCAAGCGTCCCTTATGGAGATCCCCCTGCAACCTTGGTGCTCACAGGACCAAAAGGAGGAAGCATTTAACTGTTAGGTGTCACAGACTAAAGTGAAGAAACTTTCCCATCATACAATTAGCTTTAATGAATGCTTTTTTTGTTCTGAAGTACAATCCAAAGAATGCTATGAAGGTCCATTCATATCTATATCTAGAAAGGACCCCAAAGTTCACCCACCCAAACCCACTGCAAGGCAGGAACATGCAGGAGAACCACCAACCTTGGTTGTGCTGTCAGTCTTGCCGTATAAAAAGGCACATTTAAAAGGCACTTTAAACTGCAGCTGCAAGTTGTGCCAAGAAGCACACCTTGCCATCCCTCCCCTTTTCCTGACTGGGAGTGGAGGAGGTGCTGCTTAGTCTCCCCAGGAGCATTTCAACAGTCAGGAGGAGGCCTCAAGCCTTCAGGGTGGTTGTAGATCTTCTATAAACATTTAATGCTATTTCTCTTTCTTCTTTCTGAAGCCCTTTCCAAAGAATGATGGTATATAAACCTCTGGAAGGGACCCCAAGGGTCATCCAGCACAACCCGCTGCAGCCCAGGAAAATGCAGGAGTCCCTTACGGGGAACAATCCCGCACCCCTGGTTCTGCAGCAAATGTTGCTCTCTTAAGTGGCTCCTCTCCTGCAGCTGCAAGTGCAGACATGAAGCCAGCATGGCCGTGCACTATTCTGTACTGGAAACAGAGGACATGCTGCTCACATCCTCCCTGGGAGCATTTCAACAGTCACGGGAAGGCCCTGACCCCTAAACCTAACCCCAAACACAAACACTAACGCAGTGGAAGTGGAGGCAAAGTGGTTGGCCATCATACAACTAACCTGGAGGTATGCTTTCCTGCTTATTCTGTGTGTGCCACTTTCTAGCTCTTAGGAATGTGCAAGCGTCCCTTATGGAGATCCCCCTGCAACCTTGGTGCTCACAGGACCAAAAGGAGGAAGCATTTAACTGATAGGAGTAACATCATAAAGTGAAGAAACTTTCCCATCATACAACTAACTATTGCTCTTTCTGTTTCTTCTTTCTGAAGCACATGCTGAAGAATCACATGATGGTGTATAGATCTATATCTGGAAGGGACCTCAAGGGTCATCCAACTCAACACGCTGCTAGGCAGCAACATGCAGGAGAACCACCACCAACCTTGGTTGTGCTGTCACTCCTGCCCTTTGAAAGGGCATTAAGGCACTTTAAACTGCAGCTGGGGTTAAGGAGTGCAGCAAATGTTGGCCTCTTAAATGGCGCACCTCTCCTGCAGCGGCAAGTTCAGCCATGAAGCCAACATGGCCATCCCCTTTTGCTGACTGGGAGCGGAGGAGGTGCTGCTTACAGTCTCCCCCGGAGCATTTCAACAGTCAGGAGTAGGCCTGGAGCCATTGGGGGGGATTCTACATCTGCTAGGAACATTTAACGCTATTTCTCTTCCTTTCCAAAGAATGATGATGGTATATAAACCTCTGGAAGGGACCTCAAGGGTCATCCAGTACAACCTGCTGCAACGCAGGAACATGTAGGAGTCCCTTAAGGAGAACAATCCTGCAACCTTACTTGTGCACCAAATGTTCATCTCTTAAATGACACTTTGAAGCCTACTGCAGGGATCTGCACCTCCGCTGCAGCTTCAAGTTCAGCCATGAAGCCAACATGGCCATCCACTATGCTTGACTGCAAACAGAGGAAGTGCTGCTCAAATCCTCCCTGGGAGCAGTCAGGAGGGGGGGCCCTGAACCTGACCCCAACCCCGACACAACAACAGACTTTCAACTTCAGACCTTTGTAAAAGGTAAAGGGACCCCTGACCATTAGGTCCAGTCATGGCCGACTCTGGGGTTTCAGCGCTCATCTCGATTTCCTGGCAGAGGAAACCGGCATATAGCTACCAGATCATGTGGCCAGCATGTCTAAGCCGCTTATGGCAAACCTGAGCAACGCATGGAAACACCGGTTACCTTCCTGCCGGAGCAGTACCCATTTATCTCCTTGCACTTTAACGTGCATTCCAACTGATAGGCTGGCAGCAGCAGAGACCCCGCAAAGGGAAGTAATCCCATCATGAGGATTCAAACTCCCAACCTTCTAATCCGCAAATCCCAGGTTCCGTGGTTTAACCCACAGCACCACATGCATCCCTTCTTTCTGACCTTTGAACCCTGGTTAAAAACTACTTCCTTTGGCCTTCTTTACTCCAACCTGAAATTGTCCTGTTTGTTATGCATTTGGCGAGAAATAGCATTTTCATTAAAGACATCTCCTAAAGAGATTTCTCAGTGTCTGCGGCCTCAGGCGTGCATTGCAGGTCACTCCCAAAAAGAAAACTGTCCTCCTGACACAAAGGTAAGGGAAATTAGAGTTAGGGAAAAGAGACTATAATTTTTTGGAAGCCTGTTTATTATAACTCATTTCTAGTTGTGTGCGCACTGCAGTTGTGTGTTGAAGGAAAAAGCAGACCGATCCTGGTGCAAGCCCAATGCTTCAGGAGACAGGGGTCCCGTCCCAACGCTCAGCCTCTCAAACCCAGGAACACCCCAAGACATTTTGGCTCCTACCGTTCTCTGTATGGGTGCTCCTCCTCTTCTGGGCAGGCGCTGAAGGTGGGATGAAGGCCTTGTCTGTCATGATTAGGGAGGGATGACAGATTAGGGGGGAAAAGGCAAAGCGCTCTCTCCATCTCCCCCTTCTGCCCAGAAGTGTGTGCAGGGAAATCCACTCACATCAGGAGTCCTCATTCCCCCCCCCACCCTTTCCCTTTCCATGCCCAAGTAGCCTTATGAACAAAACACGTGAGTGATGATGAATGCACAAAATTTGACATTAAGGAACGAGGCAAAGCCCATACATAGAAATATCAGTGGGTGATTTCTTTCAGATGAACTGAAAGAGTATGAATATAAAACAGGCATCCATCTTTTGTATTGCTATGCAAGACAGAATAAAGTAGCTGCCAGTGAAGGAAAAGTGGTTGGCCATCATACAAGTAATCTGGAGGTATGTTTTACTGCTTATTCTTTCTGTGGCACTTTCTAGCTCTTAGGAATATGCAAGTGTCCCTTATGCAGATCCCCCCTGCAACCTTGGTGCTCTCAGTACCAAAAGGAGGAAGCATTTAACTGTTAGTTGGCACAGACTAAAGTGAAGAAACTTTCCCATCATACAATTAACTTTAATGAATGCACCTTTGCCATCATACAACTAACTTAAAGGAATGTTACTTCTGTTTCTTCTTTCTGAAGCACATTCCAAAGAATCCTATGCTGCTGCATATATATCTATATCTGGAAGGGACCTCAAGGGTCATCCACCCAAACCCACTGCAAGGCAGGAATATGCAGAACCACCAACCTTGGTTGTGCTGTCAGTCTTGCCCTATGAAAGGGCACTTTTAAGGCACTTGAAACTGCAGCTGCAAGTTGCGCCATGAAGCACACCTTGCCATCCCTCCCCTTTTCCTGACTGGGAGCGGAGGTGCTGCTGCTTACAGTCTCCCCAGGAGCATTTCAACAGTCAGGAGGAGGCCTGAAGCCTTCGGGGGGGGGGGGATTGTACATCTGCTAAGAACATTTATGCCTCCAGAAAAGGAAACAACCATGAACCTGCTCTAAGGGAACGCTGATAAGGGTATAAAGTGTTTTTTCTTTAAAACACGTCTCTTAGCATTACAAACTGCTGCAAATTTCCAAAACGCATACGTACCTGCCAGTATTTATCAATGTAAATGATTCAACTGGCTTTTGGTTTTGGCCCCTGTTGCAGGGGCTCAGCCCACTTAGTCTCGTGCCATTGGGGCTCCCAGCCTGGGTGCATAGCGGGGGACAGGCTTAAATCTTTGCACACTTGATTTTTAAGGGCTGACACACACAAACACACCCCCAAACTGCATTAAGAGATTACTAAATGAAAGGGTTTCACTATCTGGAGAGATGTGAGAAAATACAATCTCCCTGACAGTCGAGGTATAGAGACTGTTCTCTGGGAGGGTGTGAGGATAGGAAAAGAGACACTTCAACCAGCTGTTTGAGCAGAAATCCACCTGTGGAGAAGGCAGGCTGCACCTCTAGAAAGGACCAGGCCTTGTGGAAGTGTGGGGACTGTGTGGTCTTACCGATTTAGAGAGATAGCTAGGTATTTCCCACCGTTCCCTTGGCTCCTTGCGGCTAAGAAGCTTTTCCGGTGAGTAGTAGTGGACTAAGGAAGATGTAGCATTCGACATTAAGGAATAAAGCATTGCCCATGCAGGAAACCCATCTTTTTCCACTGCTGCCTTGGCTCTTTTTCTTCTCTTTCCTTTCACTGCCACACTGCTGGGCGAATCAGGTGTTTGGTTAAAGGAGGTCTTTGGATCTCCTCTCAAAAGATGCCCTTTACCCCTCTCGCCACTCTTCTCCCTCCCTTTGTCACGCAAAACTGCCCCCTTCCTTCTCCTTCCACTTTTTGGGAGCAGGAATTCACCACAGCCCATACAGCCTGAGAAATAAGGGGGGGCGAATTATTCCAGAAGAACTGAAAGAGGGATCCGTGTAAAACTGACACAGGATCTGCCAAGCTCAAATTAATGTGCAAGGAAGAATAAGGGAGCTCACAGGAAGCGAGGCAACTTTCCTGTGTTAGGCTGCAACTTACTTTAAGGAACGCTATTTCTCTTTCTGAAGCCCTTTCCAAAGAATAATGATGGAATATAAACCTCTGGAAGGGACCCCAAGGGTCATCCAGTCCAACCCGCTGCATCGCAGGAACATGCAGGAGTCCCTTATGGGGAACAATCCCGCAACCTTGGTTGTGCAGCAAATGTTTCCCTCTTAAATGGCACACCTCTCCTGCAGCTGCAAGGTCAGCCATGAAGCCAACATGGCCATCACTATTCTGGACTGGAAACACAGGAAGTGCTGCTTACATCCTCCCTGGGAGCATTTCAACAGTCAGGGGGAGGCCCGGATCCTGACCCCTAAGCCTTACACCGACCCTAATAATTACCCAAACCCCAACCGCTAGGCTTACAACAGCAGACTTACAACTTCTGACCATTGTCAAAGGTAAAGGGACCCGTAACCATTAGGTCCAGTCGTGGCGCACATCTCACTTTACTGGCTGGCGCACAGCTTCCGGGTCATGGGGCCAGCATGACTAAGCCGCTTCTGGCGAACCAGAGCAGTGCATGGAAACGCCATTTACCTTCTGGGCCGGAGTGGTACCTATTTTTCTTCTTGCACTTTAATGTGCTTTCAAACTCCTAGGTGGCAGGAGCAGGGACCGAGCAACGGGAGCTCACTCCATGGCGGGGATTCGAACCACTGACCTTCTGATTGGCAAGTCCTAGGCTCTGTGGTTTAACCCACAGCGCCACCCGTGTCCCTTCTTTCTGACCTTTGAGCCCTAGTTAAAAACTAGACTTTCCGTGACCTTCTTTACTCCAACCCCAAATTGTCCAGGTTGTTGTGCACCTGTCTAGAAGTACCAAACATCTCATAAAGAGATTCTTCTGCACCTGCGGCCTCAGGTGTGCATTGCAGTCCCAAAAACAGAACTGTCTTCCTGACCCCGGGGTTAGGGGAATTAAGGCATTTAGGGTATAACGACTATACTTCTGGGGAAGCCTGTTGGGAAGTGGTTGGCCATCATACAACTAACCAGGAGGTATGTTTTTCTGGTTCTTCTTTGTGTGGCACTTTGCACCTCTTGGAAATATGCAGGCGTCCCTTATGGAGATCCCCCTGCAACCTTGGTGCTCACGGTACCAAAAGGTGGTAGCACTTAACTGTTAGGTGTCACAGTCTAAAGTGAGGCAACCTTGCCATCGTAAAGGCAAAAGGACCCCCGACCATTAGGTCCAGTCGTGGCCGACTCTGGGGTTGCGCTACGCATCTCGCTTTACTGGCCTGGAGAACCGCCATTAACCTTCCTGCCAGAGCATTTGTCTACTTGCACTTTGAGGTGCTCTCAAGCTGCTAGGTTGGCAGGAGCAAGGAGCCAGCACCGGGAGCTCACCCCATGGCGGGGATTTGAACCGCTCACCTTCTGTTCGGCAAGTCATAGGCTCTGTGGTTTAACCCGCAGTGCAACCTGGGTCCCACAACTTAGAGGAATGCTATTTCTGTTTCTTCTTTCTGTTTCTTCATTCCAAAGAATCATATGATGCTGCATATATATCTGTATCTGGAAGGGACCCCAAGGGTCATCCAGTCTAACCTGCCGCATCGCTGGAACATGCAGGAGTCCCTTACGGGGAACAATCCCGCAACCCTGGTTGTGCAGCAAATGTTGCTCTCTTAAATGGCACCTTGAAGGCTGCTTCAGGGATCCCCACCTCTCCTGCAGCTGCAAGGTCAGCCATGAAGCCAACATGGCCATCACTATTCTTGACTGGAAACAGAGGAAGTGCTGCTTACATCCTCCCTGGGAGCATTTCAACAGTCAGGGGGAGGCCCGGATCCTGACCCCTAAGCCTAACCCCAAGTCTCTCCCTAACCCTGACCCTAATAATGACCCAACCGCTAGACTTACAACAGCAGACTTACAACTTCTGACCTTTGACAAAGGTAAAGGTAAAGGAACCCCTGACCATTAGGTCCAGTCGTGGCCGACTCTGGGGTTGCAGTGCACTTTAATGCCGGCACACAGCTTCCGGGTCATGGGGCCAGCATGACTAAGCCGCTTCTGGCGAACCAGAGCAGCGCACAGAAACGGCGTTGACCTTCCAGCCGGAGCAGTACCCGTTTATCTCCCTGCACTTTGAGGTGCTTTCAAGTTGCTAGGTTGGCAGGAGCAGGGACCCTGCAAAGGGAGCTCACCCCAGCGCGCAGATTCTGATCGGCAAGACCGAAGCTCTGTGGTTTAACCCACGGCACCACCTTTTTGACCTTTGACCCCTAGTTAAAAACTAGACTTCTTTACTGTGGCCTTCTTTACTCCAACCCCAAATTGTCCAGGTTCTTGCGCACCTGTCTAGAGGTACCAAACATCTCATAAAGAGATTTCTCTGCACCTGCGGCCTCAGGTGTGCATTGCAGGGCAGTCCCAAAACAAAACTGACTTTGTGACCCTGGGGCTCGGAGAATTATGGAATTTAGGGTATTAGGACTATACCTTTTTGGAAGCCTGTTTATTCTGACTCGTTTCTACACTTGTGTATGCACTGCACACTGGTGTTGGTGAAGAAAACCCTCACCCAGAAGATCCCTGGACAATTTGGCTCCTACCGTTCTCTGTATGGGTGCTGCTCCTCTTCCGGGCAGGCGCTGAAGGTGGGACCTTGTCCGCCATGATTAGGTAGGGAAGACAGATTGGGGGGAGAAGGTAGAGCGCTCCCTCTATCTCCCCCTTCTGCCCTGAAGCGTGCGCAGGGAAGCCCACTCACTTCAGGAATCCTCGTTCTCCCCCTCCCTTTCCTTTTCCATGCCTAAGTAGGCTTATGCACGAAACATATGGGTGATAATAGATCCACAAAATCAGACATTAAGGAACACAGCAAACCTGTGGGCCTGATTTCTTTCAGATGAACTGAAAGAGTAGGAGTATAAAACAGGCACAATAAAGTAGCAGGCTGGGAAGGGGAAGAAGTTGTTCGCCATCATACAACTAACTGGGAGGTATGTTTTCCTGTTTCTTCTTTGTGTGGCACCTTGCAGCTCTTAGGAATATGCGGGCGTCCCTTATGGAGATCCCCCTGCAACCTTGGTGCTCACAGTACCAAAAGGTGGAAGCATTTAACTGTTAGGTATCACAGCCTAAACTGAGGCAACTTTCTCATCATACAACTAACTTAAAGGAATGCTATTTCAGATTCTTCTTTCTGAAGCACATTCCAAAGAATCATATGCTGCTGCATATATATCTATATCTGGAAGGGACCTCAAGGGTCATCCAGCCCAACCCGCTGCATCGCAGGAACATGCAGGAGAAAAAACACCAACCTTGGTTGTGCTGTCAGTCTTGCCCTATGAAAGGGCACTTTTAAGGCACTTTCAACTGCAGCTGCAAGTTGTGCCAAGAAGCACACCTTGCCATCCCTCCCCTTTTCCTGACTGGGAGCGGAGGAGGTGCTGCTTAGTCTCCCCAGGAGCATTTCAACAGTCAGGAGGAGGCCTGAAGCCTTCGGGGGGATTGTACATCTGCTGAGAACATTTATACCTCCAGAAAAAGGAAACCACCCTGAGCCTGCTCTAAGGGAACGCTCATGAGTGTATAAAGTGTTTTTCTTTAGAACACCTCTGTTAACATTACAAACTGCTGCAAGTGTCCAAAATGCATACATCCGTCCCAGTATTTCTCGATGTAAATGATTCAACTGGCTTTTGGTTTGGGCCCCTGTTGCAGGAGCTCAGCCCATTGGGGCTCCCAGCCTGGGTGCATAGCGCGGGACAGTCTTAAATCTTTGCTTTGCCCCTGCTGTGGAGAACATTGCAGAGTTGATTTTTAAGGGCTGACACACACAATCTCCCCCAAACTGTATTCTGAAGCACTTTCCAAAGAATCATATGCTGGTGGGTGAGTGGGTGAGTATATATCGGGCAGGGACCCCAAGGGTCATCCAGTCCACCCTGCTACAAGGCAGGAATCCCCCCTTCTGCAGCTGCAAGTTCAGTTCCGCCAGGAAGCCCCCCTTGCCATCCCCTTTTGTCCTGCCTGATGTTGCAGATATATGCTAACCTCCAGGCACGGGAAAAACCATGAGCCTACTCTTAAGACTCATAAATGTAGAAAGTGCTTTTCTTTAGAGCACCTCGCTTAACACTGCAAGCTGATGCAAGTGTCCCAAACTGGTGGGAAGTTGCTGGTTTGTAAATATTAAATATTCCTACTTTATTGATCTGAATTACTCAAACGGCTTTTAGTGCTGCCCACTAAAGCAGGGGCTGGTCCCCATTTATTCTTGTGGTGTTCAGTTCAGAGTATATGCTCAAAAAATCAAACATTAAGCAATGGAGGGTTGCCCTGAAAGCTGGGGTCTTATAGACCAAAACTGGGTTTTGGATGCTCCATTAGACAAACCAGCCAGCTCTGCCTCTCTAATTCACTGGACCTGCTTGCAAATTAATTCTCTTTTTTAATGTATGCCTCTTCCAAAACATTTATCTTACGATTTAACGTGAAAGTGAACCACTTTTGGATCTCTGGTTGGATTACGTGGATAAATCGATAGATGAAAAATCGGTGCCTTGAGTAATTACCTGGTTAAAGCAATGGTGCTAGCCTACCCCAATCAAATAAAAAAAATTATTTTACTATATTTTTATTGTACTGTACTGTGTTGGTTACGGGGGATGCGGCCAAGCCCCACTTGGGTGGGTGTAATATATCAGGAGTGGGTTGTTGTTTTTTAAATGTTCTTATATGTTATAAGTCTTTCTATTTTTCCCCTTTTACCTTCATGACTTTTCCTCCACCTCCTCTTCTCCCTTCATCACGCGAAGTTTCCTCCTCCTCCTCCTCCTTCATTTCAGAACGGGAATTCAGCAGAGCAGACCTAAGAAATATCAATAATGTGGATTATTTTCACAAGAAGGGAAAGAGGGATCCATGTCAAAGCAAACATATAATATGTCCAGCCCAGATTCCAATGGAAGAAAGATTCAAGTGGGAAAGGAGCCTCCCTGGAAGAAATGTGTTTTTCCTCTTTATTTTTTCTTGTTTCTTCTTTCTGAAGCCCTCCCCCAAGAATCACCTAATGGTGCATCTGGCTGGAAGGGACCCCAAGGGTCATCCAGTCCCACCCGCCGCAAGGCAGGAATCTGCGAAGGAAGCACAAGGGTTCATTTCATGATAATAATAATAATAATAATAATAATAATAATAATAATAAGTGGCGGAATTGGGATCTGGAGGAATTAGCTGGCTACAAAAGCAGTTTCCATTACATTAAGGGCGGCCTGAGGGGGAAAACAAGGGAGATCTGCACTTTATTTTATATACAGAAGAACTGATTCTCATTCTCACAGCCAGTTCCTCTGGAGTTGCTTCTCCCCCCAATTCCAATATATAAAAATAGTATACTGCTAAGGCTTGGGGGGGGGGAGAGGCCGTGTCCCCCTTGGGGGGCTGTGATTTAGAAGAAGAAGAAGAATTTAATGATATTAACAATGTATTCCTCTTTCCCAGCCACCAACAGAGTATTTTAAAAAACGATCAAAGGAGAAATTTCCCTCCGCCTTTTCTAATCCTGATAACAAGGATAATCCTCATTTCTTCCCCGAAAGAATATGGAATAATTCGACAAAACGTGACATCTTGCCAACTTCCCTCAGCTTTTCCGAAGAAGAAGAAGAAGAATTGAAAGCTCCCACCTCACGCGCTTCCTTCGAGAAAAGGGGAGGGAGACGCGGAGGAGAAGCAGCGCCACGCGGCCTGACCCCGCCCATGCTGCGGCCTGGCATTGGCCCACAGCCCGACCTATCGCCGCCGAGGTTACTCCTGCTGCTAAGCCCGCTGGGCGCGTGCGCGGAGCGAGGGGCTTCCTGCAGCGGCCATTTTGGACGAGGGCAACGGGACTGAAAGGGGGGGGGGAAAGGGCAGAAGAGGCGCCGCCGCCGCCGCCGCCATGTTGGTGAGGGCCGTGGGCGGCGATAGGCGGGCCTTTGGGCCAATCCCAGGCCGGGCGGTGGGCGGGGCCAGGCCTTTCCCGCTCTTTCTCCTCCCAGCTGCTTCTCCTCAGCTGTTTCCCACGCCGCGCTTTGATGGCAATAACGGATTATTCGAAGTACTTTAAAAAATATTTTCATTGTTATCATTAGAAAAGCCTTTGGGAAGTTTGCAATACAGTATGTCTTGTCGCGCTTTTCATATTCTGTGGGGAGTGGCTGGGGAAGGGGAAGAAATGAGGATGATCCTTCATTTTAAATTCTTATCATTCTTATAAAACTTATAAAAGTTTGTTGTATATTATGTTTTATCGTGTTTTTAAATACTCTGTTGCTGGCTGGGAAAGAGTAATCAATGATTATTATCATGAACTGTTCCATTATTATTCTTATTCTTATTATTCTTCTTATAAATCTCACCCACCCAGGTGGGACACGGCCTCTTCCCCCTAAGCCTTCACAGTAGAGGATTTTTCTTTCTTTGAACTGGGGGAGAAGCAACTCCAGAGGAACTGGCTGTGCTTATTATTATTTTTATTATTTATTACCATTTCTAGGAAATAAAAGGGCAGATCTCCATTGCTTTCCCCGTCTGTATTGTGCAGATGAAGCACTGCTGGGCTTGGGAAGCAGCTCATTCCTCCACTTCTTCTTCTTCTTCTTCTTCTTATTATTATTATTATTATGATGATGATGAAATCAACCCTTGTGCTTCCTTCTCAGATTCCTGCCTTGCGGCGGGTGGGACTGGATGACCCTTGGGGTCCCTTCCAGCTAGATGCATAATAATAATAATAATAATAGTAATAAATTATATGATTCTTGGGAAAGGGCTTCAGAACGAAGAAACAGGGGGGAAAGCCCCTTTCTTCCCACTAGTCGTCTGCTGGCTCCTTTCCCGCTTGATTCTTTCTTCCACTGCAATCTGGGCTGGACATATTCTATGTCTGCTTGGACAGGGACCCCTCTTGCCCTTCTGGGGAAAATAATGGACATTCTTGATCTTTCTTAGGTCTGAATTCCTGCTCTGAAAAGGAGGAGGAGGAAGAAACTTCGCCTGATGAAGGGAGAAGAGGAGGTGGAGGAAAAGTCAGCTGCAGGCATGAAGGTAAAAGGGGAAGAAATAGAAATATACACATAACACTAAAGAACATTTTGAAGCAACCCCAGTCCTGATACATCACACCGACCCCCCCATAACCAGCACAGGAAAAATACAGGAAAGTCTTGTTATTTATTTGATTGGGGCAGGGCAGGACCTCCTGGCTTCTCCCATGTTGGCGAGGTTTGTCTCCTTTTCCTTTTCTTGTTAGGCCATCTAAAGGGGACAAAGCAATGGGTTGGAAACTGAATTGCTTCAGATGAACCATTGCTTTAACCAGGTACCATCTTTTTCGCTCCCTACTCGTGTAAGCAGCTCCTCTCCCACTTTCCTGTTATAGAAATATACACATAACACTTGATACGGAAGGAGGGGGGGCACCTTTCCCCACCTCCTCCTCCTCCTCAAAGGGGGCCCGAGGCGATGACCTCGGCAGCGCCCAGCTCCTGAAACCCCCCTACACCGTTGCACAAGCACCACACTATACCCCTTCACTTTCTTTATACGGGCGGAATAAGCCCTTCTTTCTTATGCCTTCCTTTCGCCCTATTTTAACATGAGTTGACCGTATCAAACTACGTCCTCCATTGACTATAATGGCCGCGCCTCAGCCAATCAGGAGCATGCACTCCCCTGCAGCAGCTAGCTCAGGGAGCCCTTGCACGCCTCATTTAACCTCCTGACAAGTTGCTGACGCCCCCCTCCCCCCCCCCCCGCGAGAACAATGGAACCGAAACCAGTGACCTCGTAAAACTGTCAAAGTCTTGTTACAATGTATCCATTTGTTTCCGTTTTCAATATGCAATATACACTTGACCGGCAAAGGGGCCGAAAGCTTCGGAAAATGATATAAAATCAACCAAAGCTCCGATTTTCTCCATTTTGACGTCGTTCTTCTCTGTTCCCTCTGGACTCCATGTTGCTGCCCACTTCCATAATCCCCTGAGCGACAGGTCACGTACTCAGGAAGACCCTAATCCGGTTGGATCGTTCTGCCAAACCCTTCCTCCGGGCAATGCCAGGTGGCAGACGATGCATATCTGTTCCATTGTTCCGTCATCACCTGTACTCAGGAAACATTTATCCATGCTTATCTATGCATATTCCCCACTCTGCATATCTCCCCCTCCCTTCCTGAAGTGCTGATCTGTGAAACCCCACCTTTCTGTAATGTATTCATGACGTTTTTCTGTGTAACCCAACCTTCCCATAATGTATTCATGACGTTTTCTGCACTGTATTCTGGGACCTGGAGGGAACTTTTAAAAGTTTATGTCGCCCCATTCTCGGGGTTCAATCTCGCCTTGAACCTGTTGGCCAATAAACTCGGATCTCCGCATCTTGCTCCGTCTCCGGCTGAACTCATTTCTTCCGCTAGGACCCGCGGACTCGGTCCGACGAGCTGGGTGGCAGGGCAACTCCGCACCCGGAATTTTCCGTAACACACTTAAAAACATTTTTAAACAACCCCAGTCCTGATACATCACACCGACCCCCCGTAACCAGCACAGTAAAAATACAGGAAAGTGTTTTTATTTCTTTTTCTTTTATTTCTTTGATTGGCTTCCCCCCACGCCTCGTGTGGCCACTGCTGGAATAGACATAGATAGGGAAATAAACAGTGCCCTCGTGTGGCCAGGACTGGAATAGACATAGATAGGAAAATAAACAGTGCCCTCGTGTGGCCAGGACTGGAATAGACAGAGATAGGAAAATAAACAGTGCCCTCGTGTGGCCAGGACTGGAATAGAGCTCAATAGGAAAATAAACAGTGCCCTCGTGTGGCCAGGACTGGAATAGACATGGATAGGAAAATAAACAGTGCCCTCGTGTGGCCAGGACTGGAATAGACAGAGATAGGAAAATAAACAGTGCCCTCGTGTGGCCAGGACTGGAATAGACATAGATAGGAAAATAAACAGTGCCCTCGTGTGGCCAGGACTGGAATAGACATAGATAGGGAAATAAACAGTGCCCTCGTGTGGCCAGGACTGGAATAGACATGGATAGGAAAATAAACAGTGCCCTCGTGTGGCCAGGACTGGAATAGACAGAGATAGGAAAATAAACAGTGCCCTCGTGTGGCCAGGACTGGAATAGACATAGATAGGGAAATAAACAGCGCCCTCGTGTGGCCAGGACTGGAATAGACATAGATAGGAAAATAAACAGTGCCCTCGTGTGGCCAGGACTGGAATAGACAGAGATAGGAAAATAAACAGTGCCCTCGTGTGGCCAGTATTGGAATAGACATAGATAGGAAAATAAACAGTGACCCCGTGTGGCCAGGACTGGAATAGACATAGATAGGAAAATAAACAGTGCCCTCGTGTGGCCAGGACTGGAATAGACAGAGATAGGAAAATAAACAGCGCCCTCGTGTGGCCAGGACTGGAATAGACCTCAATAGGAAAATAAACAGTGCCCTCGTGTGGCCAGGACTGGAATAGACCTCAATAGGAAAATAAACAGTGCCCTCGTGTGGCCAGTACTGGAATAGACCTCAATAGGAAAATAAACAGTGCCCTCGTGTGGCCAGTACTGGAATAGACCTCAATAGGAAAATAAACAGTGCCCTCGTGTGGCCAGTACTGGAATAGACCTCAATAGGAAAATAAACAGTGCCCTCGTGTGGCCAGGACTGGAATAGACCTCAATAGGAAAATAAACAGCGCCCTCGTGTGGCCAAGGACTGGAATAGACATAGATAGGAAAATAAACAGCGCCCTCGTGTGGCCAGGACTGGAATAGACATAGATAGGAAAATAAACAGTGCCCTCGTGTGGCCAGGACTGGAATAGACCTCAATAGGAAAATAAACAGTGCCCTCGTGTGGCCAGTACTGGAATAGACCTCAATAGGAAAATAAACAGTGCCCTCGTGTGGCCAAGGACTGGAATAGACATAGATAGGAAAATAAACAGCGCCCTCGTGTGGCCAGGACTGGAATAGACATAGATAGGAAAATAAACAGTGCCCTCGTGTGGCCAGGACTGGAATAGACCTCAATAGGAAAATAAACAGTGCCCTCGTGTGGCCAGGACTGGAATAGACATAGATAGGAAAATAAACAGTGCCCTCGTGTGGCCAGGACTGGAATAGACATAGATAGGAAAATAAACAGTGCCCTCGTGTGGCCAGGACTGGAATAGACATAGATAGGAAAATAAACAGCGCCCTCGTGTGGCCAGTACTGGAATAGACATAGATAGGAAAATAAACAGCGCCCTCGTGTGGCCAGTACTGGAATAGACATAGATAGGAAAATAAACAGCGCCCTCGTGTGGCCAGTACTGGAATAGAGCTCAATAGGAAAATAAACAGTGCCCTCGTGTGGCCAGGACTGGAATAGACATGGATAGGAAAATAAACAGCGCCCTCGTGTGGCCAGGACTGGAATAGACATAGATAGGGAAATAAACAGTGCCCTCGGGTGGCCAGGACTGGAATAGACATAGATAGGAAAATAAACAGTGACCTCGGGTGGCCAGGACTGGAATAGACATAGATAGGAAAATAAACAGTGCCCTCGGGTGGCCAGGACTGGAATAGACATAGATAGGAAAATAAACAGTGCCCTCGGGTGGCCAGGACTGGAATAGACATAGATAGGAAAATAAACAGTGCCCTCGGGTGGCCAGGACTGGAATAGACATAGATAGGAAAATAAACAGTGCCCTCGTGTGGCCAGGACTGGAATAGACATAGATAGGAAAATAAACAGTGCCCTCGGGTGGCCAGGACTGGAATAGACATAGATAGGAAAATAAACAGTGCCCTCGTGTGGCCAGTACTGGAATAGACATAGATAGGGAAATAAACAGTGCCCTCGTGTGGCCATTACTGGAATAGACATAGATAGGGAAATAAACAGTGCCCTCGTGTGGCCAGTACTGGAATAGACATGGATAGGAAAATAAAGAGTGACCCCGTGTGGTCATTACTACTGCCAGAGGAAGTGGGACTTACAGGAGATCCCTCCAAGCTGTTTCGAGGATGAGCCGGAGAAATGGCCAGAGCAACTGCAATCCTCCAGGACCAGCCAAGCGCCAAAACGCATCAGGCCGGGAGAACCAAGGAAGGTAGCGCAAACGCCCATCAGGCGCGTTCTAGAGAAAGAGACAGGCTTCTGGGTTAACCACAAAGTTCATTTGTTTGGCCCCCACATTTGACTGAGTATGCGGTTGAGCAGTGTCAGAAACTCAAGATCTATAAGCCCATTTTCATACTTTCAGATGCCCCAAACGGATATCGTGTGCCCTGGCTCTGATTTACGTTGGAGAAGAGGCAGATGGGACTACCATCTTCGTTTGTTTTTAAAGGGAACAGCCAGTGGCGTAGCGTGGGTTGTCAGCACCCGGGGCAAGGCAAGCAATTTGCGCCCCCTAACCCCCAGATGTGGCGCCCAGTGCGGCCGGCCCCCCTGCACCCCCACGCTACGCCACTGCAAGGGTCATCCACCACAGTGGGTGATCGAAAACTAAATTTTAATTGCCTCAAAATGAACGTGCCATAAAAGCATTTTTGCAAAAATTAAATGAATGACACTGTTTGATGGTATGATCACCCAGGATCATGTTATGTCCTGGGACTTCCCTAATTCAGTCCAATTCCATCTGTACAGCTAGGGGCACAACACAGCAGAGAACAGGTGAAATATGAGTGGTGCAGAGAGGTGATGGAAAATTATTCAAGACTCAACAGCATTCCTGGGCAGATGTTCAGCAAGGAGTAATTAGAAAGACGAGCATGCACACTATGCCAAAAGGTCAGGAAGCTCACTATGTATCTTGTTACAGCTGGGTCCTAAACATATGCAGTTGAAAGTTGTTAAAATGGACCTTGCTAGGCCTCTAGAATCTGAAACTACAGCGAACTTCAAGCACACAGTACAGCAGCCATGAAATAGATGGCATGTGTATCTCTCTGTCACTTTTGTGCCGCTTAGTCAACTTCGCTGCTGGTTACGTGAGACCTTGGCATCCTTCAGGATGATATGATTGGAAGGTAACCCAAGGTTGTCAGCATTATGAGATCTTATCTACCTGAAGAAGCAACAGCCATGAAACCAAAACAAAGGAGAAACCATGGCATGTTTTGGAAAATCAGCGCTGCTGTGTGTCACAGTTGCCTTGTGATCAAGCAAGGGTCCCTGTTACATTAGTCTCATTCCCGCTTGATTTTGGCAATTCATAGTCTTGGGGCCACATTAAGAATGGCATTAATGCTAAAGATGGGAAAGTCCATCTCCTGGTTCAGTTCCTGATCAATATAGAGTGTATAGAGAATAATTTTCTGTCTCCTCACACTCCTTCCTGCAACCTGCTGGCTAGTCCGTTCTGCTCTGCTTAGGCAAAGAGCATAATACGTATTGCCCCAGCCTGGTAACTGTGAACTTTATTCCAACCTGCGGATATGTTTGTGAATTTATAACTTCTATTTCACAACTAGATGGGGTGAGGGCTTTTGGAGACTGTTTTAACAATGTTAGTGACTTTGATTGCTTTGTTAATGCAATTGCCCTTTTTAAACTAATGATTTACTCTTATTATTAAACCATACATATATTATTTTCTACCATATTGTTTTAAGTTGCTTTATTTCATGCAATGTCATATTTATTCATTATAATATTTGCTTGCCGCCAACTTAAATAAAATATCAAGGCAGCATATTACAGTATATACAATAAAAACATAGACTACAAAAAATTAAAATAATAATTAAAATGACTGGCTGATCAAGAAAGTTTGGACAACTGCATAGGTCTGTCAGCATAAAAAGATATCCGAGCAACACTTGAGCAATTGATAAAAATTGTTTTAAATTTAGAAGTATAATATTTGGAAAGTACAAAATAAGGTATGAAACAAGGTAATAATTTGCTGACATTCTTATTATAAATAATGCAGGGTAAGGAGATGTGAGGAAGTCCAATCAGTTATATAAGAAAAGTTGTACTGAATGGTTGGTTATATTTTTCTCTTTTTTCTTTTTTTCTTTTTTATTTCTTTCTTTCTATATGGCTCTTTGGTATTTTGGTTCTGGCTTTTTGGTGTAGGGATCTTGTATTATGTATTTGAAAATTTAATAAAATATTTATAAAAAAATAAATGAATATTTTTATGGGTGTGGACAATGAGGAGCGTTTCTTATGCTTAATATCTGCAACACATTGAGTGCTCGTCCAGAAAAGTTGAGACTCACCCTCCAGTGCTATGCTCATGAGGCGCTTTCCTTCTCGTTGCTTAGGACTTCGTAGCAGCAGCGGGGGAACCGCCAAAAAAGCCCCTTCGGCGCGCGGGAGGAGCGAGCCGCCCGCTTTCCCGCCCTCGCCGGTCTCCTGGGGCGCACGCAGCGCTCGCGCCCTCCGCAGCCCGCCCAAACGCGCGCCAATGCCGGGCGACGCGCCCCCTCCGGGAAGCGCGACGTAGGCGCCGCTCCTGCACCCGACGGCCTTTTCTGCAGGGCTTCTAGCTGCAAGCGAGTGTGCGCGCAGAAGGCGGCGCCTGGGCTGGGGAGCGCGCAGCCTCGTCCTTTCCTTCGCAGCCAGCACTGTGAGAGAGAGAGTGAGCCACCAGGACCAGGTAGGGGCAGAGAGCTCCGAGTGCGCCCCCAAAAATGTTGCGCCCGGTGCGGCTGGCACCCCTTGCACCCCCCACGCTACGCCACTGGGAACAGCTGTAACCTCAGTGGCTTTGCCTGCAGAACACCGCACGCTCAATCCACGGCTTCTCCAGGCCTGAAACTCTGGCAAAGTGCTGCCAGTCAGTGTTGGCATTACTAAGCTAGATGGAGTGGTGGGTCCGACTCCCTATAAGGCAGCTTCCCAGGTTCCCATTTATGCTACGGATCTGGGTGTGAGGCTGGCTGTCCCGTTGAGTGTGGTTCTTTGCACATCTGGAAGACGACTGTGTCACCTCCCATCCCCCTCTGGAAGGTGCTTTTTCGGCTCAGGGGAAAGGGCAGGCAGCCCCAGCAGCTGTAGACTGCAGCATCCTGAATGAAGGGCGGGGGAATTCCCCTTGCAGCCCAAGGGTTGTTTGAGGCCCCCACAAAGGAGCTGATCTGCAGCTTGAACCCAGGACCTGCTCTCTCACCAGGCTGCTCCTCCAGCTGCCAATGCCACCCCTGGAACCTGTGTGACTCTCAAGCGTGGCTTGTGTCCAGGAACCTGGGAGGATGTCTTTCCCGTGGGCGCAGCTTTTCCTCTTGAAATCAACAGCCCATGCAAGTTTCCAGCCCTTCTGGCCATCGAGATGAGCCTGGCCGTCTCCGAGGAAATCTGGGGAGGCTGCGGTGGACTTTCCAGTGGTCCAAGGGGGGTTGTGTCTTCCTGCCCGGCCTCTCTTTCCTGCCCTCTTTCTCCCCTGCACCCTTTCCAAGCAACCACGGAGGAGGGAAGGAAGCGGAGCCCTGGATCCTCCGCTCGCAACTGCACCAGCTTCCCTCCGCTTGGAAGCAGGAAAGTGGGAGAGGAGCTGCTTACACGAGTAGGGAGCGAAAAAGATGGTACCTGCTGAAAGCAATGGTTCCTCTGAAGCAATTCAGTTTCCAACCCATTGCTTTGTCCCCTTTAGATGGCCTAACAAGAAAAGGAAAAGGAGACAAACCTCGCCAACGTGGGGGAAGCCAATCAAAGAAATAAAAACACTTTCCTGTATTTTTCCTGTGCTGGTTAGGGGGGGTCGGTGTGATGTATCAGGACTGGGGTTGCTTCAAAATGTTTTTAAGTGTTATGTGTATATTTCTATTTTTCCCCTTTTACCTTCATGCCTGCAGCTGACTTTTCCTTCACCTCCTCTTCTCCCTTCTTCCGGCGAAGTTTCTTCCTCCTCCTCCTTTTCAGAGCAGGAATTCAGACCTAAGAAATATCAAGAATGTCCACTATTTTCCCAAGAAGGACAAGAGGGGTCCCTGTCCAAGCAGACATAGAATATGTCCAGCCCAGATTGCAGTGGAAGAAAGAATCAAGCGGGAAAGGAGCCAGCAGACGACTAGCGGGAAGAAAGGGGCTTTCCCCCCTGTTTCTTCGTTCTGAAGCCCTTTCCAAAGAATCATATAATGGTGCATTATTATTATTATTATTATTATTATTATTATTATTATGCATCTAGCTGGAAGGGACCCCAAGGGTCATCCAGTCCAACCCGCCGCAAGGCAGGAATCTACAAAAGAACCACAAGGAAACTGCATTTAATAAAAAGTGGAGGAATTGGGATCTGGAGGAATTAGCTGGTTACAAAACAACGGCTTCAAGCAGTGCTTCATCTGCACAATTCACTGTTCAGGTCCAGTTTCCAATACATTAAGGGTGGCCTGAGGGGGAAAGCAGTGGAGATCTGCACTTTATTTTATATAAATAATAAATTAATTATTATTATGATCATCACAGCCAGTTACTCTGGTGTTGCTGTAGCCAAGGGGAGCTTCCCCGACCCAATTCCAATAAATAAAAATACTATACGGTTAAGGCTGTTGCCATTACTGGAAAAGAAATCGATAGGAAAATAAACAGTGCCCTCGTGTGGCCAGGACTGGAATAGACATGGATAGGAAAATAAACAGCGCCCTCGTGTGGCCAGGACTGGAATAGACATGGATAGGAAAATAAACAGTGCCCTCGTGTGGCCAGGACTGGAATAGACATGGATAGGAAAATAAACAGCGCCCTCGTGTGGCCAGGACTGGAATAGACCTCAATAGGAAAATAAACAGCGCCCTCGTGTGGCCAGTACTGGAATAGACATAGATAGGAAGATAAACAGTGCCCTCGTGTGGCTAGGACTGGAATAGACATAGATAGGAAAATAAACAGTGCCCTCGTGTGGCCAGTACTGGAATAGACATAGATAGGGAAATAAACAGCGCCCTCGTGTGGCCAGGACTGGAATAGAGCTCAATAGGAAAATAA
The DNA here is from genome assembly GCF_964106915.1 of Podarcis gaigeae. NCBI lineage: Eukaryota > Metazoa > Chordata > Lepidosauria > Squamata > Lacertidae > Podarcis > Podarcis gaigeae. The sequence goes on from NC_139691.1 coordinate 24,631, forward strand.
ACAGTGCCCTCGTGTGGCCAGGACTGGAATAGACATAGATAGGAAAATAAACAGTGCCCTCCTGTGTCCAGGACTGGAATAGAGTTCAATAGGAAAATAAACAGTGCCCTCGTGTGGCCAGAACTGGAATAGACCTCAATAGGAAAATAAACAGTGCCCTCGTGTGGCCAGGACTGGAATAGACCTCAATAGGAAAATAAACAGTGCCCTCGTGTGGCCAGAACTGGAATAGACATAGATAGGAAAATAAACAGTGCCCTCGTGTGGCCAGGACTGGAATAGACATAGATAGGAAAATAAACAGTGCCCTCGTGTGGCCAGAACTGGAATAGAGATGAATAGGAAAATAAACAGTGCCCTCGTGTGGCCATTACTGGAATAGACATAGATAGGAAAATAAACAGTGCCCTCGTGTGGCCATTACTGGAATAGACATAGATAGGAAAATAAACAGTGCCCTTGTGTGGCCAGGACTGGAATAGACATGGATAGGAAAATAAACAGTGCCCTCGTGTGGCCATTACTGGAATAGACATAGATAGGAAAATAAACAGTGCCCTCGTGTGGCCAGTACTGGAATAGACATCAATACAGGAAAGAGGGCAAGGGGCCAGAGGGGGGAAGAAAGGACGTTAGAGGCGGCGGCGGAGGCACCATGTTGGTTGAGGGCAGCAGGGGCTAGACTAGATTTCTGCATCTCTGCATTTCAGGGATCAGACTAGATGCTTCTGGGGGTCCTTGCGGAGAAGGAAGGCCGGAGGGACCCCCCCAAAAAAAATCTCCTCTGGGAGGAGTCCCAACAGTACCTAAGGGGCCTGGCTTCTCCTCATTATTATATATTATAATATATTATATTATAATATTGTCAGGGTTTCAGGGACAGAGAGCGAGGGGGAGGGGTCCCAGGGTGACGAGGAAGAGGACGACGATGACCCGAGGTTGTCAGTGAGTCCGTCAAGTGAATCCGAGGATTCCCAAAAGGGAGCCCCCCTGGTCAGGCCAAGGGGCAGTAGAGAGGGAAGCAGTCAGAAGCAGGGGAACGAAGAGGGAATCCCCAGTGGGGGTTGGAGATCGGGACCGGCCTCTCCGTCGGAACGGAGTGAAGGGGGTGGAGTTGCCAGTGTGTCAGAAAGAGCAGAACAGGGAGCAGAGAGGGGAAGGAGTTCGGAGCAGAACGTCCTGCCGGAAGGGGAGGAGTGTAGTACCGAGAGTAGCGTAACGGTCGAAAGGAAGGTCAGAGGCAACGTACGCGCGCCAAGTTCAAATGTGGAGGCGCGCGGAAATGAGGAGAGCCCTGAGGAGGAGCCTGGTCCCAAAGCACGAAGGAGGGGGGAGCAGGCGTCAGAAGACTCAGCCTCGGGGGAGTCCCGAAGGGAGGGAGCACAGGGGGGCAGGAAGACCCTGCGGAAAAGGAAGGAGAGGAAAAGGTGGAGCAGTACAAGCCTCTTAAGCTGGTGCAGGGGCGGGACTGACTCAGAGGGGACTTCAAACATCTAAGAGTAAAAGATGCTGAGCCACGGAGCTTGGATGTAACGACAACAATGTTCTTCAATAAAACCTTTTGTATATAACTTGGACTGGATTTTGGTCTCTTGTGAGCTGGGACCTCGGGTGGCTCTGACAAATATGATTCTTGTTGTTATGTTATTATATTATATAATTATATATCCTGTCATTTTATCCAGGCACCCCCAACCTGCAGCCCTCCAGATGTTTTGGACTACAATTCCCATCATCCCTGACCGCTGGTGCTGTTTGCTATCACTAGCAAACATGGGAGTTGTAGTCCCAAATCATCTGGAGGGCCACAGATTGGGGGTGCCTGGATCCATAAGCTGCCGGGAGTCCCTGTCTGGGTTTGCTGGGAATGCGTGCTATTAATGATAATAATAATGATGATAACGAGGAGGATGCTTCAATTTGAAGAATCGTTACTAGTTTTGTAATGATTTCGCCATCCTAAATTTCTCAAAGCTGCCTGGGAGGAGGGGAGGGTATAGGATAATATATATGTCAGGGGCTCAGGAGCAGAGGCACAGGGGAGAGAGGAAATGGAGAGCGAAGGGGAAGAATCGGAGGGCAGCGTAGGGGAGTAGGACAGTGGCCCGAGAGATTCCATGAGCTTTTCCAGCGAATCAGAAGACTCCCAGAAGGGGGCACCGAGGGCCAGGGCAAGGGGGGTCCCAGGGGGGACGCGCCAGAAGCAAGGGGCCAGCGGGGACTCCCAAAGCAGCAGCGAGAGATCAGGACCAGCTCCCCCACCAGAGCGTAGTGGGGGGGAAGAGTCCCATGCATCAGGGCCAGCGTCTCCTCCAGTAGGGAGAGAAGATGAGTCAGGGCTGACCACGCCTCTATCAGAGAGTGAGGAAACGGAGGGGAAGTCAGGTCCAGCTAGCCCCCCCGAAGGGGGAAGCAGTGACAGGAGCAGTGTAACGGTCAGGAAAAAGGTTGCCGGCTGGGCGCGGGCGCCAAGTTCGAATGTACAGGCGCGCGGCACGGCAGGAAACCCGGATTGGGAACCAGGTCCTAAAGCCCGCCGGAGGCAGGGGGAAGACTCCGGGGACTCAGCGTCAGAAGAGTCCAGAACGGGCGAGACCCCAGCGGACAGGCGGACCCAGAGGAGGAAAGAGCAGAGGAAGAGGTGGAGCAGGGCTAGAGTCTTAAACTGGTGTCTGGGGGGAGGAGATTCAGACGGAGCTTCAGCGGTCTAGGGTTCGAGACGTAGAGCTGCGGGCCGCGGCTTGGAAATCGAAACTGAACGTCAATAAAGACTTTTGTATATAACAAGGAACTGGCGTTGGTCCTTTGTGAGCTGGGACCTAGGGCAGCTCTGACAATATATATATACGTATTATACATATCTATATACACACACACACACATAATAAATATATACGTAAATATACATAATAAATATAGACATTGGCTCGACCAAATGACTTAAACCATTCCTATGAGTTTGCCAAGAATTTCTCGATGGCTCAAGATTTCTCAAAACCTCAAATGAAATGTAAAATATCCATCCTTGATCCTGTTTCTGCCCCCCCAAACTATCCCTTGGCGGGGAGTTCCAAAGGAGGGAGCTGCTCTCTGCAATGGATCTTTGAGGGCAAGTCTCAGGGGGCAAGCCTTTGGATTTCGAGGGCAAGCTGAGCTGTGGCTCCAATTCGAACCCAGGACCTGAGCCAGTTGCCCCACAGGTTCTTTCCCCCCGGCGAGGCTGGTCTCTGCCCCCCAAACTCTGCTGACACCGTCCAATGCCTGCCTCTTCCCAGATCAGCAAGTGGCGGGCAGTTCCCCAGATGGTGCGGGTTGGAGAGCAAGAGGCTGGGAGGGCCCAGGATGCCAGAAGGTGCTGGCCTGCGAGTCAAGTGGCAGGGAGTTCCCAAGAAGTAGACTTCCCCACCTCCAGAGGCGAGTGGATTTCTTCGTGTCCAGTGGCAGGGAGTTCCCAAGGTGGCAAGCGCTGCAAGTCTATTCAGTCAGCTGGCAGGCGGGCCTAGATTTACAAAGGGAATTTTCACCCCGCAAGAGGGCGGAACTCGAACCTGCAGCTTCAGCTTTAGCAAGGGATTTCAGCGGAGGGAGGGATGCCCTCGAAGGGGTGGTGTCGCCAGAGACTTTTCACATGAGAGGAATGAAATTTTTATATACAGGGCGGTTCACAGACCAATGAACAAATATGAATGAACAAATAGTATTTCTTATTATCATTTTTGTATTATCTTTTCCTATTCTTTATATTGTCACGGCGTTGGGTTGGGGGAACGGTGCCGGGTTCGAGTTTGGGGCAGCATGTGCACCCCCCTCTCTCGGGCGCAGGTGGCGATGGAGGGGCTGTGCCGTCCTGTGGCGCCTGATGACCTGGAGGTAAGTCTTGGGAGTTGTAGCGCCGCGTGACCAAAGGGTTCCGGGTGCAAAAGAGGGCCAGGGGATCAACAGCTCTGGCTTCTCATGCGATTTGGAATCCGGCTCCTGCGGCTGGAGGAAGCCCCATGGCGACTGACGGAGCTGGGATTGGGCCGGGCCGGGCACCGACGGTGAGTCTCGCACGCTGTACCCCCATGCGTCTGGGGCGGGAGGCTTACGACCCTGCGAGGTGGGCCAAGGGGATCGGAAGGAAGCGTCGCAAGAACGGTTTGCTCTGAGCCGGGTCTGGGTGCGAGGAACCGGGCTTCTCTCCTGATTATCTCCATCCAGGTGGGCGGCGGGCACCATGCCGCCCGCCTCGCCAAGAAGACCCTTAAAGGCGCCGGCTGCTTCCGCTACCGCATGGCTTTCCGGGGAGAAGGCGGTGAGTTGGGTTTGGCTTGGGTCGGTGGAACTCCCTGCTGCGGGAAGGGAATTCTAGCCGAGCCTCCGACACCTGAACCCCCTGCCCACCTGACTCTGCCTTCCTTTCCCCCCGGGTGCTCCTGTCCGGCCCGCAGGGGGAGCGCCTGGTCTGGCGGGAGGAGTGGCTTCTCCTTGACAGCGGTGGCAAGTTCCAGGTAAGCCATCTCAGAAAGTCTGGGGCCTTTGGGACTGCCTGCCACTGGATGCCCTATCAAGACGTGGGGCTTTTCAGTTCGAAAAAGAGACTCCCAATTCCCCTTTGGGACTCCCTGCCACTTTGGCACGCCTCTGGGGTGAGACATTCAGCAGGTGTCGGATTCAAATTCCTTCCTGGCAGGAGCAGCTGCTGCTTTGAACCCACGTCTTGCAGGCGGTGCTGGAAGCGGGCACTGGCAAGTGGTCTGGCACGGGCGCCATCGCGGTGGACAACGTGGCATAAGCGGCCGGAGGCGGGTGCGAGGAGCGCCGCCAGGTGAGCGATGGTGAAGGGGAGGGGAGGTCCAATGCTTGGGGGATCCGGGGTTCGAGAGACACACGGGCATATGAAGAGAGGCGCCCCAGTTCGAGGGCATCGGCAAGGTTGCCTTTCAAGAGGGGAGGCCCTCGCACCCGGGACTCCCTGTCCCACCCCCAGCCCCAGAGGCAGCCTGGCCCTGAACTACCCGCTTTGCGTTCGCAGGACCAGGTCCGGATCGTGGAGCTGCCCGTCGGCGTGCCAACAGACTGGCCCCTTTCTCAAATTCGACAAACCAGTCAGCTCCCTGCCTCTCTAATTCACTGGGCATTCAAGTATTTGCTTGGAAATTAATTCTCTTTTTTAATTTAGGCCTCTTCCAAAACATTTATCTTAAGATGTAACATGCAAGTTAGCATTTGGGATGTTAATTAATCTCCGCTTGGATTATGTGGATAAATCGATAGGTGGAAGAATCAATTACCTGGTTGATCTGAAGAAATTAAGTTTTCAACCAATTGTTAGTCACCCTTAGAAAAGAAAAAAGGAGACCTCACCAACATGGGGGAAGCCAGAAGGTTTTGCCCTACCCCAATCAAATAAATAACAACACTTTACTGTATTTTTACTGTACTGTACTGTGCTGGTTAGGGGGGGGGTCGGTGTGATATATCAGGACTGGGGTTGTTTAAAAATGTTCTTTAGTGTTAGATGTCAATTTCTATTTCTATTTTTTCCCCTTTTACCTTCATGTCTGCAGCTGACTTTTCCTCCACCTCCTCTTCTCCCTTCATCAGGCAAAGTTTCTTCCTACTCCTCCTTTTCAGAGCAGGAATTCAGACCTAAGAAAGATCAAGAATGTCCATTATTTTCCCAAGAAGGACAAGAGGGGTGCCGTCCAAGCAGACATAGAATATGTCCAGCCCAGATTGCAGTGGAAGAAAGAATCAAGCGGGAAAGGAGCCAGCAGACGACTAGCGGGAAGAAATGTACCTTCCCCCCTGTTTCTTCGTTCTGAAGCCCTTTCCCAAGAATCATATAATGGTGCATTATTATTATTATTATTATTATTATTATTATTATGCATCTAGCTGGAAGGGACCCCAAGGGTCATCCAGTCCAACCCGCCGCAAGGCAGGAATCTACAAAAGAACCACAAGGAAACTGCATTTAATAAAAAGTGGAGGAATTGGGATCTGGAGGAATTAGCTGGTTACAAAACAACGGCTTCAAGCAGTGCTTCATCTGCACAATTCACTGTTCAGGTCCAGTTTCCAATACATTAAGGGTGGCCTGAGGGGGAAAGCAGTGGAGATTTGCACTTTATTTTATATAAAGAATAAATTATTATTATGATCATCACAGCCAGTTACTCTGGTGTTGCTGTAGCCAAGGGGAGCTTCCCCGACCCAATTCCAATAAATAAAAATACTATACGGTTAAGGCTGTTGCCATTACTGGAAAAGAAATCGATAGGAAAATAAACAGTGCCCTCGTGTGGCCAGGACTGGAATAGACAGAGATAGGGAAATAAACAGCGCCCTCGTGTGGCCAGGACTGGAATAGACATGGATAGGAAAATAAACAGCGCCCTCGTGTGGCCAGGACTGGAATAGACATGGATAGGAAAATAAACAGTGCCCTCCTGTGGCTAATAATAATAATAATAATAATAATAATTTTTTATTTATACCCAGCCAAGGCCGGGCTCAGAGCGGCTTACAAGCAATAATAAAAACAAGATGAATGTGTCAGGGGTTCAGGAAGAGAGGCGCAGGTGGGGGAGGAGACAGAGAGCGAGGGGGAAGGATCCCAGGACGACGAGGAAGAGGATGACAATGACCCGAGGTTGTCCATGAGTCCGTCCAGTGAATCGGAGGACTCCCAAAGAGGAGCCCCCCTGGTCAGGCCAAGGGGAGCTAGAGGGGGAAGCAGTCAGGAGCAGGGGAACGAAGGGGGAACTCCCAGTGGGAGTTGGAAGTCGGGACCGGCTTCTCCGCCGGAACGGAGTGAAGGGGGTGGAGTTACCAGTGTGTCAGAAGCAGCAGAACAGGGAGCAGAGGGGGGAAGGAGATCAGCGCAAGACGTCCTGCCGGAAGGGGCGGAGAGTAGCACCGAGAGCAGCGTAACTGTCAAAAGGAAGGTCAGAAGCAACGTACGCGCGCCAAGTTCAAATGTGGAGGCGCGCGGAAGTGAGGAGAGCCCTGAGGAGGAGCCTGGTCCCAAAGCGCGAAGGAGGGCGGAGCAGGCGTCAGAGGATTCAGCCTCTGGGGAGTCCCGGAGGGAGAGAACACAGGGGAGCAGAAAGACCCTGCGGAAAAGAAAGGAGAGGAAGAGGTGGACCAGCACAAGCCTCTTAAACTGGTGTAGAGGCGGGACTGACTCAGAGGGGACTTCAGCAGTCTAAGGGTAACAGACGTAGAGCCACGGAGCTCGGATGTAAAACCAAGAATGTTCTTCAATAAAAGCTTTTGTATATAACCCGGACTGGACTTTGGTCTCTTGTGAGCTGGGACCTCGGGTGGCTCTGACAGAATGATTACAAACTTAAAAACAAAAATAAAACACAACAATACTGGAATAGACATGGATAGGAAAATAAACAGTGCCCTCGTGTGGCCAGGACTGGAATAGACATGGAGAGGAAAATAAACAGTGCCCTCGTGTGGCCAGGACTGGAATAGACATGGAGAGGAAAATAAACAGTGCCCTCGTGTGGCCAGGACTGGAATAGACATGGATAGGAAAATAAACAGTGCCCTCGTGTGGCCAGGACTGGAATAGACATAGATAGGAAAATAAACAGTGCCCTCGTGTGGCCAGGACTGGAATAGACATAGATAGGAAAATAAACAGTGCCCTCGTGTGGCCAGGACTGGAATAGACATAGATAGGAAAATAAACAGTTCCCTCGTGTGGCCTGGACTGGAATAGAGCTCAATAGGAAAATAAACAGTGCCCTCGTGTGGCCAGGACTGGAATAGACATAGATAGGAAAATAAACAGTGCCCTCCTGTGGCCAGGACTGGAATGGAGCTCAATAGGAAAATAAACAGTGCCCTCGTGTGGCCAGGACTGGAATAGACATAGATAGGGAAATAAACAGCGCCCTCGTGTGGCCAGGACTGGAATAGACCTCAATAGGAAAATAAACAGTGCCCTCGTGTGGCCATTACTGGAATAGACATAGAAAGGAAAATAAACAGTGCCCTCGTGTGGCCAGTACTGGTATAGACATAGATAGGAAAATAAACAGTGCCCTCGTGTGGCCAGGACTGGAATAGACATGAATAGGAAAATAAACAGTGCCCTCGTGTGGCCAGGACTGGAATAGACATAGATAGGAAAATAAACAGTGCCCTCGTGTGGCCAGGACTGGAATAGACATAGATAGGAAAATAAACAGCGCCGTCGTGTGGCCAGGACTGGAATAGACATAGATAGGGAAATAAACAGTGCCCTCGTGTGGCCAGTACTGGAATAGACCTCAATAGGAAAATAAACAGTGCCCTCGTGTGGCCAGTACTGGAATAGACCTCAATAGGAAAATAAACAGTGCCCTCGTGTGGCCAGGACTGGAATAGACATAGATAGGGAAATAAACAGTGCCCTGGTGTGGCCAGTATTGGAATAGACATAGATAGGAAAATAAACAGTGCCCTCTTGTGGCCAGTACTGGTATAGACATAGATAGGAAAATAAACAGTGCCCTCGTGTGGCCAGTATTGGAATAGACATAGATAGGAAAATAAACAGTGCCCTCGTGTGGCCAGTACTGGTATAGACATAGATAGGAAAATAAACAGTGCCCTCGTGTGTCCAGTATTGGAATAGACATAGATAGGAAAATAAACAGTGCCCTCGTGTGGCCAGTACTGGAATAGACATAGATAGGAAAATAAACAGCGCCGTCGTGTGGCCAGGACTGGAATAGATATAGATAGGAAAATAAACAGTGCCCTCGTGTGGCCAGTACTGGTATAGAAATAGTTAGGAAAATAAACAGTGCCCTTGTGTGGCCAGTACTGGAATAGATATAGATAGGGAAATAAACAGTGCCCTCGTGTGGCCAGTATTGGAATAGACATAGATAGGAAAATAAACAGTGCCCTCGTGTGGCCAGTACTGGAATAGATATAGATAGGGAAATAAACAGTGCCCTCGTGTGGCCAGTACTGGAATAGACCTCAATAGGAAAATAAACAGTGCCCTCGTGTGGCCAGTACTGGAATAGACCTCAATAGGAAAATAAACAGTGCCCTCGTGTGGCCAGTACTGGAATAGACATAGATAGGGAAATAAACAGTGCCCTCGTGTGGCCAGTACTGGAATAGACATAGATAGGGAAATAAACAGTGCCCTCGTGTGGCCAGTACTGGAATAGACATAGATAGGGAAATAAACAGTGCCCTCGTGTGGCCATTACTGGAATAGACCTCAATAGGAAAATAAACAGTGCCCTCGTGTGGCCAATACTGGAATAGACCTCAATAGGAAAATAAACAGTGCCCTCGTGTGGCCAGGACTGGAATGGATATAGATAGGGAAATAAACAGTGCCCTCGTGTGGCCAGTACTGGAATGGATATAGATAGGTAAATAAACAGTGCCCTCGTGTGGCCATTACTGGAATAGACCTCAATAGGAAAATAAACAGTGCCCTCGTGTGGCCAGTACTGGAATAGACCTCAATAGGAAAATAAACAGTGCCCTCGTGTGGCCAGGACTGGAATAGACCTCAATAGGAAAATAAACAGTGCCCTCGTGTGGCCAGTACTGGAATAGACCTCAATAGGAAAATAAACAGTGCCCTCGTGTGGCCAGGACTGGAATAGACATGGATAGGAAAATAAACAGTGCCCTCGTGTGGCCAGTATTGGAATAGACATAGATAGGGAAATAAACAGTGCCCTCGTGTGGCCAGTACTGGAATAGACATAGATAGGGAAATAAACAGTGCCCTCCTGTGGCCAATAATAATAATAATAATAATAATAATAATAATAATAATAATTTTTTATTTATACCCAGCCAAGGCCGGGCTCAGAGCGGCTTACAAGCAATAATAAAAACAAGATGAATGATTACAAACTTAAAAACAAAAATAAAACACAACAATACTGGAATAGACATAGATAGGGAAATAAACAGTGCCCTCGTGTGGCCAGGACTGGAATAGACATAGATAGGAAAATAAACAGCGCCCTCGTGTGGCCAGGACTGGAATGGATATAGATAGGAATATAAACAGTGCCCTCGTGTGGCCAGGACTGGAATAGACATGGATAGGAAAATAAACAGTGCCCTCGTGTGGCCAGGACTGGAATAGACATAGATAGGAAAATAAACAGTGCCCTCGTGTGGCCAGGACTGGAATAGACATAGATAGGAAAATAAACAGTGCCCTCGTGTGGCCAGGACTGGAATAGACCTCAATAGGAAAATAAACAGTGCCCTCGTGTGGCCAGGACTGGAATAGACATGGATAGGAAAATAAACAGTGCCCTCGTGTGGCCAGTACTGGAATAGACATAGATAGGGAAATAAACAGTGCCCTCCTGTGGCCAATAATAATAATAATAATAATAATAATAATAATAATAATAATAATTTTTTATTTATACCCAGCCAAGGCCGGGCTCAGAGCGGCTTACAAGCAATAATAAAAACAAGATGAATGATTACAAATTTAAAAACAAAAATAAAACACAACAATACTGGAATAGACATAGATAGGGAAATAAACAGCGCCCTCGTGTGGCCAGGACTGGAATAGACATGGATAGGAAAATAAACAGTGCCCTCGTGTGGCCAGGACTGGAATAGACATAGATAGGAAAATAGTGTCCTCGTGTGGCCAGGACTGGAATAGACATAGATAGGAAAATAAACAGTGCCCTCGTGTGGCCAGGACTGGAATAGACATAGATAGGAAAATAAACAGTGCCCTCGTGTGGCCAGGACTGGAATAGACCTCAATAGGAAAATAAACAGTGCCCTCGTGTGGCCAGGACTGGAATAGACCTCAATAGGAAAATAAACAGTGCCCTCGTGTGGCCAGTATTGGAATAGACATAGATAGGGAAATAAACAGTGCCCTCGTGTGGCCAGTACTGGAATAGACATAGATAGGGAAATAAACAGTGCCCTCCTGTGGCCAATAATAATAATAATAATAATAATAATAATAATAATAATAATTTTTTATTTATACCCAGCCAAGGCCGGGCTCAGAGCGGCTTACAAGCAATAATAAAAACAAGATGAATGATTACAAACTTAAAAACAAAAATAAAACACAACAATACTGGAATAGACATAGATAGGGAAATAAACAGCGCCCTCGTGTGGCCAGGACTGGAATAGACATGGATAGGAAAATAAACAGTGCCCTCGTGTGGCCAGGACTGGAATGGATATAGATAGGAAAATAAACAGTGCCCTCGTGTGGCCAGGACTGGAATAGACATAGATAGGGAAATAAACAGCGCCCTCGTGTGGCCAGGACTGGAATAGACATAGATAGGGAAATAAACAGTGCCCTCGTGTGGCCAGTACTGGAATAGACATAGATAGGGAAATAAACAGTGCCCTCCTGTGGCCAGTACTGGAATAGACATAGATAGGGAAATAAACAGTGCCCTCCTGTGGCCAATAATAATAATAATAATAATAATAATAATAATTTTTTATTTATACCCAGCCAAGGCCGGGCTCAGAGCGGCTTACAAGCAATAATAAAAACAAGATGAATGATTACAAATTTAAAAACAAAAATAAAACACAACAATACTGGAATAGACATAGATAGGGAAATAAACAGCGCCCTCGTGTGGCCAGTATTGGAATAGACATAGATAGGAAAATAAACAGTGCCCTCGTGTGGCCAGTACTGGAATAGACATAGATAGGAAAATAAACAGCGCCCTCGTGTGGCCAGGACTGGAATAGACATAGATAGGAAAATAAACAGCGCCCTCGTGTGGCCAGGACTGGAATAGACATAGATAGGAAAATAAACAGCGCCGTCGTGTGGCCAGGACTGGAATAGACATAGATAGGAAAATAAACAGCGCCCTCGTGTGGCCAGGACTGGAATAGACATGGATAGGAAAATAAACAATGCCCTCGTGTGGCCAGTACTGGAATAGACTTCAATAGGAAAATAAAGAGTGCCCTCGTGTGGCCAGGACTGGAATAGACATGGATAGGAAAATAAAGAGCGCCCTCGTGTGGCCAGGACTGGAATAGACATGGATAGGAAAATAAACAGCGCCCTCGTGTGGCCAGGACTGGAATAGACATAGATAGGAAAATAAACAGCGCCCTCGTGTGGCCAGGACTGGAATAGACATGGATAGGAAAATAAACAGCGCCCTCGTGTGGCCAGGACTGGAATAGACATGGATAGGAAAATAAACAATGCCCTCGTGTGGCCAGGACTGGAATAGACATAGATAGGAAAATAAAGAGTGACCCCGTGTGGCCAGGACTGGAATAGACATAGATAGGAAAATAAACAGTGCCCTCGTGTGGCCAGGACTGGAATAGACATAGATAGGAAAATAAGCAGTGCCCTCGTGTGGCCAGTACTGGAATAGACATGGGTAGGAAAATAAACAGCGCCCTCGTGTGGCCATGACTGGAATAGACATGGGTAGGAAAATAAACAGCGCCCTCGTGTGGCCAGGACTGGAATAGACATGTGTAGGAAAATAAACAGTGCCCTCGTGTGGCCAGGACTGGAATAGACATGGATAGGAAAATAAACAGTGCCCTCGTGTGGCCAGTACTGGAATAGAAATAGATAGGAAAATAAAGAGTGCCCTCGTGTGGCCAGGACTGGAATAGACATGGGTAGGAAAATAAACAGCGCCCTCGTGTGGCCAGGACTGGAATAGACAGAGATAGGGAAATAAACAGCGCCCTCTTGTGGTCAGGACTGTAATAGACATGGATAGGAAAATAAACAGCGCCCTCGTGTGGCCAGGACTGGAATAGACATGGATAGGAAAATAAACAGTGCCCTCGTGTGGCCATTACTGGAATAGACAGAGATAGGGAAATAAACAGCGCCCTCGTGTGGCCAGGACTGGAATAGACCTCAATAGGAAAATAAACAGTGCCCTCGTGTGGCCAGGACTGGAATAGACATGGATAGGAAAATAAACAGTGCCCTCGTGTGGCCATTACTGGAATAGACATAGATAGGGAAATAAACAGCGCCCTCGTGTGGCCAGGACTGGAATAGACATGGATAGGAAAATAAACAGCGCCCTCGTGTGGCCATTACTGGAATAGACATAGATAGGAAAATAAACAGCGCTGTCGTGTGGCCAGGACTGGAATAGACATAGATAGGAAAATAAACAGCACCCTCGTGTGGCCAGGACAGGAATAGACATAGATAGGAAAATAAACAGTGCCCTCGTGTGGCCAGGACTGGAATAGACATGGATAGGAAAATAAACAGTGCCCTCGTGTGGCCAGGACTGGAATAGACATAGATAGGAAAATAAACAGCGCCGTCGTGTGGCCAGGACTGGAATAGACATAGATAGGAAAATAAACAGCGCCGTCGTGTGGCCAGGACTGGAATAGACATAGATAGGAAAATAAACAGCGCCGTCGTGTGGCCAGGACTGGAATAGACATAGATAGGAAAATAAACAGCACCCTCGTGTGGCCAGGACTGGAATAGACCTCAATAGGAAAATAAACAGCACCCTCGTGTGGCCAGGACTGGAATAGACATAGATAGGAAAATAAACAGCGCCGTCGTGTGGCCAGGACTGGAATAGACATAGATAGGAAAATAAACAGCACCCTCGTGTGGCCAGGACAGGAATAGACATAGATAGGAAAATAAACAGTGCCCTCGTGTGGCCAGGACTGGAATAGACATGGATAGGAAAATAAACAGTGCCCTCGTGTGGCCAGGACTGGAATAGACATAGATAGGAAAATAAACAGGGCCCTCGTGTGGCCAGGACTGGAATAGACATAGATAGGAAAATAAACAGTGCCCTCGTGTGGCCAGGACTGGAATAGACATGGATAGGAAAATAAACAGCGCCCTCGTGTGGCCAGGACTGGAATAGACATGGATAGGAAAATAAACAGCGCCCTCGTGTGGCCAGGACTGGAATAGACATGGATAGGAAAATAAACAGCGCCCTCGTGTGGCCAGGACTGGAATAGACATGGATAGGAAAATAAACAGCGCCCTCGTGTGGCCAGGACTGGAATAGACATGGATAGGAAAATAAACAGTGCCCTCGTGTGGCCAGGACTGGAATAGACATGGATAGGAAAATAAACAGCGCCCTCGTGTGGCCAGGACTGGAATAGACATGGATAGGAAAATAAACAGCGCCCTCGTGTGGCCAGGACTGGAATAGACATAGATAGGAAAATAAACAGGGCCCTCGTGTGGCCAGGACTGGAATAGACATGGATAGGAAAATAAACAGCGCCCTCGTGTGGCCAGGACTGGAATAGACATGGATAGGAAAATAAACAGTGCCCTCGTGTGGCCAGTACTGGAATAGACATAGATAGGGAAATAAACAGTGCCCTCCTGTGGCCAATAATAATAATAATAATAATTTTTTATTTATTTATTTATTTTATATAATATTTTTTATTAGTTTTATAAAATACAGAAAAAAGAATAGAGAACGTATTATAAAAGTAAAAAAGAAAGGTTACAAATTTTTCTTACTCTTTTTTCCAAATCTATTGGACTTCCCCACGTCCTCCCAACCCTGCATTCTCTGTGATACATAACGTCTGCAATTTGTTAACTTATTTCAATACTTATTGTATCTTCCTTTTTATCATGTTACCCAATTTCAAATGTATTATAACCCAAATCATGTACATTTTCATTTTAACACAATAAAGTTGTTTCATTATTCTATCTCTGACTCCTTGTACCTTAATTTCCATTTCTTTAATTTAACATTACTGAAGCTAGGATTTCCTAAAAGGTGCGTTTTTTAACATTCATACAACTTATAATGTTTTTCCAAATAGTTTTAAATTTTCTCCAGTCCTCCTCGAATGTTTCTTCTCCCAAGTCTCGGATTCTGCCAGTCATTTCGGCCAGTTCCATATAGTCCATCAACTGCGATTGCCATTCCTCCAGCGTGGGTAAATCTTGTGTCTTCCAATTGTAGCAGGAACCCCCCCACCCCAATCATTCTGTTTGTACAAACTTCAAACACACACACACACACGCCACATTTCTGTTATAAATTCATAGAAAAATCAACCATACATTGGATTTGCACTGTTCCATTTTTATTTTACTCCATATGACAAGAACTAACAAAGGGGGGTGACTTAGTCCTGGTCAGCTTAGTCCTGGTCAGCCATAATCCCTTCATTGTCTCAGCACATAACACAGGAGCCCTGCCCATGCCAACCCTGATGATCCCAGACAGAAGACAATCAAGATCACAAAGAACTTGCATATGGGAGTGGATTCATCAGGGACTGGAACAAAGGACAATGATCAGATCTTCCCTCAGGGGGCAGGAAACTGCAAAATCCCTTTTGTCTCCTGGAAGTTCCTGGAAGTGACTCGGGGAGGGGGAAAGGAGGAACCAGCCAGGTGACCAGACACTCAAGTTACCATCACAACTCCTCCCTCAGCACCTCCTTTCTGTAATGTATGCCTCCCTCAGCACCTCCTTTCTGTAATGTATGCCTCCCTCAACCCCTCCTTTCTGGGGTTGGGCTAGACCTAGAGGAGGGGAATTTCAAAAGTTTTTATAAGACCTTGCACACTATTGTTCTGGGTCTTTCCTCTCTCCTGCACGTGAGGGGAATACCCTGTTGCAACAGTTCAATAAAGGGCAAGCCTACAGGCTGCTGTTTTGCTCCAAGTTATCCTGGTTGGTGTCTTTGTTTTGTCCAAGGGAGCCCTCGGATTTTTCCTGCAACACAATGTTTTGCAATCAGAATCCTTGCTGCTGTAGTAGCATACATAAAAAAGGTTCTGTCCTTCTTAAACACTCTCCGGTCCACCATGCCCAGAAGGAAGGCCTCTGGTTTCTTAGGTAAGGTAAATCTCAGTACCTTTTTTAGTTCATTATGAATCATTTCCCAGAAGGCCTTCACTTTCGGGCAGGTCCACCAGAGGTGAAAGAATGTCCCTTCCGCCTCTTTACATTTCCAGCATTTATTATCAGACAGGTGATATATCTTAGCAAGCTTGACTGGCGTCATGTACCACCGGTATATCATTTTCATAATGTTTTCCTTCAAGGCACTACATGCCGTAAATTTCATTCCGGTGTTCCATAACCTTTCCCAGTCTTCAAACATAATGTTATACCCCAAATCCTGCGCCCACTTTATCATGGCGGATTTGACTGTCTCATCCTGAGTATTCCATTTAAGCAGCAGGTTATACATTCTCGAAAGTAGTTTACTTTTTGGTTCTAACAATTCTGTCTCTAGTTTCGATTTTCCCACCTGGAATCCAACCTTCTTATCTACTTTAAAGACCTCATGAAATTGTGCATAATGCAACCAATCTCGCACCTTGTTTTTTAGTTTTTCCAAGCTCTGCAACCTCCAATTGTCTCCAATCTTTTCAATAATTTCCCCATATTTAGGCCAATTGGCTTCCATATTAGGTCTCTTACGTGCCTTGGCCTCCACCGGTGAGATTTTTTATTTATACCCAGCCAAGGCCGGGCTCAGAGCGGCTTACAAGCAATAATAAAAACAAGATGAATGATTACAAACTTAAAAACAAAAATAAAACACAACAATACTGGAATAGACATAGATAGGGAAATAAACAGTGCCCTCGTGTGGCCAGGACTGGAATAGACATGGATAGGAAAATAAACAGCGCCCTCGTGTGGCCAGGACTGGAATAGACATGGATAGGAAAATAAACAGTGCCCTCGTGTGGCCAGGACTGGAATAGACATGGATAGGACAATAAACAGTGCCCTCGTGTGGCCAGGACTGGAATAGACATGGATAGGAAAATAAACAGTGCCCTCGTGTGGCCAGGACTGGAATAGACATGGATAGGAAAATAAACAGTGCCCTCGTGTGGCCAGGACTGGAATAGACATGGATAGGAAAATAAACAGTGCCCTCGTGTGGCCATTACTGGAATAGACATGGATAGGAAAATAAACAGTGCCCTCGTGTGGCCAGGACTGGAATAGACATGGATAGGAAAATAAACAGTGCCCTCGTGTGGCCAGGACTGGAATAGACATGGATAGGAAAATAAACAGTGCCCTCGTGTGGCCATTACTGGAATAGACATGGATAGGAAAATAAACAGCGCCCTCGTGTGGCCAGGACTGGAATAGACATGGATAGGAAAATAAACAGTGCCCTCGTGTGGCCAGGACTGGAATAGACATGGATAGGAAAATAAACAGTGCCCTCGTGTGGCCAGGACTGGAATAGACATAGATAGGAAAATAAACAGCGCCCTCGTGTGGCCAGGACTGGAATAGACATGGATAGGAAAATAAACAGTGCCCTCGTGTGGCCAGGACTGGAATAGACATGGATAGGAAAATAAACAGTGCCCTCGTGTGGCCAGGACTGGAATAGACATGGATAGGAAAATAAACAGTGCCCTCGTGTGGCCATTACTGGAATAGACATAGATAGGGAAATAAACAGCGCCCTCGTGTGGCCAGGACTGGAATAGACATGGATAGGAAAATAAACAGCGCCCTCGTGTGGCCAGGACTGGAATAGACCTCAATAGGAAAATAAACAGTGCCCTCGTGTGGCCAAGGACTGGAATAGACATAGATAGGAAAATAAACAGCGCCCTCGTGTGGCCAGGACTGGAATAGACATAGATAGGAAAATAAACAGTGCCCTCGTGTGGCCAGGACTGGAATAGACCTCAATAGGAAAATAAACAGTGCCCTCGTGTGGCCAGGACTGGAATAGACATAGATAGGAAAATAAACAGTGCCCTCGTGTGGCCAGGACTGGAATAGACATAGATAGGAAAATAAACAGTGCCCTCGTGTGGCCAGGACTGGAATAGACATAGATAGGAAAATAAACAGTGCCCTCGTGTGGCCAGGACTGGAATAGACATGGATAGGAAAATAAACAGCGCCCTCGTGTGGCCATTACTGGAATAGACATAGATAGGGAAATAAACAGCGCCCTCGTGTGGCCAGGACTGGAATAGACATAGACAGGAAAATAAACAGTGCCCTCGTGTGGCCAGGACTGGAATAGACATAGACAGGAAAATAAACAGTGCCCTCGTGTGGCCATTACTGGAATAGACATGGATAGGAAAATAAACAGCGCCCTCGTGTGGCCAGGACTGGAATAGACATAGACAGGAAAATAAACAGTGCCCTCGTGTGGCCAGGACTGGAATAGACATAGATAGGGAAATAAACAGCGCCGTCTTGTGGCCAGGACTGGAATAGACATGAATAGGAAAATAAACAGTGCCCTCCTGTGGCCTGTACTGGAATAGACATAGATAGGAAAATAAACAGTGCCCTTGTGTGGCCAGGACTGGAATAGACATAGATAGGGAAATAAATAGCGCCCTCGTGTGGCCAGGACTGGAATAGACATGGATAGGGAAATAAACAGCGCCCTCGTGTGGCCAGGACTGGAATAGACCTCAATAGGAAAATAAACAGTGCCCTCGTGTGGCCAGTACTGGTATAGACATAGATAGGAAAATAAACAGTGCCCTCGTGTGGCCAGTACTGGTATAGACATAGATAGGAAAATAAACAGTGCCCTCGTGTGGCCAGGACTGGAATAGACATAGATAGGAAAATAAACAGCGCCGTCGTGTGGCCAGGACTGGAATAGACATGAATAGGAAAATAAACAGTGCCCTCCTGTGGCCAGTATTGGAATAGACATAGATAGGAAAATAAACAGTGCCCTCATGTGGCCAGTATTGGAATAGACATAGATAGGAAAATAAACAGTGCCCTCGTGTGGCCAGGACTGGAATAGACATAGATAGGAAAATAAACAGCGCCGTCGTGTGGCCAGGACTGGAATAGACATGAATAGGAAAATAAACAGTGCCCTCCTGTGGCCAGTATTGGAATAGACATAGATAGGAAAATAAGCAGTGCCCTCGTGTGGCCAGTACTGGAATAGACATAGATAGGAAAATAAACAGTGCCCTCGTGTGGCCAGTACTGGTATAGACATAGATAGGAAAATAAACAGTGCCCTCCTGTGGCCAGTATTGGAATAGACATAGATAGGAAAATAAGCAGTGCCCTCGTGTGGCCAGTACTGGAATAGACATAGATAGGAAAATAAACAGTGCCCTCGTGTGGCCAGTACTGGAATAGATATAGATAGGGAAATAAACAGTGCCCTCGTGTGGCCAGTACTGGAATAGAGCTCAATAGGAAAATAAACAGTGCCCTCGTGTGGCCAGTACTGGAATAGACATAGATAGGGAAATAAACAGCGCCCTCGTGTGGCCAGGACTGGAATAGACATGGATAGGAAAATAAACAGCGCCCTCGTGTGGCCAGGACTGGAATAGACATAGATAGGAAAATAAACAGCGCCCTCGTGTGGCCAGGACTGGAATAGACATGGATAGGAAAATAAACAGCGCCCTCGTGTGGCCAGGACTGGAATAGACATAGATAGGAAAATAAACAGCGCCCTCGTGTGGCCAGGACTGGAATAGACATGGATAGGAAAATAAAGAGCGCCCTCGTGTGGCCAGGACTGGAATAGACATGGATAGGAAAATAAACAGCGCCCTCGTGTGGCCAGGACTGGAATAGACATAGATAGGGAAATAAACAGTGCCCTCCTGTGGCCAGGACTGGAATAGACATGGATAGGAAAATAAACAGCGCCCTCGTGTGGCCAGGACTGGAATAGACATGGATAGGAAAATAAACAGCGCCCTCGTGTGGCCAGGACTGGAATAGACATGGATTGGAAAATAAACAGTGCCCTCGTGTGGCCAGGACTGGAATAGACATAGATAGGAAAATAAACAGTGCCCTCGTGTGGCCAGTACTGGAATAGACATAGATAGGAAAATAAACAGTGCCCTCGTGTGGCCAGTACTGGAATAGACATAGATAGGGAAATAAACAGTGCCCTCCTGTGGCCAATAATAATAATAATAATAATAATAATAATAATTTTTTTATTATTTATTTATTTTATATAATATTTTTTATTAGTTTTATAAAATACAGAAAAAAGAATAGAGAACGTATTATAAAAGTAAAAAAGAAAGGTTACAAATTTTTCTTACTCTTTTTTCCAAATCTATTGGACTTCCCCACGTCCTCCCAACCCTGCATTCTCTGTGATACATAACGTCTGCAATTTGTTAACTTATTTCAATACTTATTGTATCTTCCTTTTTATCATGTTACCCAATTTCAAATGTATTATAACCCAAATCATGTACATTTTCATTTTAACACAATAAAGTTGTTTCATTATTCTATCTCTGACTCCTTGTACCTTAATTTCCATTTCTTTAATTTAACATTACTGAAGCTAGGATTTCCTAAAAGGTGCGTTTTTTAACATTCATACAACTTATAATGTTTTTCCAAATAGTTTTAAATTTTCTCCAGTCCTCCTCGAATGTTTCTTCTCCCAAGTCTCGGATTCTGCCAGTCATTTCGGCCAGTTCCATATAGTCCATCAACTGCGATTGCCATTCCTCCAGCGTGGGTAAATCTTGTGTCTTCCAATTGTAGCAGGAACCCCCCCACCCCAATCATTCTGTTTGTACAAACTTCAAACACACACACACACACGCCACATTTCTGTTATAAATTCATAGAAAAATCAACCATACATTGGATTTGCACTGTTCCATTTTTATTTTACTCCATATGACAAGAACTAACAAAGGGGGGTGACTTAGTCCTGGTCAGCTTAGTCCTGGTCAGCCATAATCCCTTCATTGTCTCAGCACATAACACAGGAGCCCTGCCCATGCCAACCCTGATGATCCCAGACAGAAGACAATCAAGATCACAAAGAACTTGCATATGGGAGTGGATTCATCAGGGACTGGAACAAAGGACAATGATCAGATCTTCCCTCAGGGGGCAGGAAACTGCAAAATCCCTTTTGTCTCCTGGAAGTTCCTGGAAGTGACTCGGGGAGGGGGAAAGGAGGAACCAGCCAGGTGACCAGACACTCAAGTTACCATCACAACTCCTCCCTCAGCACCTCCTTTCTGTAATGTATGCCTCCCTCAGCACCTCCTTTCTGTAATGTATGCCTCCCTCAACCCCTCCTTTCTGGGGTTGGGCTAGACCTAGAGGAGGGGAATTTCAAAAGTTTTTATAAGACCTTGCACACTATTGTTCTGGGTCTTTCCTCTCTCCTGCACGTGAGGGGAATACCCTGTTGCAACAGTTCAATAAAGGGCAAGCCTACAGGCTGCTGTTTTGCTCCAAGTTATCCTGGTTGGTGTCTTTGTTTTGTCCAAGGGAGCCCTCGGATTTTTCCTGCAACACAATGTTTTGCAATCAGAATCCTTGCTGCTGTAGTAGCATACATAAAAAAGGTTCTGTCCTTCTTAAACACTCTCCGGTCCACCATGCCCAGAAGGAAGGCCTCTGGTTTCTTAGGTAAGGTAAATCTCAGTACCTTTTTTAGTTCATTATGAATCATTTCCCAGAAGGCCTTCACTTTCGGGCAGGTCCACCAGAGGTGAAAGAATGTCCCTTCCGCCTCTTTACATTTCCAGCATTTATTATCAGACAGGTGATATATCTTAGCAAGCTTGACTGGCGTCATGTACCACCGGTATATCATTTTCATAATGTTTTCCTTCAAGGCACTACATGCCGTAAATTTCATTCCGGTGTTCCATAACCTTTCCCAGTCTTCAAACATAATGTTATACCCCAAATCCTGCGCCCACTTTATCATGGCGGATTTGACTGTCTCATCCTGAGTATTCCATTTAAGCAGCAGGTTATACATTCTCGAAAGTAGTTTACTTTTTGGTTCTAACAATTCTGTCTCTAGTTTCGATTTTCCCACCTGGAATCCAACCTTCTTATCTACTTTAAAGACCTCATGAAATTGTGCATAATGCAACCAATCTCGCACCTTGTTTTTTAGTTTTTCCAAGCTCTGCAACCTCCAATTGTCTCCAATCTTTTCAATAATTTCCCCATATTTAGGCCAATTGGCTTCCATATTAGGTCTCTTACGTGCCTTGGCCTCCACCGGTGAGATTTTTTATTTATACCCAGCCAAGGCCGGGCTCAGAGCGGCTTACAAGCAATAATAAAAACAAGATGAATGATTACAAACTTAAAAACAAAAATAAAACACAACAATACTGGAATAGACATAGATAGGGAAATAAACAGTGCCCTCGTGTGGCCAGGACTGGAATAGACATGGATAGGAAAATAAACAGCGCCCTCGTGTGGCCAGGACTGGAATAGACATGGATAGGAAAATAAACAGTGCCCTCGTGTGGCCAGGACTGGAATAGACATGGATAGGAAAATAAACAGTGCCCTCGTGTGGCCAGGACTGGAATAGACATGGATAGGAAAATAAACAGTGCCCTCGTGTGGCCATTACTGGAATAGACATGGATAGGAAAATAAACAGTGCCCTCGTGTGGCCAGGACTGGAATAGACATGGATAGGAAAATAAACAGTGCCCTCGTGTGGCCAGGACTGGAATAGACATGGATAGGAAAATAAACAGTGCCCTCGTGTGGCCATTACTGGAATAGACATGGATAGGAAAATAAACAGCGCCCTCGTGTGGCCAGGACTGGAATAGACATGGATAGGAAAATAAACAGTGCCCTCGTGTGGCCAGGACTGGAATAGACATGGATAGGAAAATAAACAGTGCCCTCGTGTGGCCAGGACTGGAATAGACATAGATAGGAAAATAAACAGCGCCCTCGTGTGGCCAGGACTGGAATAGACATGGATCGGAAAATAAACAGCGCCCTCGTGTGGCCAGGACTGGAATAGACATAGATAGGAAAATAAACAGCGCCCTCGTGTGGCCAGGACTGGAATAGACATAGATAGGGAAATAAACAGTGCCCTCGTGTGGCCAGGACTGGAATAGACATGGATAGGAAAATAAACAGTGCCCTCGTGTGGCCATTACTGGAATAGACATAGATAGGGAAATAAACAGCGCCCTCGTGTGGCCAGGACTGGAATAGACATGGATAGGAAAATAAACAGTGCCATCGTGTGGCCATTACTGGAATAGACATAGATAGGGAAATAAACAGCGCCCTCGTGTGGCCAGGACTGGAATAGACATAGACAGGAAAATAAACAGTGCCCTCGTGTGGCCAGGACTGGAATAGACATAGACAGGAAAATAAACAGTGCCCTCGTGTGGCCATTACTGGAATAGACATGGATAGGAAAATAAACAGCGCCCTCGTGTGGCCAGGACTGGAATAGACATAGACAGGAAAATAAACAGTGCCCTCGTGTGGCCAGGACTGGAATAGACATAGATAGGGAAATAAACAGCGCCGTCTTGTGGCCAGGACTGGAATAGACATGAATAGGAAAATAAACAGTGCCCTCCTGTGGCCTGTACTGGAATAGACATAGATAGGAAAATAAACAGTGCCCTTGTGTGGCCAGTACTGGAATAGACATAGATAGGAAAATAAACAGTGCCCTTGTGTGGCCATTACTGGAATAGACATAGATAGGGAAATAAATAGCGCCCTCGTGTGGCCAGGACTGGAATAGACATGGATAGGGAAATAAACAGCGCCCTCGTGTGGCCAGGACTGGAATAGACATGGATAGGACAATAAACAGCGCCCTCGTGTGGCCAGGACTGGAATAGACCTCAATAGGAAAATAAACAGTGCCCTCGTGTGGCCAGTACTGGAATAGAGCTCAATAGGAAAATAAACAGTGCCCTCGTGTGGCCAGTACTGGAATAGACATAGATAGGGAAATAAACAGCGCCCTCGTGTGGCCAGGACTGGAATAGACATGGATAGGAAAATAAACAGCGCCCTCGTGTGGCCAGGACTGGAATAGACATAGATAGGAAAATAAACAGCGCCCTCGTGTGGCCAGGACTGGAATAGACATAGATAGGGAAATAAAGAGCGCCCTCGTGTGGCCAGGACTGGAATAGACATGGATAGGAAAATAAAGAGCGCCCTCGTGTGGCCAGGACTGGAATAGACATGGATAGGAAAATAAACAGCGCCCTCGTGTGGCCAGGACTGGAATAGACATAGATAGGAAAATAAACAGCGCCCTCGTGTGGCCAGGACTGGAATAGACCTCAATAGGAAAATAAACAGTGCCCTCGTGTGGCCAGGACTGGAATAGACATAGATAGGAAAATAAACAGTGCCCTCGTGTGGCCAGGACTGGAATAGACATAGATAGGGAAATAAAGAGCGCCCTCGTGTGGCCAGGACTGGAATAGACATGGATAGGAAAATAAAGAGCGCCCTCGTGTGGCCAGGACTGGAATAGACATGGATAGGAAAATAAACAGCGCCCTCGTGTGGCCAGGACTGGAATAGACATAGATAGGGAAATAAAGAGCGCCCTCGTGTGGCCAGGACTGGAATAGACATGGATAGGAAAATAAAGAGCGCCCTCGTGTGGCCAGGACTGGAA
Organism: Podarcis gaigeae; assembly: GCF_964106915.1. Taxonomy (NCBI): domain Eukaryota; kingdom Metazoa; phylum Chordata; class Lepidosauria; order Squamata; family Lacertidae; genus Podarcis; species Podarcis gaigeae. The sequence continues at coordinate 49,072 of NC_139691.1, forward strand.
TAGACATGGATAGGAAAATAAACAGCGCCCTCGTGTGGCCAGGACTGGAATAGACATAGATAGGGAAATAAACAGTGCCCTCCTGTGGCCAGGACTGGAATAGACATGGATAGGAAAATAAACAGCGCCCTCGTGTGGCCAGGACTGGAATAGACATGGATAGGAAAATAAACAGCGCCCTCGTGTGGCCAGGACTGGAATAGACATGGATAGGAAAATAAACAGTGCCCTCGTGTGGCCAGGACTGGAATAGACATGGATAGGAAAATAAACAGTGCCCTCGTGTGGCCAGGACTGGAATAGACATAGATAGGGAAATAAACAGTGCCCTCGTGTGGCCAGGACTGGAATAGACATGGATAGGAAAATAAACAGCGCCCTCGTGTGGCCAGGACTGGAATAGACATAGATAGGGAAATAAAGAGCGCCCTCGTGTGGCCAGGACTGGAATAGACATGGATAGGAAAATAAAGAGCGCCCTCGTGTGGCCAGGACTGGAATAGACATAGATAGGGAAATAAAGAGCGCCCTCGTGTGGCCAGGACTGGAATAGACATGGATAGGAAAATAAAGAGCGCCCTCGTGTGGCCAGGACTGGAATAGACATAGATAGGAAAATAAACAGTGCCCTCGTGTGGCCAGTACTGGAATAGACATAGATAGGAAGAAGGACGACCTGTCGCCGCGCGGGCGTCGAGCGAGGGCGTTGCTAGGGCGGCCATTTTGGACGAGGGCAAGAGGACGGGAAAGGGGGTAAGAAACGGCAGAGCCGCCATGTTGGTTGAGGGCAGCGGGGCCTAGCCTAGATTTCTGCATTTCAGGGGTCAGACTAGATGCCTCTTGAAGCCCCATTTCTGCATTTTATATATTATTATATATGGGACGAAGGCAAGAGGACGGGAAAGAGGGAAACGGGGGAAGAAAGGGCGGAAGAGGCCATGTTGGTTGAGGGCCGGCGGCCATCCTTTTTGCGCATGCTCTACATCATGGGTAGCTTCAAAGTCGCTTCTGCGCATGCTCCCTAACTAGAGCAAGGGGCGTTACAAACCACCTACGGTCGTTTCTGCGCATGCTCTAATACCTCGGGAAGCTTCAGAATCGCTTTTGCGCATGCTCCCCAACCTAGAGCAAGGGGCGTTACAAACCACCTACGGTCGTTTCTGCGCATGCTCTATAGCCCGGGAAGTCCTATCGTCCTTTGTGCGCATGCTCTATAGCCCGGCCAGCGCCACCCTCCCTTCTGCGCATGCTCCCCCAGCAAGCGCGAGGGGCGTGACGCACGCCAGCCGGCCAATCCCGCGCCGCCGCTTTAGGCCAGGCGAAGCCGATTGGCGGGCGGCCCCCTGGGAGGCGGGCCCTTCTCCTCGAGCGACCAATAAGCGTCGGGGAGGGCGGTGGAGCCAGCCAGAGCGGCGCCATGGCGGAGAGCGACTGGGACACGGTGACGGTGCTGCGCAAGAAAGGGCCCAGCGCGGCCCAGGCCAAGTCCAAGCAGGTGAGCGGAGGCCTCTCCCCGCACAACCGCCGCCGGCCCTCTCACGGGGCGGACTGAAGGGGCCTGGCCGCGACGCGCCCCTCCAAAGCCCCTCGCCCCCGAGGCCACGCCCACCGGCGGCTCCCATTGGCCCAGGCGCTGGCCCGCCAAAATGGCGGCGCGCCAGGCCACGCCCTCTCAAAATGGCGCCCGGAATTCTCCTCAGAGAGATTTTTCCCCTCAGTTGAAAGAATTGAATTGACATTGGATTTCAATGGGATTAAATCAAGGAATAGGTTCGGTTCAGTGTGAATCTTAAGTTCCCTTCAAATTAAATAAAAAAATGAACAATTTAATGAGAAATAAGGGAATTGCATGCAGTTTAAATGGGGTGAAAAATAAGTAAATTCCATTAAATGGGATGAGAAATAAAGGAATTCCTTTCAATTTAAATTGGGTGAAAAATAAGGGAGTTCCATTCAATTGAATAAAAAATAAATTAAATTTAAATTGGGTTAAAAATAAGGGAGTTCCATTCAATTGAATAAAAAATAAATTAAATTTAAATTGGGTGAAAAATAAGGAAGTTCCATTCAATTGAATAAAAAATAAATTAAATTTAAATTGGGTGAAAAATAAGGGAGTTCCATTCAATTGAATAAAAAATAAATTCAATGCATTCAATTTAAATTGGGTTCAAAATAAGTGAGTTCCATTCAATTTAATAAAAAATAAATTCAATGCATTCAATTTAAATTGGGTTCAAAATAAGTGAGTTCCATTCAATTTAATAAAAAATAATTTAAATTTAAATTGGGTTTAAAAATAAGTGAGTTCCTTTCAATTTCATGAAAAATAAAGGAATTGCATTCAATTAAAATTGGATTAAAAATAAGTGAGTTCCATTCAATTTAATAAAAAATATATTAATTGCATTCAATTTAAATTGGGTTCATTATGTGAGTTCCATTCAGTTTAATAAAAAATAAATTCAATGCATTCAATTTAAATTGGGTTCAAAATAAGTGAGTTCCATTCAATTTAATAAAAAATAAATTACATTTAAATTGGGTTAAAAATAAGGAAGTTCCATTCAATTTAATAAAAAATAAATTCAATGCATTCAATTTAAATTGGGTTAAAAATAAGGAAGTTCCATTCAATTTAAATTGAATGGAGCATAAATAAGTTCCATTATATTTCAATTGAGTTGAGAATACATGTTCCATTGTATTTAAATGGAATTAAAAACAAATACGTTCGTTCAATTTAAGCTTTAAGTTCCATGTTAATTCAATTACAAATGTACAAGCTCCATTCAATTTCATGAAAAATAAATGGATTGCATTCAATTTCAATTGGGTTAAAAAGAAGGAAGTTCCATTCCGTTTAAATTGAATTGAAAATAATGAAGTTCCATTCAATTTAATTTGGATTAAAAATAAGTCAGTTCCATTCAATTTAAATTGAATTGAAAATAATTCAATTTAAATTGGTTTAAAAAGAAGTCAGTTCCATTCAGTTTAAATTGAATTGAAAATAATGAAGTTCAATTCAATTTAAGTTGGATTAAAAAGAAGTCAGTTCCATTCCATTTAAATTGAATTGAAAATAATTCAATTTAAATTGGATTAAAAAGAAGTCAGTTCCATTCAGTTTAAATTGAATGGAAAATAATTAAGTTCCATTCAATTTAAATTGGATTAAAAAGAAGTCAGTTCCATTCAGTTGAAATTGAATGGAAAATAATTAAGTTCCATTCAATCTAAACTGGATTAAAAATGAGTAAATTCCATTCCATTTAAATTGAATTGAGAATAAATAAGTTCCATTATATATATATACTTTTCATTTTACAACAAGGCGTCCTTTTCTCTCCTTAATTCCTTAATTAATTCCTTAATTATTTGCGTTTCCTCCTTAATTCCTTAATTATTTGTTCCCTCTAAAAATTTGGCTACGTATTCTTTGTTTCCCCTAAAAAAATTGATACATATCATTGGTTTCCTCTAAAAAATTTGATACGTATCATTTGTTTCCTCTTATTTGATACATATTAAGATGGGTAGGGTATTTGCCATAACAATAATAAATAATAACATAAATATTGGTCCTTTTATCCTTTTATGTTTATGCTAACATTTCAAGTTTTTTCCAGTCCGTTTTAAAATAATCCGGAAATGTTGAACGTTTTTTCTTCTTCCTGATTTCTTCTGCTTCCTTTCCATTTCTGCTTTCCTTTTTTCCCCCATATATATATAATTTTATCCCCCCCAAAATGTCATTTTATTATGTTAGACAAGACCCTGGTTGGATTCTGATTATATTAGACAGGACCCTGGTTTAATTCGGATTATATTAGACAGGACCCTGGTTTAATTCGGATTATATTAGACAGGACCCTGGTTTAATTCTGATTATATTAGACAGGACCCTGGTTTAATTCTGATTATATAAGACAGGACCCTGGTTTAATTCTGATTATATTAGACAGGACCCTGGTTTAATTCTGATTATATTAGACAGGACCCTGGTTTAATTTTGATTATATTAGACAATATCATTGTTTGATTCTGATTATATTAGACAAGATCCTGGTTTGATTCTGATTATATTATATTATTATTAATTTTATATAATTATTATATTATATTATATTATAATAAAATAGTATTTATTTAATAAATCAAATAACAAATCTGAATAAAAATCGGTAAATCTCTCTATAAAACCCCAAGAATAAGCATTAGCTCTACTTTGCACTAGTCTCATAACAAATGAGACAGATCTGCGGAGAAGACTTTCCAATAGGCGGAAACAGAGAGACCGTGCAAACCAAGAAAATCTTTCTTAAATACATAATTCACGAATTAAAAAGAAGAAAAATTAATAATTTTTTAAAAAATTCTCCCCTCTTTTCTGCCCCAGGCTGTCCTTGCAGCTCAGAGGCGAGGCGACGACGTGGAGACCTCGAAGAAATGTAAGTTCTCCAATTTTTAACGGTATTTGCAATTTTTAACGGTATTTGGTTTGAGCTCCTTGAGTCGCTTGGAGGTTTCCTCCAGTGGAATTTATTCATTATTATTATTATTATTATTATTATTATTATTATTAATGGAATTTATTTACTGATATAGATCTCAGGGTGGGAGAAAGAAACAGCGGGGTTTTTTACCGGGGAACAGGTAAAAAGAGATTTTCCTGTGCCTGGAAAATGCCTTTTTTGGCTGCTGGTCCCTTATTTTCGAGGCTGCTGGTCTCTTATTTTCAAATCTGCAAGTTGCATCCTTCCTCCTCCTTGGGTACCACTCCTCCTCCTTGAAGCATCCTTCTTCTTTCTGTCTCCTCCTGCCTCCTTCCTCCTCCTCCTTGAAGCATCCTTCTACTTCCTGTCTCCTCCTGCCTCCTTCCTCCTCCTCCTTCCAGCATCCTTCTACTTCCTGCCTCCTCCTGCCTCCTTCCTCCTCCTCCTTGAAGCATCCTTCTACTTCCTGCCTCCTCCTGCCTCCTTCCTCCTCCTCCTTGAAGCATCCTTCTACTTCCTGCCTCCTCCTGCCTCCTCCCTCCTACTCCTTGAAGCATCCTTCTACTTCCTGTCTCCTCCTGCCTCCTTCCTCCTCCTCCTTCCAGCATCCTTCTACTTCCTGCCTCCTCCTGCCTCCTTCTTCCTCCTCCCTGAAGCATCCTTCTTCTTCCTGTCTCCTCCTGCCTCCTTCCTCCTCCTTGGGTACCACTCCTCCTCCCTGAAGCATCCTTCTTCTTCCCGTCTCCTCCTGCATCCTTGCTCCTCCTCCTCCTTGGGTACCACTCCTCCTCCTTGAAGCATCCTTCTTCTTCCTGCCTCCTCCTGCCTCCTTCCTCCTCCTCCCTGAAGCATCCTTCTTCCTGCCTCCTCCTGCCTCCTTCCTCCTCTTCCTTGAAGCATCCTTCTACTTCCTGCCTCCTCCTGCCTCCTTCCTCCTCCTCCTTGAAGCATCCTTCTACTTCCTGTCTCCTCCTGCCTCCTTCCTCCTCCTCCTTGAAGCATCCTTCTTCTTCCTGTCTCCTCCTGCCTCCTTCCTCCTCCTCCTTGAAGCATCCTTCTACTTCCTGTCTCCTCCTGCCTCCTTCCTCCTCCTCCTTGAAGCATCCTTCTACTTCCTGTCTCCTCCTGCCTCCTTCCTCCTCCTCCTTGAAGCATCCTTCTACTTCCTGCCTCCTCCTGCCTCCTTCCTCCTCCTCCTTGAAGCATCCTTCTACTTCCTGTCTCCTCCTGCCTCCTTCCTCCTCCTCCTTGAAGCATCCTTCTACTTCCTGTCTCCTCCTGCCTCCTTCCTCCTCCTCCTTGAAGCATCCTTCTTCTTCCTGTCTCCTCCTGCCTCCTTCCTCCTCCTCCTTGAAGCATCCTTCTTCTTCTTCCTGTCTCCTCCTGCCTCCTTCCTCCTCCTTGGGTACCACTCCTCCTCCTTGAAGCATCCTTCTTCTTCCTGTCTCCTCCTGCCTCCTTCCTCCTCCTCCTTGAAGCATCCTTCTACTTCCTGCCTCCTCCTGCCTCCTTCCTCCTCCTCCTTGAAGCATCCTTCTACTTCCTGCCTCCTCCTGCCTCCTTCCTCCTCCTCCCTGAAGCATCCTTCTTCTTCCTGTCTCCTCCTGCCTCCTCCCTCCTCCTCCTCCTTGGGTACCACTCCTCCTCCTTGAAGCATCCTTCTACTTCCTGCCTCCTCCTGCCTCCTTCCTCCTCCTCCTTGAAGCATCCTTCTACTTCCTGTCTCCTCCTGCCTCCTTCCTCCTCCTCCCTGAAGCATCCTTTTTCTTCTTCCTGTCTCCTCCTGCATCCCTCCTCCTCCTTCAAGCATCCTTCTACTTCCTGTCTCCTCCTGCCTCCTTCCTCCTCCTCCTTCCAGCATCCTTCTACTTCCTGCCTCCTCCTGCCTCCTTCTTCCTCCTCCCTGAAGCATCCTTCTTCTTCCTGTCTCCTCCTGCCTCCTTCCTCCTCCTTGGGTACCACTCCTACTCCTTGAAGCATCCTTCTTCTTCCTGTCTCCTCCTGCCTCCTTCCTCCTCCTCCTTCCAGCATCCTTCTACTTCCTGCCTCCTCCTGCCTCCTTCCTCCTCCTCCTTGAAGCATCCTTCTACTTCCTGCCTCCTCCTGCCTCCTTCCTCCTCCTCCTTGAAGCATCCTTCTACTTCCTGTCTCCTCCTGCCTCCTTCCTCCTCCTCCTTCCAGCATCCTTCTACTTCCTGCCTCCTCCTGCCTCCTTCTTCCTCCTCCCTGAAGCATCCTTCTTCTTCCTGTCTCCTCCTGCCTCCTTCCTCCTCCTTGGGTACCACTCCTACTCCTTGAAGCATCATTCTACTTCCTGCCTCCTCCTGCCTCCTTCCTCCTCCTCCTTGAAGCATCCTTCTACTTCCTGCCTCCTCCTGCCTCCTTCCTCCTCCTCCTTGAAGCATCCTTCTACTTCCTGCCTCCTCCTGCCTCCTTCCTCCTCCTCCTTGAAGCATCCTTCTACTTCCTGTCTCCACCTGCCTCCTTCCTCCTCCTCCTTCCAGCATCCTTCTACTTCCTGCCTCCTCCTGCCTCCTTCCTCCTCCTCCCTGAAGCATCCTTCTTCTTCCTGTCTCCTCCTGCCTCCTTCCTCCTCCTTGGGTACCACTCCTACTCCATGAAGCATCCTTCTACTTCCTGTCTCCTCCTGCCTCCTTCCTCCTCCTCCTTCCAGCATCCTTCTACTTCCTGCCTCCTCCTGCCACCTTCCTCCTCCTCCCTGAAGCATCCTTCTACTTCCTGTCTCCTCCTGCCTCCTTCCTCCTCCTCCTTCCAGCATCCTTCTACTTCCTGCCTCCTCCTGCCTCCTTCCTCCTCCTCCTTGAAACATCCTTCTTCTTCCTGTCTCCTCCTACATCCTTCCTCCTCCTCCTCCTTGGGTACCACTCCTCCTCCTTGAATCATCCTTCTACTTCCTCTCTCCTCCTGCCTCCTTCCTCCTCCTTGAAGCATCCTTCTTCTTCCTGTCTCCTCCTACATCCTTTCTCCTCCTCCTCCTCCTTGGGTACCACTCCTCCTCCTTGAATCATCCTTCTACTTCCTGTCTCCTCCTACATCCTTTCTCCTCCTCCTCCTCCTTGGGTACCACTCCTATTCCTTGAAGCATCCTTCTACTTCCTGTCTCCTCCTGCCTCCTTCCTCCTCCTTGAAGCATCCTTCTACTTCCTGTCTCCTCCTGCCTCCTTCCTCCTCCTTGAAGCATCCTTCTACTTCCTGTCTCCTCCTGCCTCCTTCCTCCTCCTTGAAGCATCCTTCTACTTCCTGTCTCCTCCTGCCTCCTTCCTCCTCCTTGAAGCATCCTTCTTCTTCCTGTCTCCTCCTGCCTCCTTCCTCCTCCTTGGGTACCACTCCTACTACTTGAAGCATCCTTCTTCTTCCTGTCTCCTCTTGCATCCTTCCTCCTCCTCCTCCTTGGGTACCACTCCTCCTCCTTGAAGCATCCTTCTTCTTTCTGTCTCCTCCTGCCTCCTTCCTCCTCCTTGGGTACCACTCCTACTCCTTGAAGCCTTCTTCCTGTCTCCTCCTGCATCCTTCCTCCTCCTCCTCCTTGGGTACCACTCCTCCTCCTTGAAGCATCCTTCTTCTTTCTGTCTCCTCCTGCCTCCTTCCTCCTCCTTGGGTACCACTCCTACTCCTTGAAGCATCCTTCTTCTTCCTGTCTCCTCCTGCATCCTTCCTCCTCCTCCTTGGGTACCACTCCTCCTCCTTGAAGCATCCTTCTACTTCCTGTCTCCTCCTGCCTCCTTCCTCCTCCTCCTTGAAGCATCCTTCTACTTCCTGTCTCCTCCTGCCTCCTTCCTCCTCCTCCTTCCAGCATCCTTCTACTTCCTGCCTCCTCCTGCCTCCTTCTTCCTCCTCCCTGAAGCATCCTTCTTCTTCCTGTCTCCTCCTGCCTCCTTCCTCCTCCTTGGGTACCACTCCTACTCCTTGAAGCATCATTCTACTTCCTGCCTCCTCCTGCCTCCTTCCTCCTCCTCCTTGAAGCATCCTTCTACTTCCTGCCTCCTCCTGCCTCCTTCCTCCTCCTCCTTGAAGCATCCTTCTACTTCCTGCCTCCTCCTGCCTCCTTCCTCCTCCTCCTTGAAGCATCCTTCTACTTCCTGTCTCCACCTGCCTCCTTCCTCCTCCTCCTTCCAGCATCCTTCTACTTCCTGCCTCCTCCTGCCTCCTTCCTCCTCCTCCCTGAAGCATCCTTCTTCTTCCTGTCTCCTCCTGCCTCCTTCCTCCTCCTTGGGTACCACTCCTACTCCTTGAAGCATCCTTCTACTTCCTGTCTCCTCCTGCCTCCTTCCTCCTCCTCCTTCCAGCATCCTTCTACTTCCTGCCTCCTCCTGCCACCTTCCTCCTCCTCCCTGAAGCATCCTTCTACTTCCTGTCTCCTCCTGCCTCCTTCCTCCTCCTCCTTCCAGCATCCTTCTACTTCCTGCCTCCTCCTGCCTCCTTCCTCCTCCTCCTTGAAACATCCTTCTTCTTCCTGTCTCCTCCTACATCCTTCCTCCTCCTCCTCCTTGGGTACCACTCCTCCTCCTTGAATCATCCTTCTACTTCCTCTCTCCTCCTGCCTCCTTCCTCCTCCTTGAAGCATCCTTCTTCTTCCTGTCTCCTCCTACATCCTTTCTCCTCCTCCTCCTCCTTGGGTACCACTCCTCCTCCTTGAATCATCCTTCTACTTCCTGTCTCCTCCTACATCCTTTCTCCTCCTCCTCCTCCTTGGGTACCACTCCTATTCCTTGAAGCATCCTTCTACTTCCTGTCTCCTCCTGCCTCCTTCCTCCTCCTTGAAGCATCCTTCTACTTCCTGTCTCCTCCTGCCTCCTTCCTCCTCCTTGAAGCATCCTTCTACTTCCTGTCTCCTCCTGCCTCCTTCCTCCTCCTTGAAGCATCCTTCTACTTCCTGTCTCCTCCTGCCTCCTCCCTCCTCCTTGAAGCATCCTTCTTCTTCCTGTCTCCTCTTGCATCCTTCCTCCTCCTCCTCCTTGGGTACCACTCCTCCTCCTTGAAGCATCCTTCTTCTTTCTGTCTCCTCCTGCCTCCTTCCTCCTCCTTGGGTACCACTCCTACTCCTTGAAGCCTTCTTCCTGTCTCCTCCTGCATCCTTCCTCCTCCTCCTCCTTGGGTACCACTCCTCCTCCTTGAAGCATCCTTCTTCTTTCTGTCTCCTCCTGCCTCCTTCCTCCTCCTTGGGTACCACTCCTACTCCTTGAAGCATCCTTCTTCTTCCTGTCTCCTCCTGCATCCTTCCTCCTCCTCCTTGGGTACCACTCCTCCTCCTTGAAGCATCCTTCTACTTCCTGTCTCCTCCTGCCTCCTTCCTCCTCCTTGGGTACCACTCCTACTCCTTGAAGCCTCCTTCTTCTTCCTGTCTCCTCCTGCATCCTTCCTCCTCCTCCTCTTTGGGTACCACTCCTCCTCCTTGAAGCCTCCTTCTTCTTCCTGTCTCCTCCTGCATCCTTCCTCCTCCTCCTCTTTGGGTACCACTCCTCCTCCTTGAAGCCTCCTTCTTCTTCCTGTCTCCTCCTGCATCCTTCCTCCTGCTTGGGTACCACTCCTCCTCCTTGAAGCATCCTTCTTCTTCCTGTCTCCTCCTGCATCCTTCCTCCTCCTCCTCCTTGGGTACCACTCCTCCTCCTTGAAACAGCTATGGCTCTGAAGCCGAACATACCTGTGCCTGGAAAATCCCTGATTTTGTCTGCTGGTCCCTTATTTTCGAGGCTGCTGGTCCCTTATTTTCAAATCTGCAAGCTGACATCTATGATCTAGACTGACCCCTGAAATGCAGAAATGGGACCCCCAGAGGCATCTAGTCTGACCCCCAGAAATGCAGAAATGGGACCCCAAGAGGCATCAAGTCTATTTCTATTTTATTTTATTTTATTTTATATTTTATATTTCATTTCATTTCATTATTTCATTTCATTTCATTTCATTTCTTTAGTTTAGTTTAGTTTAGTTTTTAGTTTAGTTTAGTTTTTAGTTTAGTTTAGTTTAGTTTAGTTTTTAGTTTAGTGTTTAGTTTAGTTTAGTTTAGTTTTTAGTTTAGTTTTTAGTTTAGTTTAGTTTAGTTTAGTTTTTAGTTTAGTTTTTAGTTTAGTTTAGTGTTTAGTTTAGTTTTTAGTTTAGTTTAGTTTAGTTTAGTTTAGTTTAGTTTAGTTTAGTTTTTAGTTTAGTTTTTAGTTTAGTTTAGTTTAGTTTAGTTTACCGGGGAAGAGAGGGAGAGAGCGATAGGCAGCATGTTGTAACTTCCTGTCTGGACAGGAAGTGATGTCGCCGCGGTTGACGCCTCGCTTTCTCCCTCCTCGCAGGGGCGGCGGGCCAGAACAAGCAGCACTCCATCACGAAGAACACGGCCAAGCTGGACCGGGAGACGGAGGAGCTGCATCACGACCGAGTGCCGCTGGAAGTTGGCAAAGTTATTCAGCAGGGGCGCCAGGGCAAGGGGCTGACCCAGAAGGACCTGGCGACGGTAAGGATTAAAATATTCATTATATTTAATTTAATTAATTATATATATTTAATATATTTAATTATATTGTAATTAAAATAATTAAAAATCATTAGCTGTTCTTGAGGGTCATTATTAAAAATCATTAGATGTTGGGAAGGAAGACGTGAAGTGATGAAGTCCATTTTATAAGAATATTGGTTTTCCAAAACCAATATAAGAATATTGGGTTTGGAAAACCGTTAAAAGGATATACGGTTTGGGGAAACTGAAATTCAACCAGGAAGACACATAACAATGCTACTAAGTTTGGTTTAAAGACGGTTGAGATTGGCTAAAAAAAAATTGGAAAATCAATAACTACCAGACTGTGAGAAGACATCTGAAGGCAGCCCTGTTTAGGGAAGCTTTTAATGTTTGATGTATTACAGTATTTTAATATTTTTGGGGAAGCCGCCCAGAGTGGCTGGGGAAGCCCAGCCAGATGGGTGGGGTATAAATAATAAATTATTATTATTATTATTATTATTATTATGAAGAAAAAGAATGTGCTTTTGGCCCCGGAACTTGCATTCGGAACCCGGAGCCAAGACGCCACTTAACAATGTTACTAAGTTTGGTTTAAAGATGGTTGAGATTGATGTTTGTTTGCTTGAAAAAAAAATTGGAAAATCAATAAAAAAAATGGGGGGGGGAATCAATAAAAATGGGAAAAAATCAATAAAAGGGGGGAGAAATCAATTAAAAAGGGAAAAAATCAATAAAAGGGGGGAGAAATCAATTAAAAATTAATAAAAATCAATAAAAATCAATAAAATTGATAAAATTAATAAAAAATGATAAAAATTGATAAAATTAATAAAATTAATAAAAGGGGGGAGAAATCAATTAAAAATGGGAAAAAACAATAAAAATCAATAAAAAGAATAAAACATATGGAAAATCAATTTTAAAAAAAGAATGAAAGAGGAATGTGCTTTTGCCCACGGTCATTTGGGCCCCAAAACTCGCACTCGGAACCCGGAGCCAAGACACCCCCCCCTCTCTCTTTCTCTTTCAGAAAATCAACGAGAAGCCGCAGGTGATCGCCGACTACGAGTCGGGCAAGGCCATCCCTAACAACCAGGTGCTGGGCAAGATCGAGAGAGCCATCGGTAAGCGGGGTTGCGGGTTCGAGGAGGGGATGGGGTTCCGGGTTCGAGGCTGCGCGGCTGACCCCCCTCCTCTCTTCCCAGGCCTCAAACTCCGCGGGAGGGACATCGGGAAACCCCTCGAAAAGGGCCCCAAGGCGCAGTGAGGACAAAGCCTCGAAAGCCGGGGGGCGCCGGGCGCCGCTCAGCGCCCGGGGGTCCCCCCGACGTCCCGCCCCGACTCCGGACGGGCGGGAGAAGCCGCCTGCCAGCCGGCGGCCCGTCTCCTCTTTCCGCAGATTGAATAAAGCGAATTAAAATGGTTGGTGTGTCTCGAACCCGGGTTTTCTCTGGCGTGCTACGACTCCCAGAATCATTTGCAGGGATGGCGGTTTCAAAGTGGGCGCTGTAGAAGCTTCAAACTACATCTCCCAGAATCCTTTGGGGGCGGGAGGGCGCCTTAGGAGCCTCAAACTACATCTCCCAGAATCCTTTGGGGGCGGGAGGGCGCCTTAGGAGCCTCAAGCTACATCTCCCAGAATCCTTTGGGGACTAGAGAGCGCCTTAGAAGACTCAAACTACATCTCCCAGAATCCTTTGGGGGCTAGAGGGCGCCTTAGGAGCCTCAAACTACATCTCCCAGAATCCTTTGGGGGCTAGAGGCCGCCTTAGAAGCCTCAAACTACATCTCCCAGAATCCTTTGGGGGCTAGAGGGCGCCTTAGAAGACTCAAACTACGTCTCCCAGAATCCTTTGGGGGCTAGAGGGCGCCTTAGAAGACTCAAACTACATCTCCCAGAATCCTTTGGGGGCTAGAGGGCGCCTTAGAAGACTCAAACTACATCTCCCAGAATCCTTTAGGGGCCTAGAGAGCGCCTTAGCAGACTCAAACTACATCTCCCAGAATCCTTTGGGGGCTAGAGGGCGCCTTAGAAGACTCAAACTACATCTCCCAGAATCCTTTAGGGGCCTAGAGAGCGCCTTAGAAGACTCAAACTACGTCTCCCAGAATCCTTTGCGGGGATGCCGTGTTGAAAGGGGAATAGAGCGCCTTAGAAGCTTCAGACTACATCTCCCAGAATCCTTTGGGGGCTAGAGGGCGCCTTAGAAGCCTCAAACTACATCTCCCAGAATCCTTTAGGGGCCTAGAGAGCGCCTTAGCAGACTCAAACTACATCTCCCAGAATCCTTTGGGGGCTAGAGGGCGCCTTAGAAGACTCAAACTACATCTCCCAGAATCCTTTAGGGGCCTAGAGAGCGCCTTAGAAGACTCAAACTACGTCTCCCAGAATCCTTTGCGGGGATGCCGTGTTGAAAGGGGAATAGAGCGCCTTAGAAGCTTCAGACTACATCTCCCA
>NC_139691.1:65000-100000 GCF_964106915.1 Podarcis gaigeae
TCTCAATCTGATTACTTTGTATTTTTATTTTATGCTATGATGCGCAGGCTTTAGAGTCACACAGGACTCTTCCCCAATTCTCAATCTGATTACTTTGTATTTTTATTTTATGCTATGATGCGCAGGCTTTAGAGTCACACAGGATTCTTCCCCAGCTGGAATTCTCAATCTGATTACTTTGTATTTTTATTTTATGCTATGATGCGCAAGCTTTAGAGTCACACAGGACTCTTCCCCAATTCTCAATTTGATTACTTTGTATTTTCATTTTATGCTATGATGCGCAAGCTTTAGAGTCACACAGGACTCTTCCCCAATTCTCAATTTGATTACTTTGTATTTTCATTTTATGCTATGATGCGCAAGCTTTAGAGTCACACAGGACTCTTCCCCAATTCTCAATTTGATTACTTTGTATTTTTATTTTATTCTATGATGCGCATGCTTTAGAGTCACACAGGACTCTTCCCCAGTTGGAATTCTCAATCTGATTACCCTGTATTTTTATTTTATGCTATGATGCGCAAGCTTTAGAGTCACACAGGATTCTTCATAAATTCAAATTCTCAATCTGATTACTTTGTATTTTTATTTTATGCTATGATGCGCAGGCTTTAGAGTCACACAGGATTCTTCCCCAGCTGGAATTCTCAATCTGATTACCCTGTATTTTTATTTTATGCTATGATGCGCAAGCTTTAGAGTCACACAGGATTCTTCATAAATTCAAATTCTCAATCTGATTACTTTGTATTTTTATTTTATGCTATGATGCGCAAGCTTTAGAGTCACACAGGATTCTTCATAAATTCAAATTCTCAATCTGATTACTTTGTATTTTTATTTTATGCTATGATGCGCAAGCTTTAGAGTCGCACAGGATTCTTCATAAGTTCAAATTCTCAATCTGATTACTTTGTATTCTTATTTTATGCTATGATATGCAAGCTTTGGAGTCACACAGGACTCTTCCCCAGCTGGAATTATCAATGTGATTACTTTGTATTTTCATTTTATGCTATGATATACAAGCTTTGGAGTCACACAGGACTCTTCCCCAGCTGGAATTCTCAATCTGATTACCCTGTATTCTTATTTTATGCTATGATGCGCAAGCTTTAGAGTCACACAGGACTCTTCCCCAGCTGGAATTCTCAATCTGATTACTTTGTATTTTTATTTTATGCTATGATGCGCAAGCTTTAGAGTCGCACAGGATTCTTCATAAGTTCAAATTCTCAATCTGATTACTTTGTATTCTTATTTTATGCTATGATGCGCAAGCTTTAGAGTCACACAGGATTCTTCCCCAGCTGGAATTCTCAATGTGATTACTTTGTATTTTTATTTTATGCTATGATGCGCAAGCTTTAGAGTCACACAGGACTCTTCCCCAGCTGGAATTTTCAATCTGATTACTTTGTATTTTTATTTTATGCTATGATGCGCAAGCTTGAGAGTCACACAGGACTCTTCCCCAGCTGGAATTCTCCATTGGACTATTTTGCCTTTTAATTTGATGGTATTGTGGACAAGCTTGAGAGTCCCACTGGGCTCTTCACATCTTCGGTTTTGAGGGCTGTAGTCTTGAGTCAAATCGTTGAATTTGACTATTTATTATGCTATGATGCGCAAGCTTCTGGGGCGCACAGCACTCTTCGGCATTTGGAATGACCAACTGGATTATTTGGTGTTTTACAGAACTTATAGAACATTTTTTAATATATATAATGACTTTTCTTCATTTTAACATATTGATTAGAACTTTGCTTCTTATGCCATCTTTTTGGACCGGAATGCTGCATCATAATTTATATATACCCCATTCATCTAGCTGGGTTTCCTCGGGCCCAGTTAATAATAATAATAATAATAATAATAATAATAATAATAATAATAATAATAAATAATAAATAATATACGATATGCAAATACTATTTAGCAAACTTTTATTTATAGTCTCCTATTTTATTTGGTTACAACAATATCTAATAATAATAATAATAATAATAATAGTGATAATAATAATAATAAAATAAATAATATACGATATGCAAATACTATTTAGCAAACTTTTATTTATAGTCTCCTATTTTATTTGGTTACAACAATATCTAATAATAAAAATAATATTGATAATAATGATGATGATAATAATAATAAATAATATACGATATGCAAATACTATTTAGCAAACTTTTATTTATAGTCTCCTATTTTATTTGGTTACAACAATATCTAATAATAAAAATAATAATGATAATAATAATAATAATGATGATGATGATAATAATAATAATAATAATAATAATAAATATACGATATGCAAATACTATTTAGCAAACTTTTATTTATAGTCTCCTATTTTATTTGGTTACAATATCTAATAATAATAATAATAATAATAATAATAATAATAATAATAATAATAATAATAATAATAATAATAATAATAATAATAATAATAATATACATCTGATTACTATTCAAAGCATTTCCGGGTGAGCTTTGACGCCGCTCTTGCCGACCAATGAGGCCGCGAGGCTGACGCGCCACTCCGCCCCTTCTCCCGACCGCGCCCAATCGGAACCCGCAACCGTCGTTCTATCCCCGCCTTCACTATCCACTTGCCTGCGCCTGGCCCAATCGGAACCCGCTACGGCGTTCTGCGCCCGCCTTCCGTGTCCACGTGCCTACGCCTCGCCCAATCAGAAGTTCCATCCCCGCCTGCACTTTCCACCCTCCTAGGCCTCGCCCAATCGGAACCCGCCTCGCCTAAGCATTGCCCAATCGGAACCCGCCTCCACTTTCCACGTGACTACGCCTCGCCCAATCAGAAGTCGCCCCCGCCGTTCTGCGCCCGCCGCCCGCGTCCCCTCACGGGGATATTCGGCCCAGGCGTAGCCGCGCACGACGTCTTTTCCCGGCCCGGCGCCCGGCGTCGTGACGTGGATGAGGACGTCCTTGAAGACGCCGTCGGCCTCGTCGGAAACGCGCTTCAGCTCTCCGTCCGCCATTGCTGCGCCTTCTGAGGCGAAAGGAGGCGCGCGAAGGGCCCAGCCAATCAGCGCCCGAGTTCACCGGCGCGGGGCCAATAGCGGCACGGCTTCTGCTGAAGATCCACCCCGGAGGCGTGGTTACCTCTATGACAGGTAGGCTCAGCCAATGGGCGCGTCGCTTCTCGCTGGCGGGGCCAATCGCGGGTCGCCTGCCGCGCAGGGGGCGGGCTTAGGTTCTTGGATAGGCCGGCGCAAATAGGTTCAGCCAATGGGCGCGTCGCTTCTCGCTGGCGAGGCCAATCGTGCGTTGGATGCCGCGTGGGGGGCGGGATAAGGTCCGTTTGACGGGCGGCTCAGCCAATCGCCGCGGCTCCTACCCAATGGCTTGAAAGGAGGGAACTACATTCCCCATGATGCTCTGCGTCCAGGCTTAGCAGAGGGAATGGCCTTGCCAAGCGCCAGGTGCACCTTGGGAACTGTAGTTTCCAGGCCCTGAGAGCCCAGGCAGTGGGGAACCGGGTGCGAAACTATAATTCCCAGGAAACTATAGTTCCCAGACCCATAAAAATTGGGGGGAACCTATAACTCAATCTGTATTTAATAAGATCTATGATTAATATTTATACGATTAATTATATTAATAATATATGATTAATTATATTAATAATATATGATTAATTATATTAATAATATATGATTAATTATATGAATTATTATATTAGTATTAATAATAGATTATGCAATGATAATAAATTTGTGGAAGGGTAAATCAATATCTAATAAGATATATGAATAAATAATAAATAGCATTATTATTATCATGATGATTATTAATATATATTATTGAATAAGAGAGTAAATTTGGGAAAGGATAACTCAATATTTATCTAATCATATACAGGATTAAATAATATGTATATATTATTATTATTAATGCATATTACTTCATAATATAATAAATTTGGTGATTATATAATATATTTTATTATCGTTATTATTATTAATAATAATAACAACAATAATAATAATAAATATTATTTAATAATATAATAAATTTGGGAAATGCGAAATCAATATCTGTTTAATAAAATATATGAATAAATAAGATATAGCATTATCATTAATATATATTATTGAATAAGATAGTAAATTTGGGAAAGGATAACTCAATATTTATCTAATCATATACAGGATTAAATAATATGTATATATTATTATTAATATATATTACTTAATAATATAATAAATTTGGGAAATGCGAAATCAATGTCTATTTCATAAGATATATTATTAAATAATATGTTTATATTATTATTAATATATATCATTTAATAAGATAATAAATTTGGGAAATGCGAAATAATATCTATTTAAGATATATTATTAAATAATATGTTTATATCATTATTAATATATATTGTTCAATAAGATAATAAATTTGGGAAATGCGAAATCAATGCCTATTTAATAAGATATAGTATTAAAAATATGTTTATATTATTATTAATATATATTGCTTAATACTATAATAAATTTGAGAAATGCGAAATCAATGCCTATTTAATAAGATATATTATTAAATAATATGTTTATATCATTATTAATTAATATATATTGTTTAATAAGATAATAAATTTGGGGAAAGGTAAATCAATATTTATTTAATCAGATATATTGTTAAATAATGTGTGTGTGTGTGTGTGTGTGTGTGTGTGTATATATATATATATATGCAGGTTTTGGTGTCCTCGGGTGTCTTCCCGTGTAAAAGTTGGGGTGTCTAGGCGACGTTTCGACGAGGTCTCACTCGTCATCTTCAGGCTGGTGCTTTCGGCTTCTTGTTACTGGAACAGAGCGGGATCTCAATGTTTGAGTTCCTATAAATACTGTAGAGGGGGTGTGGTGTCTAGCCTCCAATGTTCTGGGCAGAGAGGAAGTTCCCAGGCTAGTGTGCCTTTTCTTCTTTTGTTCCTTAATTACTTGAGAGATACCTTGAGTGATTTCTTGAGTGATCTCCTGAGTACCACTTAGGTGGGTCATTAGGTGTGGATTAGTTGCTAAAGTCTTTGTGTCTTGACCTCTTGAACTTTGTGAAGAGTTTTCCTGAGAAGATGGCTGTATTGCACTTAGTTGTGCTTTGGCTTGGCTTCGTGTATAGGGGCGAGCTGTGGTTTTGTGGCTTGTGTCAGCCAGATCTGTGTAGGGATTGCAGGGGGGTGCAGCATCCGGAGGTGCCACCATGGATTGGCTACTGGATGGTGTCAGTAATTCATCTGTGGAGAGGGTCTGGGTTTGGGTCTGGTGTGGTTGATTGGTGTTGGCGTTCTGTGTGTCCATCCACAATGGACAAAGATACAAACAGATAGAAGGAGCACCTATGGGATCACCCCTCTCACCGGTCATCGCAAACCTGTACATGGAACACTTTGAAACCAATGCTTTAGACAAGTCAGAACACAAACCCAAACTTTGGCTCAGATATGTTGACGACACCTTTGTAATTTGGCCACACGGGAAGGAAAAACTGGATAGCTTCCTCACACATCTCAACAACTTACACCCCAAAATACAATTCACTATGGAAATAGAAGCCAACAACCAACTTCCCTTCCTTGACGTCCTAATCTACAAAAAACCTGATGGCTCCCTAGGACACACTATCTACCAGAAAAAAACACACACCAACCGCTACTTACATGCACAATCACACCACCACCCTGCACAAATAAACTCCGTAGCCAAGACTCTCATCTCCAGAACCAAACGCCTGGCTGACAAAGACCACTTGACAACTGAGTTACAGAATCTCTCAAATGTGTTAATTGCCAATGGATACCAGCAAAACAGGATTACGAAGCTAATCCAAAAGGAAACACCCCCCAAAAACCAAGACACAGAAGAAAACAATGGCATGGCCCTCCTTCCTTATATCAAGGGCACTACAGATAAAATTAGCAAAATCCTCCATAAACACAATATCAAAACAGCCTTTTGCACCAACCAAAAAATAGCCAATATCCTCAGAAACCCCAAGGATAAAATCCAGTTGGAAAACCAAGGGATCTATGAAATACCCTGCAAAGTCTGCCCAGCCACGTACATTGGACAAACAAACAGACGAATAAATGCACGTATCGCAGAACACAAGAATGCCGTCAAAAAAGAAGAAAAAACTTCCTCTCTTTTCCAACACATGAAAGAAACAGGACACGAAATTAATTTTGCAGATTCCAAATTGCTCTTTAACACGGAACATCACCACAAGAGAATAATCATGGAAGCCATCGAGATAGAGAAACACCCTCACAACATGAACAAGCGTGACGACACATCCCGCTTGCCAGACATCTGGAAATTAGCCCTCCCCACAAAAACTGACACCAGATCCAGAGGCACACAGAACGCCAACACCAATCAACCACACCAGACCCAAACCCAGACCCTCTCCACAGATGAATTACTGACACCATCCAGTAGCCAGTCCATGGTGGCACCTCCGGATGCTGCACCCCCCTGCAATCCCTACACAGATCTGGCTGACACAAGCCACAAAACCACAGCTCGCCCCTATACACGAAGCCAAGCCAAAGCACAACTAAGTGCAATACAGCCATCTTCTCAGGAAAACTCTTCACAAAGTTCAAGAGGTCAAGACACAAAGACTTTAGCAACTAATCCACACCTAATGACCCACCTAAGTGGTACTCAGGATATCACTCAAGAAATCACTCAAGGTATCTCTCAAGTAATTAAGGAACAAAAGAAGAAAAGGCACACTAGCCTGGGAACTTCCTCTCTGCCCAGAACATTGGAGGCTAGACACCACACCCCCTCTACAGTATTTATAGGAACTCAAACATTGAGATCCCGCTCTGTTCCAGTAACAAGAAGCCGAAAGCACCAGCCTGAAGATGACGAGTGAGACCTCGTCGAAACGTCGCCTAGACACCCCAACTTTTACACGGGAAGACACCCGAGGACACCAAAACCTGCATATATATATATATATATATATGTATGTATATATATATAATTGTATATATTAATTGATACTATTAAATTCAATAATAATTGATATTATTAAATTCAAAATCTTTCACCCTATAGCTCCCATGAAAAATTCCATGAAATCCTGGAATTTAATGAGCAAATTCGTGCTGCTCCTTTTCCTTTGGGGCGATCGAAAACGGCTGCGAAATGCTTTGATATTTCGGGAAATAGAATAATAATAATAATAATAATAATAATAATAATAATACAGCGGACTGTGTCAAGCGGGAGAAGACATGGTATGAATAGGAGAGATTTTGTGTATGTATAATAATAATAATAATAATGCGGACTGTGTCAAGACATTGTATGAATAGGAGAGATTTTGAGTGTGTAGAATAATAATAATAATAATAATAATAATAATAATAACGCGGACTGTGTCAAGCGGGAGAAGACATTGTATGAACAGGAGAGATTTTGAGTGTGTAGAATAATAATAATAATAATAATAATAATAATAATACAGCGGACTGTGTCAAGCGGGAGAAGACATTGTATGAATAGGAGAGATTTTGTGTATGTATAATAATAATAATAATAATAATAATAATAATACAGCGGACTGTGTCAAGCGGGAGAAGACATTGTATGAACAGGAGAGATTTTGAGTGTGTATAATAATAATAATAATAATAATAATAATAATAATACAGCGGACTGTGTCAAGCGGGAGAAGACATTGTATGAATAGGAGAGATTTTGAGTGTGTATAATAATAATAATAATAATAATACAGCGGACTGTGTCAAGCGGGAGAAGACATTGTATGAATAGGAGAGATTTTGAGTGTGTATAATAATAATAATAATAATAATAATACAGCGGACTGTGTCAAGCGGGAGAAGACATTGTATGAACAGGAGAGATTTTGAGTGTGTATAATAATAATAATAATAATAATAATAATAATACAGCGGACTGTGTCAAGCGGGAGAAGACATTGTATGAATAGGAGAGATTTTGAGTGTGTATAATAATAATAATAATAATAATACAGCGGACTGTGTCAAGCGGGAGAAGACATTGTATGAATAGGAGAGATTTTGAGTGTGTATAATAATAATAATAATAATAATAATACAGCGGACTGTGTCAAGCGGGAGAAGACATTGTATGAATAGGAGAGATTTTGAGTGTGTAGAATAATAATAATAATAATAATAATACAGCGGACTGTGTCAAGCGGGAGAAGACATTGTATGAATAGGAGAGATTTTGAGTGTGTATAATAATAATAATAATAATAATAATACAGCGGACTGTGTCAAGCGGGAGAAGACATTGTATGAACAGGAGAGATTTTGAGTGTGTATAATAATAATAATAATAATAATAATAATAATACAGCGGATTGTGTCAAGCGGGAGAAGACATTGTATGAATAGGAGAGATTTTGAGTGTGTATAATAATAATAATAATAATAATAATAATAATACAGCGGACTGTGTCAAGTGGTAGAAGACATTGTATGAACAGGAGAGATTTTGTGTGTATAATAATAATAATAATAATAATAATAATAATAATGACGTGGTTGCGAGTTCGAGTTCCTTTTTGTCTTTATTCCAGGCAAATAAATTCTCTTTTTTTTATACCTTTCCATAGAAACGTACATAGACATGCTTCTTAGATTTCTCCCGCAGAAAATACTTTTCCATATATATATAGATTTCTCTTTCTTTAAGGAAATAAATAGAACATGCATTCGTCTTTTTCCGCACAATTTACAAACCGGGGGGGGGAATACGCTTTTGATAGGATTTGGCCTTCGACATACAATTCCTTCCTCCCATGCACCCATTTTACACATCAACCTTCCGATAAAAATAATAATAGTTATTAATAATTAATAATTAATAATTAATAATTAATAATTAACATTGATAAACAATAAATAACAACGAATAATAATAATGCATCCGTCTATTCCGCACCATTTACAAACCGTTTCATCCTCAAGGATTTCATATTATTACTATTATTATTATTAATAATATATAATAATATATTAATATATAATATATATTATAATATAATATATAATTATATTATATATTTATATATTTATATTATATTATATAATTATATTATATAATTATATAATTATATTATATATTTATATATTTATATATAATTATATAATTATATATAAATATATAATATAATATATAATATAATAATAATATAATATAATATAATTATATAATAATAACAATAATAATAGCAACAAGAATAATTAATAATCGTTAATAATAAATAAATAATAATAATAAATAACAACAATCATTAATAATAATTAATGATTAATAATAATAATAGCAACAGCAACAAAAATAACTTATAATAATTAATAATTAATAATTAATAACAATAATAATAATAAAAAACAATAATTAACAATGAATAATAATAATGCATCCGTCTATTCCGCACCATTTACAAACTGTTTCATCCTCAAGGATTTAATATTATTACTATTATTATTATTATTTTTATTATTAATAATAATAATAATATAATATTATATATTAATATATAATATATATATTATAATATAATATATATTATATATATGATATAATATAATATAATAATAATATAATATAATTATATAATAATAACAATAATAATAGCAACAAGAATAATTAATAATAGCTAATAAATAAATATAAATAAATAATAGCAACAACGATCATTAATAATAATAATTAATGATGAATAATAGCAACAGCAACAAAAATAACTTATAATAATTAATAATTATTAATAAACAATAAGAATAGCAATAATATTGATCCTTTTCCAGCACCGTCCAGGAAAAAATCTCTTTTTGTTGAGACGACATTCAATGTGCCCATTGGAGCCTTTCAAAGGGCAAAAATAAGAAGAATACAAAATAATAATAATAATAATAATGATTATTCTGAATTTCCCGATTATTCTCAATTTCAACCATTCCATCATTATCAAATCACGATTATCCCCAATAATGATCCCCAAAAGCAAAATAACCGTACAAAACGATTTCCGAGATTTCCAAGGCCGGGATTGTCGATCCGAGGCCGTCGGAACTCCCTGCCACTTGAACCCAGAACCGTCGCCAAGCTGCTGCAAATCGGCGCCCGTTTCGGGTGTTCATTTGTCCCTTCTTCCCATTGGAACTCCCTGCCCCTTGAACACTTGAACTGCAGCAAATGGGCGCCCGTTTCTGTCATTTTTGGTCGGTTCTCCCCTGTGGAACTCCCTGCCACTTGAACCAAGAGACGGAAAATGAACTGCAAAAAGAACGGAGCCGCTATCTGTTTTCTTTGTCTGTTCTGGAGGGGTTCCTCCCATTGGAACTCCCTGCCACTTGAACACAGAAACGTCATAAAACTGCAGCAAAACGGAGCCCATTCGTGTATTTTTGGGTCCATTTCGGAGCTCTTCCCGTTGGAACTCCCTGCCACTGGAACACAGAAACATTGCACTAACCGCAGCCAAACGGAGCCCATTTCTGGTGTTTTTTTGTCCGTTCTTCCCATTGGAACTCCCTGCCACTTGAACACATAGACGTTGGAAAAACTGCAGGAAAACGGTCCCCGTTTTTCATCCTTCCCGTTGGAACTCCCTGCCACTTGAACCTAGAAAATCGCACAAACTGCAGCAAAACGCTGCCCATTTCTGGTGTTATTTTGTCCGTTCTTCCCGTTGGAACTCCCTGCCACTTGAACCAAGAGAAATGGATGCCCGTTTTCTGTCCCTTTGGGAATTGCACTTTCCACTCTGGAGTGACAGCTCCAGAAACTCCCTGCCACTTGAAGACAGAAACATCGCACAAACGGCAGCAAAACGGAGCCCATGTCTGGTGTTTTCCCCGTTGGAACTCCCTGCCACTTGAACCAAGAGACGTAGAATGAATTGCAGCAAAACGGAGCCCATGTCTGTCCTTTTTTGTCCGCTCTTCCCATTGGAACTCCCTGCCACTTGAACCCAGAACCATGCCCAAACGGCAGCAAAACGGCGCCCATTTCTTTTTTCCGTCCCTCGGAACTCCCCGCCACATGCCTCCTCTACATCAACTCATCCAGCAGGTTCGGACTGGCCACCCAGTCCAGGGTCCTGGGTTCGGATCCCGCCATGATCATGCAGAGGAACTGCTTCCCGGTCCTCTTATCGACGGGATAGATAGTGGTGGGCGTGAAGCGGCGCCCGGTCTCGACAAACGCCACCAGGCGCCCGTAGACCTCGGGGAACTCGCGCCGCAGCGCCACGCCTCGGGCGCGCAGCTCCCGCTGGATGTGGACGAAGCACACCTCTCGCGCCCGCCGGTCTTCCTGGTCGCCGGCGCCCGGCGGCGGCGTCAGAATCAGCGTCTCGATCTCGCCGCCCGGCGGCGCCGCCGCACCGGGCGCCGAGGCCGCCAGCGCCACCTTGGCATGCTGTCGCGCCACCGGGTGCCCTTCGCCCGGCGCCACCGTGACGTTCAGCACGAAGCATTCCGCCGGGTCGTACTCCTCCCCGGCGCGCTGCAACTCCCGGGCGTAGGTGCCCAGGTTCCCGGCGTGGGCGCCCACTTCGCGGAGGGACAGGTAAGTTGGCGCCGCCGCCAGGGCGCCCAGCCCGGCGCGGAGGAAGTTCTCGGCGGCGCCGGCGCCCGGGAAGCCCAGGAAGAGGATGCCGCGCCCGCGGGAGAGGAAGCCGACGCGCGCCAGGCGGGAGAAGGCCCGGTGCGCCGCCGCATCCTCCCGGGAGAAACGTAGCGCGTTGCGGCAGGCGCTGGCGGCGCGCCCGGCGGCGCAGCGCTCCTTGTGGCGGCGCCAGTCCTGGCGCCGGCAGTGGCGCGAGCAGTAGAGGGTGCGGCAGCTGTGGCAGGACTTGAAGTACAGGCAGGCGTGAAACATAGTTTCCGTGCGCCCGCAGCGGGCGTTGGAGCACATGACGTCGTCCTCGTCGGTGCTGGCGTCCGGGGAACTCGCACCCGGCGTCTCCGCCGGGCGCTCGGGATCGGCGCCCGGTTTGTAGTCGATCACCAGGTCCGTAATGAGCTGGTCCAGTTGTTCCAGGCTGCGTTGGCGCGCCGGCGCCTGGTGGCGCCCGGTGATCTCGTTGTCGGTGATGGTGATCTCCGGCGTCACGAACCAGGCGCCGCGCCCGGTGGCGCCCGCTTTTTCCAGCAGGGAATTCTCCGACAGGGAGAGGGCGGCATAGCGCTTGGGGGAGCTGGAGAGCGTCACCACCACGGGCGCCGGGCGCCGGGGGTCGGGCGAGAGGGCCGGCGGCGCCTGGTGGCGCGCGAGGATGTTCTCGTAGCTGCGCCCGCGCCACAGCGGCGGGTCGGGGCGCCCGCGCGGCGCCAAAATGTCGTCCCACGACTTGGAGTGGCTGCGCGCTTCGGTTCCCAGCCGCGGCGTTTGCCAGGAGGATGGGGCCGCGCCCGGTGGGCAGCACCCGACTTGCCAGGTCTGGTAGGGCGCCGCCACCGGGCGCCAGGCGCCGTACGGGTGAGGGTATGTTCGCGAGGCGGGCGCCGGGACGGGCGCGATGCCGTCGAACGGGGGCGCGGCGCCGTAAAAGGGTGGCGCGGCGCCGTAAAAGGGTGGCGTGGCGCCGTCCAACGTTGGCACGGCGCCGTAAAAGGGGGAAACGTAGTTTGTCCGGCTGGGCGCCTCCCGGACAGGGTGGGCGTCCAGGAAGGGGGAAACGTAGTTCCGGACGGGGCGCGGCGGCGGCGCATACCCTCCGTCGCCGGCGTAGAAGACCTGGAGGGGCGCCGGTTGCGGGTTCGGGTCGTAGGCGTCTCCCGGCGCCCGCTCCTCGTAGGTGTCGCTGGGGGTCGGGGTGCGGGACGGGCGCCAGGCGCCGGGCACGGTCAGGCCGCTCCTGGCCGGGGAGACGTAGCGCGGCGGCGGGTCGGGCTTGATGTCCAGGCGCCGGCGCGGGGCGTTGGGGGGCGGCGCGTTGGCGCCGTACTGGGCGCCCGGGAAGGGGGAAATGCGGCTGCGTTGGGGCTGGAGCTTGACCGGGTGCAGCTCGTTGGCGTGGCGCCCGGCGCTTTTGGAGCGGGCCCGGGGCGCCGGGTCTCGGGGGACTTCGCGCCCGCGCCGGGCGCCGGGCGCCGGGGCTTCGTCGTCCAGCCACTCCAGGAAGTCGAAGCTGCGGCAGTGGCGCTTGTGGAAGGGCTGGGGCGCCGCCGACATGGCGCAGGGGAAGGGCGCCGCCGTCTGGACGTGGCGCAGGAGGTCCGGCGGGTGGGTGCGGGTCATCTTCGGAAGGGCCGGCCCGGCGCCGCGCCGCCCTCAGTGCGGATCCTGCGGGGAGAGGAAGGGGCGTCAAGTGGCAGGGAGTTCCAAAGAGCTGGCAAAAATGACAATTCCCAGGGAAGATGGGAACTGTAGTTTTCCCACTTTTTTCCCGCTAGCTAGGGAGAGTCCCAAAGAGCTGGGGAAAACTACAATTCCCACGATCCCTCACTAGCCGGTCAGGGATGATGGGAATTTTAGTTTTTTTCAGCCTACAACTCCCATGATCCCTAGCTAGTGGGAAAACAGCGGGGAAAACTACAGTTCCCATCATCCCCGACCGCTGGTCCGGCTAGCTAGGGATCATGGGAATTGTAGTTTTTTCCAGCTCTTTGGGACTACAGCTCCCATGATCCCTTGTTAGCCAGACCAGCAGTCACGGATGATGGGAATTGTAGTTTTTCCCAGCCCTTTGGGACTACAGCTCCCATGATCCCTAGCTAGTGGGAAACCAGCGGGGAAAACTACAGTTCCCATCATCCCAGACCGCTGGTCCGGCTAGCGAGGGATCATGGGAATTGTAGTTTTTTCCAGCTGTTTGGGACTACAACTCCCATGATCCCTAGCTAGTAGGAAAACTACAATTCCCATCATCCCTGACCGCTGGTCTGGCTAGCTAGGGGTTATGGGAATTGTAGTTTTTTTCAGCTGTTTGGGACTACAACTCCCATGATCCCCAGTTAGCCAGTCCAGCAGTCACGGATGATGGGAATTGTAGTTTTCCTAGCTGGTTGGGACTACAACTCCCATGATCCCTAGCTAGCTGCTCCAGCTAGCAAGGGATCGTGGGAATTGTAGTTTTTCCCAGCTGCTTGGGACTACAACTCCCATGATCCCTAGCTCGCCAAACCAGCAGTCAGGGCGGATGGGAATGATAGTTTTCCCGCTGTATTCCCACTAGCCAGGGATCATGGGTGTTGTAGTCCCAAACATCGGGAAAAACTACCATTCCCATCATCCCTGACAGCAGGTCCGGCTAGCTAGGGATCATGGGAGTTGTAGTCCCAAACAGCTGGAACAAACTACAATTCCCATAACCTCTAGCTAGCCAGACCAGCGGTCAGGGATGATGGGAATTGTAGTTTTCCCGCTAGCTAGGGATCATGGGAGTTGTAGTCCCAAACAGCTGGAACAAACTACAATTCCCACCATCCCTGATCTGTGGTCTGTTTACTTAGGGATCATGGGAGCTGTAGTCCCGATCAGCTGGAAAAAAACTACAATTCCCATGATCCTTAGCTAGCCGGAATTGCTGGGAATTGTAGTTTCCCTGCTGTGGTGTGAGCGCCTGAAACTACAATTCCCAGCACCCTTATGGGGCTAGAGCGTGGGAGACACAACCTGGGGAACTCCCCGCCTCATGAAGGCTAGCAGACAAAGGCGGTCATCCTACCTGGCCTGGCAGGCGTCGCGGGCTGTGGGGCCGGCCCTCCATGCTGCTCCGTGGGGCGTCAGGCGAGGGGCCTAGAGTTCGAAAGAGGACAAGGGAAGGGTCAGCTATGGGGAGAGGCAAAGGCACTCTGCGCATGCTCAGGGGCAACCTCGGCTAGCTTGGGTTATACGAGGGGGAAGAGCAACTGCCCCCCGCAATGGGACCAGGGTGCTCCCTCTCTGCCCCCCACAAATGGACCAGGCTGCCCCCCACAAGTGGACCAGGCTGCTCCCTCTCTGCCCCCCACAAGTGGGCCAGGCAGTGCCCCACAAGTGGGCCAGGATTCTCCCCACAAGTGGACCAGGCTGCCCCCCACAAGTGGACCAGGCTGCTCCCTCTCTGCCCCCCACAAATGGACCAGGCTGCTCCCTCTCTGCCCCCCACAAATGGACCAGGCTGCTCCCTCTCTGCCCCCCACAAGTGGGCCAGGCTTCTCCCCACAAGTGGACCAGGCTGCTCCCCATAAGTGGGCCAGGCTTCTCCCCACAAGTGGACCAGGCTGCTCCCCATAAGTGGGCCAGGCTTCTCCCCACAAGTGGACCAGGCTGCTCCCCATAAGTGGGCCAGGCTTCTCCCCACAAGTGGACCAGGCTGCTCCCCACAAGTGGACCAGGCTACTCCCCCTCTGCCCCCCACGTGGACCAGGCTGCTCCCCCTCTGCCCCCACAAGTGACCAGGCTGCTCCTCCTCTGCCCCCCACAAGTGGGCCAGGCTGCTCCCCATAAGTGGACCAGGCAGCGCCCTACAAGTGGGCTAGGCTGCTCCCCATAAGTGGACCAGGCTGCGCCCCACAAGTGGACCAGGCTGCCCCCCACAAGTGGACCAGACTGCACCCCACAAGTGGACCAGGCTGCTCCCCACAAGTGGACCAGGCTGACCCCACAAGTGGACCAGGCTGCTCCCCCTCTGCCCCCCACAAGTGGACCAGGCTGCTCCCTCTCTGCCCCCCACAAGTGGACCAGGCGTCTCCCCACAAGTGGACCAGGCTGCTCCCCCTCTGCCCCCCACATGTGGACCAGGCTACTCCCCCTCTGCCCCCCACAAGTGGACCAGGCTACTCCCCCTCTGCCCCCCACAAGTGGACCAGGCTGCTCCCCACAAGTGGACCAGGCTACTCCCCCTCTGCCCCCCACAAGTGGACCAGGCTGCTCCCCCTCCCCCCCCACAAGTGGGCCAGGCTGCTCCCCATAAGTGGACCAGGCAGCGCCCTACAAGTGGGCTAGGCTGCTCCCCACAAGTGGACCAGGTTGCTCCCCCTCTGCACCCCACAAGTGGACCAGGCTGCCCCCCACAAGTGGACCAGACTGCACCCCACAAGTGGACCAGGCTGCCCCCCACAAGTGGACCAGACTGCACCCCACAAGTGGACCAGGCTGCCCCCCACAAGTGGACCAGACTGCACCCCACAAGTGGACCAGGCTGCCCCCCACAAGTGGACCAGGTTGCTCGCCCTCTGCACCCCACAAGTGGACCAGGCTGCCCCCCACAAGTGGACCAGGTTGCTCCCCCTCTGCACCCCACAAGTGGACCAGGTTGCTCCCCCTCTGCACCCCACAGGTGAACCAGGCTGCACCCCACAAGTGGACCAGGTTGCTCGCCCTCTGCCCCACACAAGTGGGCCAAACTGTTCCCCCTCTGCACCCCACAAGTGGACCAGGCTGCTCCCCCTCTGCTCCCCCCCAAGTGGACCATTCTGCTCCCCTCTCCCCCCAATTGGACCATCCATCCCCCCTATTCCCGCAAATGGTCTCGCCCTCCTCCCGACCGTTTGCAGCCGAGCCGAACCATCCGCCGCGGCTGGCGGGGGTGGGGTGGGGTTTGGGGGGGTTCCCACCGACGGCCTGACGTCACCTTGGCAGGACCCACTTCCAGGAGGAGGGGGAGGAAACCGGAGATCCCCCCCTTCCCCGGTAATCGGTTCGACCATCGGTCCAGGCGCTTCCCCCCCCACCGGACAGGAGGGAAAGGGCGATGGTCTCTTCCAATTCCCCCCTGCGATGTCAGGGCGATTTGGAGCGGTCCGAAGCTCCCGATGTCGCCTGGCCTGTCCGCTCCGCGCAGCCGCAGTGGAGGGCGCGTTGCCAAGGCCGCAGCGCCACCGTGTGGCCGCGGGGAGGAAGAGCGCCTTAAAGGGGCCGCGGATTGGAAATGGATGGGGGGCAGCCTGGTCCACTTGTGGGGAGCAGAGAAGGCGCAGCCTGGTCCACGTGTGGGGGGCAGAGGGGGAAAAGCCTGGTCCACTTGTGGGGGGCAGAGGGGGAGCAGCCTGGTCCACTTGTGGGGGGCAGAGAAGGCGCAGCGTGGTCCACTTGTGGGGGGCAGAGGGGGAGCAGCCTGGTCCACTTGTGGGGGGCAGCCTGGTCCACTTGTGGGGGGCAGAGAAGGCGCAGCCTGGTCCACTTGTGGGGGGCAGAGGGGGAGCAGCCTGGTCCACTTGTGGGGGGCAGCCTGGTCCACTTGTGGGGGGCAGAGAAGGCGCAGCCTGGTCCACGTGTGGGGGGCAGAGGGGGAAAAGCCTGGTCCACTTGTGGGGGGCAGAGGGGGAGCAGCCTGGTCCACTTGTGGGGGGCAGAGAAGGCGCAGCGTGGTCCACTTGTGGGGGGCAGAGGGGGAGCAGCCTGGTCCACTTGTGGGGGGCAGCCTGGTCCACTTGTGGGGGGCAGAGAAGGCGCAGCCTGGTCCACTTGTGGGGGGCAGAGGGGGAGCAGCCTGGTCCACTTGTGGGGGGCAGCCTGGTCCACTTGTGGGGGGCAGAGGGGGAAAAGCCTGGTCCACTTGTGGGGGGCAGAGGGGGAGCAGCCTGGTCCACTTGTGGGGGGCAGAGAAGGAGCAGCCTGGTCAACTGGTGGGGCGCAGAGGAGGAAAAGCCTGGTCCACTTGTGGGGAGCAGCCGGGTCTACTTGTGGGGAGCAGCCTGGTCCACTTGTGGGGCGCAGAGGAGGAAAAGCCTGGTCTACTTGTGGGGAGCAGAGAAGGAGCAGGCTGGTCCACTTGTGGGGGGGAGCCTGGTTTACTTGTGGGGAGCGGCCTGGTCCACTTGTGGGGCATATTGGGGGAAAAGCCTGGTCCACTTGTGGGGAGCAGCCTGGTCCACTTGTGGGGGGCAGCCTGTTCTAATTGTGGGGAGCAGCCTGGTCTACTTGTAGGGGGCAGCCTGGTCCACTTGTGGGGCGCAGAGGAGGAAAAGCCTGGTCTACTTGTGGGGGGCAGTTTGGTCCACTTGTGGGGGGCAGTTTGGTCCACTTGTGGGGAGCAGCATGGTCTACTTGTGGGGAGCAGCCTGGTCTACTTGTGGGGGGCAGCCTGGTCCACTTGTGGGGGGCAGAGAAGGAGCAGGCTGGTCCACTTGTGGGGGGAAGCCTGGTTTACTTGTGGGGAGCGGCCTGGTCCACTTGTGGGGCATATTGGGGGAAAAGCCTGGTCCACTTGTGGGGGGCAGCTTGGTCCGCTTGTGGGGGGCAGCCTGGTTTACTTGTGGGGAGCAGAGAAGGAGCAGCCTGGTCCACTTGTGGGGGGCAGAGAAGGAGCAGCCTGGTCCACTTGTGGGGGGCAGAGAAGGAGCAGCCTGGTCCACTTGTGGGGGGCAGAGAAGGAGCAGCCTGGTCCACTTGTGGGGGGCAGAGAAGGAGCAGGCTGGTCCACTTGTGGGGGGAAGCCTGGTCCACTTGTGGGGGGGGAAGTTTGGTCCACTTGTGGGGCGCAGAGGAAGAAAAGCCTGGTCCACTTGTGGGGGGCAGCCTGGTCTACTTGTGGGGGGCAGTTTGGTCCACTTGTGGGGGGCAGAGAAGGAGCAGCCTGGTCCACTTGTGGGGGACAGTTTAGTCTACATGTGGGGAGCAGCCTGGTTCACTTGTGGGGGGCAGCCTGACTAATTGTGGGGAACAGCCTTGTCTACTTGTGGGGGACAGCCTTTTCCACTTGTGGGGCGCAGAGGAGGAAAAGCCTGGTCTACTTGTGGGGAGCAGCCTGGTCTACCTGTGGGGAGCAGCCTGGTCTACTTGTGGGGGGCAGCCTGGTCCAACTTGTGGGGGGCAGGGAAGGAGCAGCCTGGTCCACTTGTGGGGGGAAGCCTGGTTTACTTGTGGGGAGCGGCCTGGTCCACTTGTGGGGCATATTGGGGGAAAAGCCTGGTCCACTTGTGGGGGGGGGAGTTTGGTCCACTTGTGGGGCGCAGAGGAAGAAAAGCCTGGTCCACTTGTGGGGGGCAGCCTGGTCTACTTGTGGGGGGCAGTTTGGTCCACTTGTGGGGGGCAGAGAAGGAGCAGCCTGGTCCACTTGTGGGGGACAGTTTAGTCTACATGTGGGGAGCAGCCTGGTTCACTTGTGGGGGGCAGCCTGACTAATTGTGGGGAACAGCCTTGTCTACTTGTGGGGGACAGCCTTTTCCACTTGTGGGGCGCAGAGGAGGAAAAGCCTGGTCTACTTGTGGGGAGCAGCCTGGTCTACCTGTGGGGAGCAGCCTGGTCTACTTGTGGGGGGCAGCCTGGTCTACCTGTGGGGAGCAGCCTGGTCTACTTGTGGGGGGCAGCCTGGTCCAACTTGTGGGGGGCAGGGAAGGAGCAGCCTGGTCCACTTGTGGGGGGAAGCCTGGTTTACTTGTGGGGAGCGGCCTGGTCCACTTGTGGGGCATATTGGGGGAAAAGCCTGGTCCACTTGTGGGGGGAGTTTGGTCCACTTGTGGGGCACAGAGGAGGAAAGGCCTGGTCCACTTGTGGGGGGCAGTCTGGTCCACTTGTGGGGGGCAGTTTGGTCCACTTGTGGGGGGCAGCCTGGTCCACTTATGGGGAGCAGCCTGGTCCGCTTGTGGGGGGCAGCCTGGTCTACTTGTGGGGGGCAGCCTGGCCCACTTATGGGGAGCAGCCTGGTCCACTTGTGGGGAGAATCCTGGCCCACTTGTGGGGCACTGCCTGGTCCACTTGTAGGGGGCAGAGAGGGAGCAGCCTGGTCCACTTGTGGGGGGCAGCCTGGTCCACTTGTGGGGAGAATCCTGGCCCACTTGTGGGGCACTGCCTGGCCCACTTGTGGGAGGCAGAGAAGGAGCAGCCTGGTCCACTTGTGGGGGGCAGCCTGGTCCACTTGTGGGGAGCAGCCTGGTCTACATGTGGGGAGCAGCCTGGTCCACTTGTGGGGGGCAGAGAAGGAGCAGGCTGGTCCACTTGTGGGGGGAAGCCTGGTTTACTTGTGGGGAGCGGCCTGGTCCACTTGTGGGGCATATTGGGGGGAAAGCCTTGTCCACTTGTGGGGGGGAGTTTGGTCCACTTGTGGGGCGCAGAGGAGGAAAAGCCTGGTCCACTTGTGGGGAGGGGAGAGAAGGAGCAGCCTGGTCCACTTGTGGGGGGCAGAGAAGGAGCAGCCTGGTCAACTGGTGGGGCACAGAGGAGGAAAAGCCTGGTCCACTTGTGGGGAGCAGCCTGGTCCACTTGTGGGGGGCAGCCTGTTCTAATTGTGGGGAGCAGCCTGGTCTACTTGTAGGGGGCAGCCTGGTCCACTTGTGGGGCGCAGAGGAGGAAAAGCCTGGTCTACTTGTGGGGGGCAGTTTGGTCCACTTGTGGGGGGCAGTTTGGTCCACTTGTGGGGAGCAGCATGGTCTACTTGTGGGGAGCAGCCTGGTCTACTTGTGGGGGGCAGCCTGGTCCACTTGTGGGGGGCAGAGAAGGAGCAGGCTGGTCCACTTGTGGGGGGAAGCCTGGTTTACTTGTGGGGAGCGGCCTGGTCCACTTGTGGGGCATATTGGGGGAAAAGCCTGGTCCACTTGTGGGGGGCAGCTTGGTCCGCTTGTGGGGGGCAGCCTGGTTTACTTGTGGGGAGCAGAGAAGGAGCAGCCTGGTCCACTTGTGGGGGGCAGAGAAGGAGCAGCCTGGTCCACTTGTGGGGGGCAGAGAAGGAGCAGCCTGGTCCACTTGTGGGGGGCAGAGAAGGAGCAGCCTGGTCCACTTGTGGGGGGCAGAGAAGGAGCAGGCTGGTCCACTTGTGGGGGGAAGCCTGGTTTACTTGTGGGGAGCGGCCTGGTCCACTTGTGGGGCATATTGGGGGAAAAGCCTGGTCCACTTGTGGGGGGCAGCTTGGTCCGCTTGTGGGGGGCAGCCTGGTTTACTTGTGGGGAGCAGAGAAGGAGCAGCCTGGTCCACTTGTGGGGGGCAGAGAAGGAGCAGCCTGGTCCACTTGTGGGGGGCAGAGAAGGAGCAGCCTGGTCCACTTGTGGGGGGCAGAGAAGGAGCAGCCTGGTCCACTTGTGGGGGGCAGAGAAGGAGCAGGCTGGTCCACTTGTGGGGGGAAGCCTGGTTTACTTGTGGGGAGCGGCCTGGTCCACTTGTGGGGCATATTGGGGGAAAAGCCTGGTCCACTTGTGGGGGGCAGCTTGGTCCGCTTGTGGGGGGCAGCCTGGTTTACTTGTGGGGAGCAGAGAAGGAGCAGCCTGGTCCACTTGTGGGGGGCAGAGAAGGAGCAGCCTGGTCCACTTGTGGGGGGCAGAGAAGGAGCAGCCTGGTCCACTTGTGGGGGGCAGAGAAGGAGCAGCCTGGTCCACTTGTGGGGGGCAGAGAAGGAGCAGCCTGGTCCACTTGTGGGGGGCAGAGAAGGAGCAGCCTGGTCCACTTGTGGGGGGCAGAGAAGGAGCAGGCTGGTCCACTTGTGGGGGGAAGCCTGGTTTACTTGTGGGGAGCGGCCTGGTCCACTTGTGGGGCATATTGGGGGAAAAGCCTGGTCCACTTGTGGGGGGCAGCTTGGTCCGCTTGTGGGGGGCAGCCTGGTTTACTTGTGGGGAGCAGAGAAGGAGCAGCCTGGTCCACTTGTGGGGGGCAGAGAAGGAGCAGCCTGGTCCACTTGTGGGGGGCAGAGAAGGAGCAGCCTGGTCCACTTGTGGGGGGCAGAGAAGGAGCAGCCTGGTCCACTTGTGGGGGGCAGAGAAGGAGCAGCCTGGTCCACTTGTGGGGGGCAGAGAAGGAGCAGTCTGGTCCACTTGTGGGGAGCAGCCTGGTCCACTTGTGGGGGGCAGAGAAGGAGCAGCCTGGTCCACTTGTGGGGGGCAGAGAAGGAGCAGCCTGGTCCACTTGTGGGGGGCAGAGAAGGAGCAGCCTGGTCCACTTGTGGGGAGCAGCCTGGTCCACCTGTGGGGGGCAGAGAAGGAGCAGCCTAGCCCACTTGTGGGGTGCTGCCTGGTCTACTTGTGGGGGGCAGAGAAGGAGCAGCCTAGCCCACTTGTGGGGTGCTGCCTGGTCTACTTGTGGGGAGCAGTCTGGTCCACTTGTGGGGGGCAGAGAAGGAGCAGTCTGGTCCACTTGTGGGGCGCAGCCAGGTCCACTTATGGGGTGGCAGCCTGGTCCACTTGTGGGGGGCAGAGGGGGAATTTCCTGGGAATTATAGTTTCGCACCCGGCGCCGGCCTCCCCCCTCCATTCCAGAGAGTGGATTCTCCCATTTCGATGGGAATTCTAGCACGGCCTGCGAAGGCGGCGCCTCAATTGGGGTCTCAGAGCCTGGAAACTACATTTCCCAAGGTGCACCTGGGGCTTGGCATGGCCATTCCCGCTGCTAAGCCTGGACGCAAAGCATCATGGGGGTTGTAGTTCGCTCAGGAAGCCTTTCGAGCGATGGGGGAAGGAGGCGCGACGATTGGCTGAGGCGCCTATCAAAATAACCTAACGCCCGCCCCCTGCGCGGCTTCCGACTCACGATTGGGTAAGGAGGCCTAGCGGCGCGCCCATTGGCTCAAGCGCCTGTCACGTAACCTAGTCCCGCCCCTGCCCGTCATCAGAGGCACGTTTTGGCTCGCCTGCGACAAGCGACGTGCCCATTGGCTGAGCCTACCTGTCATTGACGTAACCCCCGCCCCAGGGGTGGGGCTTCAGGAAAAGTCGCGCCGCCATTGGCCCCGCGCCTGTGAACGCGGCTTCTGATTGGCTGGGCCGTGCGCGCTCCTCATTTCTCCTCAGAAGGCGCAGCAATGGCGGACGGAGACCTGAAGCGGGTTCCCGACGTCGATATCGACGAGGCCGACGGCGTCTTCAAGTACGTCCTCATCCGCGTCACCGCGCCGGGCGCCGCGCCGGGGAAGGACGTCGTGCGCGGCTACGCCTGGGCCGAATATCACGGTGAGGGCACGCCGGCGGCGGGTTCTGATTGGGCGAGGCGCACGCACATCAACAGGGGAGGCGGGGAGAGATGGACCGTAGCAGCTTCCGATTGGGCGAGGCCTACTCGAGGCGGGGAGAAAAGGAGGGTTGTGGGTTCCGATTGGACGGGCCGGGGATGGAATGCCGGTTGCGGGTTCCGATTGGGCAAGGCGCAGGCAAGTACACAGTGGAGGCGGGGAGAGAACGCCGGGTGCGGTTTCCGATTGGACAAGGCATAGTCACGTGGATAGGGGTGGTGGGGAGAGGAGGGTTTTGGGTTCCGATTGGACGAGGCGGGGATGGAATGCGGATTGCGCGTTCCGATTGGGCAAGGCGCAGGCAAGTAGACAGTGGAGGCGGGGAGAGAACGCCGGTCGCGCGTTCTGATTGGGCGAGGCGTATGCCCGTGCTTGTTGAAGGCGGGGAGAGAACCCCGGTAGCAGGTTTCGATTGGGCGAATCATGATCTTCCTCTTCTTCTTCTTCTTCTCATCATTATCAATATTATTATTAATAAATTTTTATTAATTATTAATTTTTATTCTTAATTTTTATTATTTAATTATTAATCTATTATTATCATTATCATTAATATTAGCAATATTGTTATTCATAAATTATTATTAATTATTATTATTATTAAATCATTAATTTTTTGATGATTATTATTATTAATCTATTATCATTATCATTAATATTATTAATATTATCAATATTGTTACTAATAAATTATTAATTTTTATTATTATTAATAATAATAAATCATTATTTTTTTAATTATTATTATTAATCTATTATTATCATTATCATTATTATTATCATTAATATTATTATTATCAATATTGTTAATAAATTATTATTAATTTTTATTATTATTAATAAACCATTAACTTTTTAATTTATTTATTTATTTATTATTATTAATCTATTATTATTATTATTATTATTATTATTATTATTATTATTATTATTATTCTTCTTCCAGCCGACATCTACGACCGCGTCTCGGAGGATCTCTCCCGGCTGGGGTTCGAGTGCGAGTGCCTGGGGGGCGGGCGGATCTCCCGCCAGAGCGGATCCCGCAAGATCCACGTCTATGGCTACTCCGTGGTGAGCCACTCCAGATCCTAGAGCGGCCTGGGGGAGGACTACAATTCCCAGCATCCCTGACCATTGCTCTATCTAGGGCTGGAGTTGGAAAGCTGGAAAAAACTACAATTCCCATGATCCCTAGAGAGAGAGCACTGGTCAGGGATGATGGGAACTGTAGTTTTCTATATAGCTAGGGATCATGGGAGTTGTAGTCCCAAACAGATGGAAAAAACTACAATTCCCATGATCCCTAGAGAGAGAGCAGTGGTCAGGGATGATGGGAATTGTAGTTTTCCATATAGCTACGGATCATGGGAGTTGTAGTCCCAAAGAGCTGGAAAAGACTACAATTCCCATGATCCCTAGAGAGAGAGCAGTGGTCTGGGATGATGGGAATTGTAGTTTTCTATATAGCTAGGGATCATGGGAGTTGTAGTCCCAAAGAGCTGGAAAAGACTACAATTCCCATGATCCCTAGATAGAGCAGTGGTCAGGGATGATGGGAATTGTAGTTTTCCATATAGCTAGGGATCATGGGAGTTGTAGGCCCAAACAGATGGGAATAAACTACAATTCCCATGATCCCTAGATAGAACAGTGGTCAGGGATGATGGGAATTGTAGTTTTCCATATAGCTAGGGATCATGGGAGTTGTAGTCCCAAACCGATGGAAAAAACTACAATTCCCATGATCCCTAGAGAGACAGAGCAGTGGTCAGGGATGATGGGAATTGTAGTTTTCCATATAGCTAGGGATCATGGGAGTTGTTGTCACAACGTGCTGAGGGAAACTACAACTCCCATGATCTCTAGCTTGCCAGACCATTGGTAAGGTATCATGGGAATTGTAGTTTTTCCCATGGGGGGGCTGTATTTTGAAAGCTGGAAAAAACTACAATTCCCATGATCCCTAGATAGACAGAGCAGTGCTCAGGGATGATGGGAATTGTAGTTTTCCATATAGCTAGGGATCATGGGAGTTGTAGTCCCCAAGAGCTGGGGAAAAACTACAACTCCCATGATCCCTAGACAGACAGAACAATGGTCAGGGATGATGGGAATTGTAGTTTTCCATATAGCTAGGGATCATGGGAGTTGTAGTCCCAAAGAGCTGGAAAAGACTACAATTCCCATGATCCCTAGCTAGCCGGACCAGCCGTCTGGGATGATGGGAATTGTAGTTTCCCCCACTGTTTTCCCACTAGCTAGGGATCATGGGAGTTGTAGTCCCCAAGAGCTGGGGAAAAACTACAACTCCCATGATCCCTAGACAGATAGAACAATGGTCAGGGATGATGGGAATTGTAGTTTTCCCACTAGCTAGGGATCATGGGAGTTGTAGTCCCAAACAGGGGGGAACTACCATTCCCATCATCCCTCAGCGCTGGTCCTGTTAGCTAGGGATCATGGGAGCTGTAGTCCCCAAGAGCTGGAAGGAAACTACAACTCCCATGATCTCTAGCTAGCTGGACCGTTGGTCGGGAATCATGGGAATTGTAGTTTTTCCCATGGGGGGGCTGTAGTTCAAAAGCTGGGAAAAACTACAATTCCCATCATCCCTAGATAGAAAGAGCAGTGGTCAGGGAACTGTAGTTTTCCCGCTAGCTAGGGATCATGGGAGTTGTAGTCCAAACAGTTGGGGGGACTATAATTCCCATCATCCCTGACCGCTGGTCCGGCTAGCGAGGGATCATGGGAGTTGTAGTCCCAAACAGCATGGGGGAAACTACAATTCCCTTGCTTGCGAACCAGCAGTCAGGGATGATGGGAATTGTAGTTTTTCTTTCCTACCTAGGGATCATGGGAGTTGTAGTCCCCAAGAGCTGGGAAAACTACAGTTCCCCTCATCCCTGATATGGCTAGCGAGGGATCATGGGAGTTGTAGTCCCAAAGAGATGGGGGAAACTACAGTTCCCATGATGCCTAGCTAGCCGGACCAGCGGTCAGGGATGATGGGAATTGTAGTTTTCCCGCTAGCTAGGGCACATGGGAGTTGTAGTCCAAACAGCTGGGGAGAACTACAATTCCCATCATCCCTGACCTCTGGTCCGGCTAGCAGTCAGGGATGATGGGAATTGTAGTTTTTCTTTGCTAGCTAGGGATGATGGGAGTTGTAGTCCAAACAGCTGGGGGGACTACAATTCCCATCATCCCTGACCTCTGGTCCGGCTAGCGAGGGATCATGGGAGTTGTAGTCCCAAAGAGATGGGGAAAAACTACAGTTCCCATGATGCCTAGCTAGCCGGAACAGCGGTCAGGGATGATGGGAATTGTAGTTTTCCCGCTAGCGAGGGATCATGGGAGCTGTAGTCCCAAACAGATGGAGAAAAACTACAGTTCCCATCATCCCTGACAGCTGGTCCTGTCAGCTAAGGATCATGGGAGTTGTAGTCCTAAAAGGCTGGGAAAACTACAGTTCCCATCATTCCTGTGATTATCACGTATTGATGGCACAATTAAATTACACGATATTATTATTATAATCATTTTATTAATTACTATTATTATTATTATTATTAATTATTATTAATGATTTTCTTGTAGGGCTTCGGCCGGGCGCCGCATTCTGTCACCACCGAGAAACTGGGCGCCGCTTTCCCGGACTACGAAGTCACCTGGTCGGACGACGGCTACTGATGTATTTGATCCCCTCCAATAAAGATTGGCGCCCGGTGTGAAACGTAGCGTTCCGGGCGCCCAGGCTTCCTTTCTCCCCACGATTGCGTTTCGGTTGGCTCAGGATTCGCACCCGGATCCAGGCCTCCCATTGGCCCCCACCACCTGAAAGAAACTACAGTTCCCAAAAAAGGGCGCCGGGAATTGTAGTACTACTCAGAGAACTACAATTTGCCGCGCCTGATTCTGGGAACTGCAGTTTCTTGCACCCGGATCAGCCTCTTCTAGAGCTATAGTTACTGGAGTGCCGTTCTGGGAACTGTAGTTTTCGGCACCTGGAACGCCCCCTTCTCCGAGAACTACAGTTCCCAGGTCCATCCTTCTGGCCCAGGGAACTCTGGGAGTTGCAGTTGCCGGGAAGGAGAGGCGCCCGGAGCAAACTATAGTTCCCGCTTTCCAGATGGGTCATGGGAACTGTAGTTTGCCTCAGAGAACTAGAATTCGCCCCGATGGAAATCCTTCTTTCCTATTGGGCTCTGGCGCCTCGTTATCGGCACCCCTGAGCATACTATACTTCCCAGTGCACCCCTAGTGAACATACTACAGTTCCCGGTGCACTAGTGAGCGTACTACAGTTCCCAGTGCACCACTAGTGAGCATACTAGTTCCCAGTGCACCACTAGTGAGCATACTACGGTTCCCAGTGCACCACTAGTGAGCATACTAGTTCCCAGTGCACCACTAGTGAGCGTACTACGGTTCCCAGTGCACCACTAGTGAGCGTACTACGGTTCCCAGTGCACCACTAGTGAGCGTACTACGGTTCCCAGTGCACAACTAGTGAGCATACTACAGTTCCCAGTGCACCACTAGTGAGCATACTAGTTCCCAGTGCACCACTAGTGAGCGTACAACGGTTCCCAGTGCACCACTAGTGAGCATACTAGTTCCCAGTGCACCACTAGTGAGCATACTACGGTTCCCAGTGCACCACTAGTGAGCATACTACAGTTCCCAGTGCACCACTAGTGAGCATACCACAGTTCCCAGCACACCACTAGTGAACATACTACGGTTCCCAGTGCACCGCTGGTGAACATACTGCGGTTCCCAATGCACCACGGAGCGTACTACGGTTCCCATTGCGCCTTTGAGTGTACTGCAGTTCCCAATGCGCCACTAGTGAATGTGCAAGGCACCACTGAACATGCTATAGTTCCCAAGGTGCCACTGCACATAATACAGTTCCCCATCACAGCCATTCCATCTTTCCTATGGGTCTTGGGCGGCTAGCTTTCGGCACCCCTGAGCGTACTACAGTTCCCAAGGCGCCACTGAACGTACTACAGTTCCCAAGGCGCCACTGAACGTACTACAATTCCCATAAACAGCCAGTCCTTCTTTCCTAGGGGTCTCTGGCGCCGCCTAGTTATCAGCACCCCTGAGCATACTACAATTCCCAAGATGCCACTGGGTGTACTACAGTTCCCAAGGTGCCACTGGATGTACTATGGTTCCCAAGGCGCCATTGAACATACTGCAATTCCCAAGATGCCACTGGGCGTACTACGGTTCCCAAGCGGTGCAGAACATACTACAATTCCCAAGGCCCCGCTGAACGTACTACAATTCCCATGGGCGCCTCCTAGGTATTGGCACCGCTGAGCATACTATAATTCCCAAGGTGCCGCTGGGCGTGCTAGTTTCCAAGTCGCCACTGAACGTACTACAATTCCCATGGGCGCCTCCTAGGTATTGGCACCCCGGAGCGTACAGTTCCCAAGGCGCCACTGGGCGTACTACAGTTCCCAGGGTGCCACTGAAGGTACTACAGTTCCCAGGGTGTCACTGGGCGTAATACAGTTCCCAAGGTGCAGCTGGGCGTACTACAGTTCCCAAGACGCCACTGAATGTACTACAGTTCCCAATGCGCCACTGAACGTACTACAGTTCCCAAGGCGCCGCTGGGCGTACTACAGTTCCCAAGCTGCCACTGAAGGTACTACAGTTCCCAGGGTGTCACTGGGCGTAATACAGTTCCCAAGATGCCACTGGGCGTACTACGGTTCCCAAGCGGTGCAGAGCATACTACGATTCCCAAGGCCCCGCCGAACGTACTACGGTTCCCATGGGCGCCTCCTAGGTATTGGCGCCCCTGAGAGTACTATAATTCCCAAGCATACTTTAATTCCCAATGCGCCACTGAACGTACTACAGTTCCCAGGGCGCCACTGGGCGTTCTACATTTCCCAAGGTGCCACTGGATGTACTATGGTTCCCAAGGCGCCATTGAACATACTACAATTCCCAAGATGCCACTGGGCATACTGCGGTTCCCAAGCGGCACTGAACATACTACAATTCCCAAGGTGCCACTGGGCATGCTACGGTTCCCAAGCGGTGCAGAACATACTACAATTCCCAAGGCCCCGCTGAACGTACTGCAACTCCCATGGGCGCCTCCTAGGTATTGGCACCCCTGAGCATACTATAATTCCCAAGGTGCCGCTGGGCGTGCTAGTTTCCAAGTCGCCACTGAACGTACTACAATTCCCATGGGCGCCGCCTAGGTATTGGCACCCCTGAGCATACCATAATTCTAAAGCATACTACAATTCCCAAGGCGCTGCTGAGCGTACTACAGTTCCCAAGGCTCCACTGGGCGTACTACAGTTCCCAAGGTGCCACCGAAGGTACTACAGTTCCCAGGGTGTCACTGGGCGTAATACCAAGGTGCAGCTGGGCGTACTACAGTTCCCAAGACGCCACTGAATGTACTACAGTTCCCAAGACGCCACTGGGCGTACTACATTTCCCAAGGTGCCACTGGATGTACTATGGTTCCCAAGGCGCCATTGAACATACTACAATTCCCAAGGTGCCACTGGGCGTACCGTGGTTCCCAAGCGGCGCCGAACATACTACAGTTCCCAAAATGCCACTGGGCGTACTACGGTTCCCAAGCGGTGCAGAGCATATTACGATTCCCAAGGCCCCGCTGAACGTACTACAATTCCCATGGGCGCCGCCTAGGTATTGGCACCCCTGAGCATACTATAATTCTAAAGCATACTCCAATTCCCAAGGCGCTACTGAGCGTACTACGGTTCCCAAGGTTCTGGCGCCGCCGGAGTTTATTCATGGTGCAGGCATCCGTTCCACAAAGCAAGGCGGTCCAGAAAGCGGGCGCCGGCGCGCTAGGGTTCCCGTTCCGGAAACAGGCGCCAAAGAGGAGGCAGGAGGCCTTTGTAAGTTGGTGGAGGCGGAGGGGCGGGGAGGAAGAGGAAGGGGGAAGAGGAAGGGAGGGAGGAAGGAAGGAAGGAAGGAGGGGGAAGAGGAAGGAAGGAGGGAAGTGAAGGAAGGAAGAGGAAGGAAGGAAGGAGGGAAGTGAAGGAAGGAGGGAGGGAGGAAGGAAGAGGAAGGAAGGAGGGAAGTGAAGGAAGGAAGGAAGAGGAAGGAAGGAGGGAAGTGAAGGAAGGAAGGAGGGAGGGAGGGAGGAAGGAAGGAAGGAGGGAGGGAAGGAAGGAAGGGGAAGAGGAAGGAAGGAGGGAAGGAAGGAGGGAAGTGAAGGAAGGAAGGAGGGAGGGAGGAAGGAAGGAGGGAAGGAAGGAAGGAAGGAAGAGGAAGGAAGGAGGGAAGTGAAGGAAGGAAGGAGGGAGGGAGGAAGGAAGGAGGGAGGGAGGGAAGGAGGGAAGGAAGGAAGGAAGGAAGGAAGGAAGGAAGGAAGGAAGGAAGGAAGGAAGGAGGGAGGGAGGGAAGGGAAGGAAGGAAGGGGAAGAGGAAGGAAGGAG
The DNA here is from genome assembly GCF_964106915.1 of Podarcis gaigeae. Taxonomy (NCBI): domain Eukaryota; kingdom Metazoa; phylum Chordata; class Lepidosauria; order Squamata; family Lacertidae; genus Podarcis; species Podarcis gaigeae. The sequence goes on from NC_139691.1 coordinate 95,375, forward strand.
GGAAGGGAAGGAAGGAAGGAAGGAAGGAGGGAAGGAGGGAAGTGAAGGAAGGAAGGAGGAAGGAAGGAAGGAAGGAAGGAAGGAAGGAAGGAAGGAGGGAGAGAGGGAGGGAGGAGGGAAGGAAGGAAGGAAGGAAGGAAGGAAGGAAGGAAGGAAGGAAGGAGGGAGGGAGGAGGGTGGGAAGGAAGGAAGGAAGGAAGGAAGGAAGGAAGGAAGGAAGGAAGGAGGGGAGGAGAGGAGGAGAAGAGTTGGAGAGAAAGGAAGAGGAAATGAGGGAAATTGGGAGAGGGAAAGAGGAAGGAAGGAAGGAAGGAAGGAAGGAAGGAAGGAAGGGAGGGAGGGAAAGGAGAAGAGATGGAGGGGAAGAAAGGGGAAAAGGAGAGGAAATGAGGGAAATTGGGAGAGGAAAGAGGAAGTATGGAAGGAGGAAAAGGAAATGAGGGAAAATGGGAGAGGAAAGAATGGAAAGGAAGGAGGGATAGAAAGGAGAAGGAAGGAAGGAAGGAAGGAAGGAAGGAAGGAAGGAAGGAGAGAGAGAGAAAGGAAATGGGGAAGGAAGGAAGGAGAGGAAGAATGGAAGGAGAAAGGAAAAGGGAGAGGAAATGAGGGAAATTGGGAGAGGGAAGAGGAAGAATGGAAAGGAAGAAGGAGGGAAAGGAAGAGGAAAAGGAAGGGGAGGAGAAAGAGGAAGAATGAAGGAGAAAGAGGAGAAGGAAGAGGAAATGAACAGGATGAGGAAAAAGAAGAAAGGAAAGAAAGAGGAAAAGGGGGAAATTGGGAGGGGAAAGAGGAAGGAGGGAAAGGAAGAGGAAGTGAGAGACAGGACGAGGAAAAAGAAGGCAGGAAAGAGGCGAGGAGGAAGAGGAAATGAGGGAAATCGGGAGAGGAAGAGGAAATAGCCGATGAGACGAAGAGGAAAAGGAAGAGGAAGTGCAAGAAGGGGAGAAGACGAGGAAGGAGAGGAAGAGGGGAGAAGGAGAAGGGAGAGAGGAGGAGGGAGGGAAAGAGAGACAAACCGGGAAGAAGAAGAGGAAGTGAAGAGGAAGAGGAAGTGAAGAGGAAGAGTAAGTGCCCGCCCCCTTTTCTCGCGGGATCAACCAGTCCGGAATGAGGGGGGGGAAAGGCGGGAGATACCTGAGTTCCATGCGCCCCGGAAGCAGGAAGTGAGGGGGCGGGACTTCCTGTTCCTCCGGCGCCGCCCCCCCGGCAAGCAGCACAAAGTCCACGGAAAGCGCCGGAAGGGGGGCGGGGTCACAGCAAAAAAGGCGGGGTCACATGCACGGCAGGAAGTCCCGCCCCCGGGCCGATCTGTCCGTCCAAAGCCGCAGCTCGATTCCAGGAAGGGGAGGAGCCTCCCGCCGGGAAGGGGCGGGGCTAGAGCTCCTCGTAGTCCCGCCCCCCCGGGCCGGCCCCGCCCCCAGGAAGGCCTCCAGCTCGTCCAATGGGCTGGCCTTGGCTTTGGCCCGCCCCTTCCTGCCCTCCGCTTCCTCTTTCGGCTTCTTGGGGCGGGTCTTCTTCTTCTTCTCTTCCTGCGGGGGGCGGGAAGAAAGAGAGAGAGAGAGACAGGAAGTTGGGGGCGGGAACTTCCTGTCAGCGCCCGGCCGCTCTAGGGTTCCCAGGCCTACCTCTCTGCTGCTCCGCTTCTTCTTCTTCTTCTTCTTCCTTGGAAGGATCTGGAGGGGAAAAAGAATATTGGTTTAATTTCCTTTTTTTCTCACGTTTTATTAGATTTTATTATTTATTATTTTATTATTTTATATTATATTATATTGTATTGTATTACTACATTATTATTATTACCATTATTATTATTATTATTAAAATTATTATTATTATTACTATTATTACCATTATTATTAATATTATTATTAATATTATTATTATTACCATTATTACCATTATTATTATTATTAGTATTATTTTATTACCATTATTATTATTATTATTATTATTATTATTTATTACTACTACTACTATTATTACCATTATTATTATTATTATTACTATTATTACCATTATTATTATTACTACTATTATTACCATTATTATTATTATTATTATTATTATTATTATTTCTATTATTACCATTATTACTATTATTATTACCATTATTATTATTATTATTATTACTACTACTATTATTACCATTATTATTATTATTATTATTACTATTATTACCATTATTATTATTATTATTATTTCTATTATTACCATTATTACCATTATTATTATTATTATTATTATTATTATTTCTATTATTACCATTATTATTACTATTATTATTACCATTATTATTACTACTCCCCTTCTTCCCCTTCCTCCTCCTCCTCCTCCCCTTCTTCCCCTTCTTCTTCCTCCTCCTCCCCCCATTATTATTATTACTATTATTATTACCATTATTATTACTACTCCCCTTCTTCCCCTTCTTCCCCTTCTTCTTCTTCCTCCTCCTCCTCCTCCCCCATTATTATTATTATTACTATTATTATTACCATTATTATTACTACTCCCTTCTTCCCCTTCTTCTTCTTCCTCCTCCTCCTCCTACTCCTCCCCCCCCCATTATTATTATTACTATTATTATTACCATTATTATTACCATTCATTATTATTACTACTCCCCTTCTTCCCCTTCTTCCCCTTCTTCTTCTTCCTCCTCCTCCCCTTCCTCCTCCTCCTCCTCCTCCCCCCCATTATTATTATTACTATTATTACTATTATTATTACCATTATTATTACCATTATTATTACTACTCCCCTTCTTCCCCTTCTTCTTCCCCTTCTTCCCCTTCCTCCTCCCCTTCCTCCTCCTCCTCCTCCCCTTCCTCCTCCTCCTCCTCCCCTTCCTCCTCCTCCTCCCCTTCTTCCTCTTCCTCCTCCCCTTCCTCCTCCCCTTCCTCCTCCCCTTCCTCCTCCCCTTCCTCCTCCTCCTCCTCCCCTTCCTCCTCCCCTTCCTCCTCCCCCCCTCCTCCCCTTCTTCTTCCCCTTCTTCTTCCTCCTCCCCCCCCCTACCTTCCCGCCTGGGCGCCTCCTCCAATCCCAGCCCAAAGAGGTCGGCCTCGTTCTTCGGCCGGAAGGCGGGGAGGGCGGCCGGAGGGGGCGGGGCCGGGGGCCGGCTGGGCGGGGCTCCAGGGTCCGAGGCGTCCGATAGGTCCGAGAGGGCGGGGAAGCGGTCCTGCAAAGGAGGCTGGGAGAAGAGCCCTGAATAAGGATTCTGGGAGACGTAGTTTGAGGCTCCTAAGGCGCCCAAAGGAATCTGGGAGACGTAGTTTGAGGCTCCGAAGGCGCCCTCTGGTCCCCCAAAGGATTCTGGGAAACGTAGTTTGAGGCTTCTAAGGCGCCCAAAGGATTCTGGGAGTTGTAGTTTGAGGCTTCTAAGGTGCTCTAGTCCTCTTTCAACACAGCAAAGGTTTCTGGGAGTTGTAGTTTGAGGCTTCTAGTCCCCCAAAGGATTATGGGAGTTGTAGTTTGAGGCTTCTAAGGCACCCAAAGGATTCTGGGAGCTGTAGTTTGAGGCTTCTAGTCCCCCAAAGGATTCTGGGAAACGTAGTTTGAAGGTTTTAAGGCACTCTAGCCCCCCCAAAGGATTCTGGGATTTGTTTGAGGCTTCTAGTCCGCCAAAGGATTATGGGAAACGTAGTTTGAACCTTCTAGCCCCCAATGGATTCTGGGAGTTGTAGTTCGAAGCTTTTAATGTCCCTCTAGCCCCTCCCGAGGATTCTGGGAGTTGTAGTTCCCTCGCACCCGGCGCCAACTCACCCCCTGGCGCCAATTCACCCCCCCTAAAGGATTCTGGGAGTTGTAGTTCGAGGCTTCTAGTCCCCCAAGGGATTCTGGGAGTTGTCGTTTGAGGCTTCTAGTCCGCCAAAGGATTATGGGAAATGTAGTTTGAAGCTTCTATTCTTCCAAAGGATTCTGGGAGTTGTAGTTTGAGGCGTCTAGTCCCCCAAAGGATTCTGGGAAACGTAGTTTGAGGCTTCTAAGGGGCACTCTAGTCCCCCAAAGGATTCTGGGAAACATAGTTTGAGGCTTCTAGTCCCCAAAGGATTCTGGGAGTTGTAGTTTGAAGCTTTTAATGTCTCTGTAGCCCCCCCCCCAAGGATTCTGGGAGTTGTAGTTTGAGGCTTCTAGTCCCCCAAAGGATTCTGGGAAACGTAGTTTGAGGCTTCTAAGGCACCCAAAGGATTCTGGGAGTTGTAGTTTGAAGCTTTTAATGTCTCTGTAGCCCCCCCCCAAGGATTCTGGGAGTTGTAGTTTGAGGCTTCTAGTCCCCCAAAGGATTGTGGGAAACGTAGTTTGAGGCTTCTAAGGCACCCAAAGGATCCTGGGAGTTGTAGTTTGAAGCTTTTAATGTCTCTCTAGCCCTTCCCCAAGGATTCTGGGAGTTGTAGTTCGAAGCTTTTAATGTCCCTCTAGCCCCTCCCGAGGATTCTGGGAGTTGTAGTTCCCTCGCACCCGGCGCCAACTCACCCCCCTGGCGCCAATCCTCCCCCCGTAAAGGATTCTGGGAGTTGTAGTTTGAGGCTTCTAGTCCCCCAAAGGATTCTGGGAGTTGTAGTTTGAGGCTTCTAGTCCCCCCAAAGGATTCTGGGAAACGTAGTTTGAGGGTTCTAGTCCCCAAAGGAT
>NC_139691.1:105000-132500 GCF_964106915.1 Podarcis gaigeae
TTAATAAGCCTTAATCAACCATTAATAAGCATTAATCAAACATTGATAAGCCTTAATCAACCATTAATAAGCATTAATCAACCATTAATAACCCTTAATAAACCATTAATAAGCTTTAATCGATCATTAATAAGCCTTAATCAACCATTGATAAGCCGTAATCAACCATTAATAAGCTTTAATCGACCATTAATAAGCCCTAATCAACCATTGATAAGCCTTAATCAACCATTAATAAGCTTTAATTTACCATTAATAAGCCTTAATAAACCATTAATAAGCATTCACATGATTCGTATTAATATTATTAATCAGCGTCCACATGATATTATTCATATATTTCATATTCATATTACTGATATTATTAATAGGCATTCACACAATTAATATTATGCATATTATTGATAAGCATTCATGTTATTCCAATTATTAATAAAAAACTACATTACTCATATTATTAATAAGCATTCATGTTATTGACATTATTAATAAGAATTTACCTTATTAATATTACTAATAAACATTCATATTATTGATATTATTGATAAACATCCATATTATTGACATTATTAATAAGTATTCACATTATTGATATTATTAATAAGCATTCGCATTATTAATAACCATTCACATAATTAATATTAATAAGCATTCACATTGATATTATGAATAAGTATTCATATTATTCATAAGAGCTCATGTAAGCATTATTAATATTATTCATAAGAATCCACATTATTCATCTTATTAAGCATTCACGTTAGTAATATTATTAAGCATTCGCATTATTAATATACTTCATAAGTATTCAGGCTATTCATCTTATTAATAAGCATTCAGATTACTGACACTATCAATAAGCATTCACGCTCTTCTTATTATTTTATTATTTAGTCATAAGTAATTAATAATTAATTATCATTAATACTTCATATTATTAATAAGCATTCATATTATTAATATTCTTCATAAGCATTCAGGCTATTCATCTTATTAAGAAGCATTCCGATAATTGACATTAGCAATAAGCATTCGTGCTCTTCTTATTATTATTCTTATTTTATTATTTAGTCAGAAGTAATTAATAATTAATTATTATTAATAATTAATATTATTAATAAGAATTCATATTATTAATATTCTTCATAAGCATTCAGGCTATTCATCTTATTAAGAAGCATTCCGATGATTGACATTAGCTCTTCTTCTTATTATTATTTTATTATTTAGTCAGAAGTAATTAATAATTAATTATTATTAATAATAATTAATATTATTAATAAGCATTCCTATTATTAATATTCTTCATAAGCATTCAGGCTATTCATCTTACTAAGAAGCATTCCGATGATTGACATTAGCTCTTCTTATTATTATTATTTTATTATTTAGTCAGAAGTAAATTAATAATTAATTATTATTAATAATTCATATTATTAATAAGCATTCACATTATTAATATTCTTCATAAGCACTCAGGCTATTCATCTTACTAAGAAGCATTCCGATGATTGACATTAGCTCTTCTTATTATTATTTTATTATTTAGTCAGAAGTCATTAATAATTAATTTTTATTAATAATTAATATTATTAATAAGCATTCATATTATTAATATTCTTCATAAGCATTCAGGCTATTCATCTTATTAAGAAGCATTCCGATGATTGACATTAGCTCTTCTTCTTATTATTTTATTATTTAGTCAGAAGTAATTAATAATTAATTATTATTATTATTAATAATTAATATTATTAATAAGCATTCCTATTATTAATATTCTTCATAAGCATTCAGGCTATTCATCTTACTAAGAAGCATTCCGATGATTGACATTAGCTCTTCTTCTTATTATTATTTTATTATTTAGTCAGAAGTAAATAAATAATTAATTATTATTAATAATTCATATTATTAATAAGCATTCACATTATTAATATTCTTCATAAGCACTCAGGCTATTCATCTTACTAAGAAGCATTCCGATGATTGACATTAGCTCTTCTTCTTATTATTATTTTATTATTTAGTCAGAAGTAATTAATAATTATTATTAATAATTCATATTATTAATAAGCATTCATATTATTAATATTCTTCATAAGCATTCAGGCCATTCATCTTACTAAGAAGCATTCAGATGATTGACATTAGCAATAAGCATTCGCGCTCTTCTTCTTATTATTATTTCATTATTTAGTCAGAAGTAATTAATAATTAATTATTATTAATAATTAATATTATTAATAAGCATTCACATTATTAATATTCTTCATAAGCATTCAGGCTGTTCATCTTACTAAGAAGCATTCCGATGATTGACACTAGCAATAAGCATTCACGCTCTTCTTCTTATTATTCTTATTTTATTATTTAGTCAGAAGTCATTAATAATTAATTATTATTAATAATTCATATTATTAATAAGCATTCACATTATTACTATTCTTCATAAGCATTCAGGCTGTTCATCTTACTAAGAAGCATTCCGATGATTGACATTAGCTCTTATTATTATTATTATTTTATTATTTAGTCAGAAGTAATTAATAATTAATTATTATTAATAATAATTAATATTATTAATAAGCATTCCTATTATTAATATTCTTCATAAGCATTCAGGCTATTCATCTTACTAAGAAGCATTCCGATGATTGACATTAGCTCTTCTTATTATTATTATTTTATTATTTAGTCAGAAGTAAATTAATAATTAATTATTATTAATAATTCATATTATTAATAAGCATTCACATTATTAATATTCTTCATACGCATTCAGGCTATTCATCTTACTAAGAAGCATTCCGATGATTGACATTAGCTCTTCTTATTATTATTACTTTATTATTTAGTCAGAAGTAAATTAATAATTAATTATTATTATTAATAATTCATATTATTAATAAGCATTCACATTATTAATATTCTTCATAAGCACTCAGGCTATTCATCTTACTAAGAAGCATTCCGATGATTGACATTAGCTCTTCTTCTTATTATTATTTTATTATTTAGTCAGAAGTAAATAAATAATTAATTATTATTAATAATTCATATTATTAATAAGCATTCACATTATTACTATTCTTCATAAGCATTCAGGCTGTTCATCTTACTAAGAAGCATTCCGCTGATTGACATTAGCAATAAGCATTCGCGCTCTTCTTCTGTTTATTCTTATTTTAGTATTTAATCACGAGTAATTAATAATTAATAATTATTAGTAATAATTAATAAGCATGCATCGGATTCCTCTTACATCTCATAGTTCTGGTCCTCCGTCTCCTGCTGGACCGAAAGTTCCTCTAGCGTGGCGTCAATGTCTAATTGGTTCGTTTCCAGTTGACGAAGGAGCGTCTCTCTCTAGGGGGGGAGGGGCGCGAATATATAATGAGGATTTCAAGGGGGGGGAAATCCTTTTTCCCCCAAAAAAATCCAAATTTCAAATAGAAATATTCAGCAGCGGAGGCAAAACGACGTCTCCAAGGTATAGAATATATGGATTTCTATATTTATAATAATATTTATAATATATATGTCATTTATATATGGATTCATTCATCTTTTTCCCCATCTTTCATTCATCTTGTTTCCATTTCTGGGCTAACCGCAGTTTTTGCCCAGAAAATTTATATAATTTATAAAATATATCTGTCATTTACAAATATATAAGATATATATGTAAATTTATAAGATATATGTAATTTATAAGATATGTGTAACTATATTTATACGTGGAACGAAAGGATAAAATTAACAGCCTGCAAGGATGAAAACGACGGTCTTATGACGCCAGCGCAATCATTATTGGCAAAAACGGAGGAGGAAAATCAGAAATCTTGGCGTTGTAAAGAAAAAAAAGGAACATTTTCGGATCGGCGGTGGGAATGTAAAAAAGGAAAGAACTTCTGGAAAAATGATATATAATATCTATCTATCTATGTCATATATATATATATATATATATATATATATATATATAATAAGATCTATGTAATATATATGTAATATAATATATAATCTATGTAATATATATGTAATATAATATATAATCTATGTAATATAATATATAATCTATGTAATATATATGTAATATAATATATAATCTATGTAATATAATATATAATCTATGTAATATATATGTAATATAATATATAATCTATGTAATATAATATATAATCTATGTAATATATATATAATATAATATATAATCTATGTAATATATATGTAATATAATATATAATCTATGTAATATATATATAATAGAATATTTAATCTATGTAATATATATGTAATATAATATATAATCTATGTAATATAATATATAATCTATGTAATATATATGTAATATAATATGTAATCTATGTAATATATATGTAATATAATATATAATCTATGTAATATAATATATAATCTATGTAATATATATGTAATATAATATATAATCTATGTAATATATATATAATATAATATATAATCTATGTAATATAATATATAATCTATGTAATATATATGTAATATAATATATAATCTATGTAATATATATATAATATAATATATAATCTATGTAATATATATGTAATATAATATATAATCTATGTAATATAATATATAATCTATGTAATATATATGTAATATAATATATAATCTATGTAATATATATGTAATATAATATATAATCTATGTAATATAATATATAATCTATGTAATATAATATATAATCTAGATTATATAATATATAATCTAGATTATATATTATATTACATATATATTACATAGATTATATATTATATTACATATATATTACATAGATCTTATTATATATATATATGACATAGATAGATAGATATTATATATATATATATATAACATTTAAAAAAAAAAAAAAAAGCATTTTTAATTGGTATTAATAGGCAAGATGTTAATTTCCTTTTCTGTGCAAAAACTGCGGCCAGACTGTTGTTAGCCCAGAAATGGAAACGAGATGAATGAAAGATGGGAAAGGAGTGAAAAAAGATGAATGAATGCAGGGAAGACGGGAAAGGAGTGAAAAAAGATGAATGAATGCAGGGAAGATGGGAAAGGAGTGAAAAAAGATGAATGAATGCATGAAAGACGGGAAAGGAGTGAAAAAAGATGAATGAATGCATGAAATATGGGAAAGGAATGAAAAAAGATGAATGAATGCATGGGGGAGAAAGATGAATGAATGCAGGAAAGATGGTAAAGGAGTGAAAAAAGATGAATGAATGCTGGGAAGATGGGAAAGGAGTGAAAAAAGATGAATGAATGCAGGGAAGATGCGAAAGGAGTGAAAAAAGATGAATGAATGCAGGAAAGATGGGAAAGGAGTGAAAAAAGATGAATGAATGCATGAAATATGGGAAAGGAATGAAAAAAGATGAATGAATGCAGGGAAGACGGGAAAGGAGTGAAAAAAGATGAATGAATGCAGGGAAGATGGGAAAGGAGTGAAAAAAGATGAATGAATGCAGGGAAGACGGGAAAGGAGTGAAAAAAGATGAATGAATGCATGAAAGACGGGAAAGGAGTGAAAAAAGATGAATGAATGCATGAAATATGGGAAAGGAATGAAAAAAGATGAATGAAGGCACGGGGGGGAAAGATGAATGAATGCATGAAAGATGCGAAAGGAGTGAAAAAAGATGAATGAATGCATGAAATATGGGAAAGGAATGAAAAAAGATGAATGAAGGCACGGGGGGCGGGGAAGATGAATGAATGCATGAAAGATGGGAAAGGAGTAAAAAAGATGAATGAATGCATGGGGGGAAAAGATGAATGAATGCATGAAAGATGGGAAAGGAGTGAAAAAAGATGAATGAATGCATGAAATATGGGAAAGGAATGAAAAAAGATGAATGAATGCAGGGAAGACGGGAAAGGAGTGAAAAAAGATGAATGAATGCAGGGAAGATGGGAAAGGAGTGAAAAAAGATGAATGAATGCATGGGGGGAGAAGATGAATGAATGCAGGAAAGATGGGAAAGGAGTGAAAAAAGATGAATGAATGCATGAAATATGGGAAAGGAATGAAAAAAGATGAATGAATGCAGGAAAGATGGGAAAGGAGTGAAAAAAGATGAATGAATGCATGGGGGGGAAAGATGAATGAATGCATGAAAGATGGGAAAGGAGTGAAAAAAGATGAATGAATGCATGGGGGTAAAAGATGAATGAATGCATGAAAGATGCGAAAGGAGTGAAAAAAGATGAATGAATGCATGAAATATGGGAAAGGAATGAAAAAAGATGAATGAAGGCACGGGGGGCGGGGAAGATGAATGAATGCATGAAAGATGGGAAAGGAGTAAAAAAGATGAATGAATGCATGGGGGGAAAAGATGAATGAATGCATGAAAGATGGGAAAGGAGTGAAAAAAGATGAATGAATGCATGAAATATGGGAAAGGAATGAAAAAAGATGAATGAATGCAGGGAAGACGGGAAAGGAGTGAAAAAAGATGAATGAATGCAGGGAAGATGGGAAAGGAGTGAAAAAAGATGAATGAATGCATGGAAGATGGGAAGATGGGAAAGGAGTGAAAAAAGATGAATGAATGCATGAAATATGGGAAAGGAATGAAAAAAGATGAATGAAGGCACGGGGGGGGAAGATGAATGAATGCATGAAAGATGCGAAAGGATGAATGAATGCATGGGGGGAAAAGATGAATGAATGCAGGAAAGATGGTAAAGGAGTGAAAAAAGATGAATGAATGCATGGAAGATGGGAAAGGAGTGAAAAAAGATGAATGAATGCATGAAATATGGGAAAGGAATGAAAAAAGATGAATGAATGCAGGAAAGATGGGAAAGGAGTGAAAAAAGATGAATGAATGCATGGGGGGAGAAGATGAATGAATGCATGAAAGATGCGAAAGGAGTGAAAAAAGATGAATGAATGCATGGGGGAAAAAAGATGAATGAATGCATGAAAGATGCGAAAGGAGTTAAAAAAGATGAATGCATGCATGGGGGAAAAAGATGAATGAATGCAGGAAAGATGGGAAAGGAGTGAAAAAAGATGAATGAATGCATGGGGGGAAAGATGAATGAATGCATGAAAGATGCGAAAGGAGTGAAAAAAGATGAATGAATGCAGGGAAGATGAAAAAAGGAGTGAAAAAAGATGAATGAATGCATGGAAGATGGGAAAAGAGTGAAAAAAGATGAATGAAGGCATGGGGGGAAAAGATGAATGAATGCAGGAAAGATGGTAGTGAAAAAAGATGAATGAATGCATGGAAGATGGGAAAAGAGTGAAAAAAGATGAATGAATGCAGGGAAGATGCGAAAGGAGTGAAAAAAGATGAATGAATGCAGGAAAGATGGGAAAGGAGTGAAAAAAGATGAATGAATGCATGGGGGGGAAAGATGAATGAATGCATGAAAGATGGGAAAAGAGTGAAAAAAGATGAATGAATGCATGAAAGATGGGAAAGGAGTGAAAAAAGATGAATGCATGCATGGGGGAAAAAAATGAATGAATGCATGAAAGATGGGAAAAGAGTGAAAAAAGATGAATGAATGCATGGGGGGAAAGATGAATGAATGCATGAAAGATGCGAAAGGAGTGAAAAAAGATGAATGAATGCATGGAAGATGGGAAGATGGGAAAGGAGTGAAAAAAGATGAATGAATGCATGAAATATGGGAAAGGAATGAAAAAAGATGAATGCATGCATGGGGGAAAAAGATGAATGAATGCATGAAAGATGGGAAAAGAGTGAAAAAAGATGAATGCATGCATGGGGGAAAAAGATGAATGAATGCATGAAAGATGCGAAAGGAGTGAAAAAAAAATGAATGAATTCATGGGGGGGAAAGATGAATGAATGCACGGGGGGGGGGAAGATGAATGAATGCATGAAAGATGGGAAAAGAGTGAAAAAAGATGAATGAATGCATGGGGGGAAAGATGAATGAATGCATGAAAGATGCGAAAGGAGTGAAAAAAGATGAATGAATGCATGGAAGATGGGAAGATGGGAAAGGAGTGAAAAAAGATGAATGAATGCATGAAATATGGGAAAGGAATGAAAAAAGATGAATGAATGCATGGGGGGGAAAGATGAATGAATGCATGAAAGATGCGAAAGGAGTGAAAAAAGATGAATGAATGCATGAAAGATGAAAAAAGGAGTGAAAAGAGATGAATGAATGCATGAAAGATGGGAAGACGGGAAAGGAGTGAAAAAAATGAATGAATGCAGGGAAGATGGGAAAGGAGTGAAAAAAGATGAATGAATGCATGAAATATGCGAAAGGAGTGAAAAAAGATGAATGAATGCATGGGGGGAAAAGATGAATGAATGCATGAAAGATGGGAAAAGAGTGAAAAAAGAATGGATGCATGAAAGATGGGAAAAGAGTGAAAAAAAAGATGAATGAATGCATGAAAGATGAAAAAAGGAGTGAAAAAAGATGAATGAATGCATGGGGGGAAAAGATGAATGAATGCAGGAAAGATGGGAAAGGAGTGAAAAAAGATGAATGAATGCAGGAAAGATGGGAAAGGAGTGAAAAAAGATGAATGAATGCAGGGAAGATGGGAAAGGGGTGAAAAAAGATGAATGAATGCAGGGAAGACGGGAAAGGAGTGAAAAAAGATGAATGAATGCATGAAAGATGGGAAAAGAGTGAAAAAAGATGAATGCATGCATGGGGGAAAAAGATGAATGAATGCATGGGGGGGAAAGATGAATGAATGCATGAAATATGGGAAAGGAGTGAAAAAAGATGAATGAATGCATGAAAGATGAAAAAAGGAGTGAAAAAAGATGAATGAATGCATGGGGGGAAAAGATGAATGAATGCATGAAAGATGGGAAAAGAGTGAATAAAGATGAATGGATACATGAAAGATGGGAAAAGAGTGAAAAAAAGATGAATGAATGCACGAAAGATGAAAAAAGGAGTGAAAAAAGATGAATGAATGCATGGGGGGAAAAGATGAATGGATGCAGGAAAGATGGGAAAGGAGTGAAAAAAGATGAATGGATGCATGAAAGATGGGAAAGGAGTGAAAAAAGATGAATGAGTGCAGGAAAGATGGGAAAGGAATGATAGCGGATTCTGAATGGGTCGGGCAAACGGCGGATGGGGTTCCGGGGGTCATCCAGCCTGACCCCGATTTGATCGGAGGATTCGCACTGCTTACCTGCAGCTGCAAGAAGGGGATGTTGAAGAACTTGTGGAGGTACTTGAGGCCGAAGCTGTTCTTCATGGAGGACTCGGCGTAGCGGACGTAGGAGGCGCCGGGGGGCCTGGGGGAAATATGAAAGCAAGAGCTGGAGGAGCTAGATGTCTCGCTGCGGGGAGTTCGTTCAATGCAACGCAATGAAAAATGACTTGAGGAGCTAGATTTCTCAGAGCGGGGAGTTCATTCAATGCCATGCAAAGCAGGGGAAAATGGCTTGAGGAGCTAGATTTCTCCCTGCGGGGAGTTCGTTCAAGGCAATGCTTGAGGAGCCAGCTTTCTTACAGCGGGGATCTCCTGCCATGCGCTGAAAGAAACCAGCTTGAGGAGCTAGATTTCTCGGTGCAGGGAGCTCATGCCACACAATGAAATTAAGGCACGGAGCTCCTGCCTCACACCATGCAATGCAATACAGCTTGAGGAGCCAGCTTTCTCCCTGCGGGGAGCTCCTCCCGAATGCAATGCGATAGAAAAAACACCTTGAGGAGCTAGATTTCTCAGAGCGGGGAGTTCATTCCATGCAATGCAATGCAATAAAGCACATCTTGAGGAGCTAGATTTCTCAGAGCGGGGAGTTCGTTCAATGCAATGCTTGAGGAGCTAGCTTTCTTACAGCAGGGATCTCCGGCCATCAAACTTTTTTTTAAAAAAAAAACAGCTTGAGGAGCTAGATTTCTCGGTGCGGGGAGCTCCTGCCTCCCACAATACCATACAATGCAATACCCCTTGAGAAGCTAGATTTCTCAGAGCGGGGATTTCATTCCATGCAATGCAATGGGGAACAGCTTGAGGAGCTGGCTTTCTCCCTGCGGGGAGCTCCTCCCTAAAGCAATACAATACAATACAATGCAATGCAATGCAATGCAATGCAACGCAATGGAAAACACCTTGAGGAGCTAGATTTCTCAGAGCGGGGATTTCATTCCATGCACTGCAATGGGAAACAGCTTGAGGAGCTAGCTTTCTCCCTGCGGGGAGCTCCTCCCTAATACAATACAATGCAATACAATGCAATGCAATACAATACACCTTGAGGAGCTAGATTTCTCAGAGCGGGGATTTCATTCCATGCACTGCAATGGGAAACAGCTTGAGGAGCTAGCTTTCTCCCTGCAGGGAGCTCCTCCCTAATGTAATACAATACAATACAATGCAATACAATGCAATGGAAAACACCTTGAGGAGCTAGATTTCTCAGAGCGGGGATTTCATTCCATGCAATGGGGAACAGCTTGAGGAGCTAGATTTCTCCCTGCGGGGAGCTCCTCCCTAATGCAATGCAATGCAATGCCATACACCTTGAGGAGCTAGCTTTCTCAGAGCGGGGACCTCCATGCAATGCAATGGGGAACAGCTTGAGGAGCTGGCTTTCTCCCTGCGGGGAGCTCCTCCCTAATACAATACAATACAATGCAATACAATGCAATGCAATACAATACACCTTGAGGAGCTAGCTTTCTCAGAGCGGGGACTTCCATGCAATGCAATGGGGAACAGCTTGAGGAGCTAGATTTCTCCCTGCGGGGAGCTCCTCCCTAATACAATACAATACAATACAATACAATACAATACAATGCAATACAATGCAATGCAATGCAATACAATACACCTTGAGGAGCTAGATTTCTCAGAGCGGGGACTTCATTCAATGCCATGCAATGCAATGCAATGCAATGCCATACACCTTGAGGAGCTAGCTTTCTCAGAGCGGGGACTTCAATGCAATGCAATGGGAAACAGCTTGAGGAGCTGGCTTTCTCCCTGCGGGGAGCTCCTCCCTAATACAATGCAATGCAATGCAATGCAATGCAATGGGAAACAGCTTGAGGAGCTAGCTTTCTCCCTGCGGGGAGCTCCTCCCTAATGCAATGCAATGCAATGCAATGCAATACAATACACCTTGAGGAGCTAGCTTTCTCAGAGCGGGGACCTCCATGCAATGCAATGGGGAACAGCTTGAGGAGCTGGCTTTCTCCCTGCGGGGAGCTCCTCCCTAATACAATACAATACAATACAATGTAATACAATGGGAAACAGCTTGAGGAGCTGGCTTTCTCCCTGCGGGGAGCTCCTCCCTAATGCAATGCCATACACCTTGAGGAGCTAGCTTTCTCAGAGCGGGGACTTCATTCAATGCAATGCCCTGGGGAGCAGCTTGAGGAGCTGGCTTTCTCCCTGCTCACCTGTCGATCTTTCGGATGAGGTCCCTCACGTCGTCGGGCAGGATGACCCGGTGCTCGCCCATGTCCCGGTGGTTGCCCAGGACGCAGACGGGCACGTGGTTGGGCACCTTGGGCAGCTCGCGCAGGACGTAGTTGAAGGTCCTGCAAGGGGGGGGGGGAGGGGGTCAGGGTCGCGGGTTCGAGGGGATGGAATGGGGCGGGGTTGCGGGTTCGAGGGGCCGGCCTGGGGTGGGGTTCTGGGTTCAAGGGGCCGCCCGGGGGTGCGGTGTTGGGGGTTGGAGGGGCCGCCCTGGGGATGCGGGTTCGAGAGGCTGCCCTGGGGTGCGGTTGAAGGTTGGAGGGGCCACCCTAGGGCGGGGTTGCGGGTTCGAGGGGCCACCTTGAGATGGGTCATGGTCTCAGGTTCGAGGGGCCGCCCTGGGGTGGGGGTGTAGGTTTGAGAGGCCGGCTTGGGGTGGGGTTGCGGGTTCGAGGGGCCGGCCTGGGGTGGGGTTCTGGGTTCGAGGGGCCGCCCTGGGGTGCGGTGTTGGGGGTTGGAGGGGCCGCCCTGGGGTTGCGGGTTCGAGGCTCCGCCCTGGGCTTCCGGGTTGGAGGGGCCGCCCTGGGGTGAGGGGTTCAAGGGGCTGCCCTGGGGTTGCGGGTTCGAGGGGCCACCTTGAGATGGGTCATGGTCTCAGGTTTGAGGGGGTGCCCTGGGGTTGGGGGTTCAAGGGGCTGCCCTGGGGTTGCGGGTTCGAGGGGCCACCTTGAGATGGGTCATGGTCTCAGGTTCGAGGGGCCGCCCTGGGGTGGGGTTCTGGGTTCAAGGGGCCGCCCTGGGTGCTGTGTTGGGGGTTGGAGGGGCCGCCCTGGGGTTGCGGGTTCGAGGCTCCGCCCTGGGCTTCCGGGTTCGAGGGGTCGCCCTGGGCTTCCGGGTTCAAGGGGCTGCCCTGGGGTTGCGGGTTCAAGGGGCTGCCCTGGGGTTGCGGGTTCGAGGGGCCACCTTGAGATGGGTCATGGTCTCAGGTTCGAGGGGCCGCCCTGGGCTGCAGGATTGCAAGTTTGGGAGGCCGGCTTGGGGTGGGGTTGCGGGTTCGAGGGGCCGCCCTGGGGTTGCGGGTTCGAGGGGCCGCCCTGGGGTTGCGGGTTCAAGAGGCTGCCCTGGGGTGTGGTTGAAGGTTGGAGGGGCCACCCTAGGGCGGGGTTGCGGGTTCGAGGGGCCACCTTGAGATGGGTCATGGTCTCAGGTTCGAGGGGCCGCCCTGGGGTTGGGGGTTCGAGGGGCCGCCCTGGGGTGGGGTTCTGGGTTCGAGGGGCCGCCTTGCTGTGGGGTTGCGGGTTCCAGAGGCTGCCCTGGGGTGGGGTTGAAGGTTTGAGGGGCCACCCTGGGGTGGGGTTGCGGATTCGAGGGCTGCCCTGGGGTGGGCCATTGTCCTGGGTTCGAGAGGCCACACTAGGGTGCAGGGTTGCGGGTTCGAGGGGCCGTCCTGGGATGCGGGGTTGGGGGTTCAAGGGTTCAGCTCCGCCCTGCGGTGGGGTTGTGGGTTTGAGGGGCTGTCCAGGAGTTGCGGGTTCAAGGTGCCACCTTGAGATGGGTCATTGTCCTGGGTTCGAGTGGCCACCCTGGGATGGGATTGCCGGTTCAAAGGGCCACCCTGGAGTGTGGGGTTCCAGGTTCGAGGGGCCGCCCTGGGTTGGGAGTTTGAGGGGAGGCCTGGGGTTGCGGGTTTGAGAGCTGCCCTGGGATGGGGTTGCGGGTTCGAGGGGCCGCCCTGGGGTGAGGGGTTCAAGGTCTGAAGGGCCACCCTGGGGTGCGGGGTTGTGGGTTCGAGGGGCCGCCCTGGGGTTGCGGGTTAGAGGGGCCACCCTGGGCTTCCAGGTTCGAGGCTCCGCCCTGGGCTTCCGGGTTCAAGGGCTTCCGGGTTCGAGGGGCCGCCCTGGGGTTGCGGGTTCGAGGCTCCGCCCTGGGCTTCCGGGCTCGAGGGGCCGCCCTGGGCTTCCGGGTTCGAGGGGCCGCCCTGGGCTTCCGGGTTCAAGGGGCCGCCCTGGGCTTCCGGGTTCAAGGGGCCGCCCTGGGGTTGCGGGTTCGAGGGCGTGCCCTGGGGTTGGGGGTTCAAAGGGCCAACCTGGGTTGCGGGTTCAAGAGGCCCCCCTGGGGTGAGTCATTGTCTCGGGTTCGAGGGGCCGCCCTGGGTTTGGGGGTTCAAGGGGCCGCCTTGGGGTGAGATATTGTCTCGGCTTCGAGGGGCCACCCTGGGCTTCCGGGATCGAGGGGCCGCCCTGGGCTTCTGGGTTCGAGGGGCCGCCCTGGGCTTCCGGGTTCAAGGGCTTCCGGGTTCGAGGGGCCGCCCTGGGGTTGCGGGTTCGAGGCTCCGCCCTGGGCTTCCGGGTTCGAGGGGCCGCCCTGGGGTTGCGGGTTCGAGGCTCCGCCCTGGGCTTCCCGGTTCGAGGGGCCGCCCTGGGCTTCCGGGTTCAAGGGGCCGCCCTGGGGTTGCGGGTTCGAGGCTCCGCCCTGGGCTTCCGGGTTTGAGGGGCCGCCCTGGGGTTGCGGGTTCGAGGGGCCGCCCTGGGGTTGCGGGTTCGAGGCTCCGCCCTGGGCTTCCCGGTTCGAGGGGCCGCCCTGGGCTTCCGGGTTCAAGGGGCCGCCCTGGGGTTGCGGGTTCGAGGCTCCGCCCTGGGCTTCCCGGTTCGAGGGGCCGCCCTGGGCTTCCGGGTTCAAGGGGCCGCCCTGGGCTTCCGGGTTCAAGGGGCCGCCCTGGGCTTCCGGGTTCAAGGGGCCGCCCTGGGGTTGCGGGTTCGAGGGGGTGCCCTGGGGTTGCAGGTTCGAGGGGCCACCTTAGGGTGGGGTTGCAGATTCAAGGGGCCGTCCTGGGGAGGGTCATTGTCTCGGGTTCGAGGGGGTGCCCTGGGGTTGGGGGTTCAAAGGGCCAACCTGGGTTGCGGGTTCAAGAGGCCCCCCTGGGGTGAGTCATTGTCTCGGGTTCGAGGGGCCGCCCTGGGTTTGGGGGTTCAAGGGGCCGCCTTGGGGTGAGATATTGTCTCGGCTTCGAGGGGCCACCCTGGGCTTCCGGGTTCGAGGGGCCGCCCTGGGCTTCCGGGTTCAAGGGCTTCCGGTTTCGAGGGGCCGCCCTGGGGTTGCGGGTTCGAGGCTCCGCCCTGGGCTTCCGGGTTCAAGGGCTTCCGGGTTCGAGGGGCCGCCCTGGGCTTCCGGGTTCAAGGGGCCGCCCTGGGGTTGCGGGTTCGAGGGGCCGCCCTGGGGTTGCGGGTTCGAGGCTCCGCCCTGGGCGTCCGGGTTCGAGACCCTCCTCACCACTGCTTGGTGATGTCAAACATCATGACCACGCCGTTGCAGTTCTTGTAGACGTCCAGGAACTCGGCGTCCAGAGCCAGGGCCGCCTCGGCCTCGGGTTCGAGAGAGAAAAAAAGAGACGTTTTAACGGGGGCTCGAAGGAGGGGTGGGTGGGAAAGGGAGTCTCGAACCCGGGCCTCACCTCCTGGGAGGGGTCGTTCTCCAGCTTCAGCCCGTCGCCCCGCCTCTTGCACTTGCCTGCGCCCAAAAAGAAAATTAAAAATGGCGGCCCAAAGCGGGGTCAGTTTGGAGAGCCTCCCGGGGTCCCAGCCGGGGAAGAGGAAGGGGCTCACCTTTGTCGACGACGTCCCACACTTCGACTTTGACGATGTCGTCGGTCGCTAGGCGGAAGAGGGAAGGAAAGGGGGTCAGGATTCGAACGCGGGACCCGGATTCGGCGTCGTATTTGCTCTTCCTCTTTTTTCGCTGTAAATTTCGTATTTTCCATTTCTATCTCTTCTTTATTGCGATATATATATATCACATATATCTATCTCTATCTATCTCTAATTTTCTATAATCCTTTTTTTTTCATTCTACTTCTTTTCCATGATTCAATTTCGATTTCTTCTTCTTCCATTTCTTCTTTTCCATTTCTATTTCTTCGTCTCTTTTTCTCTGATTCTACTTCTCAGTATTTTTTTTCCTGATTTAATTTCTATTTCTTCTTCTATTTCGCTTTTCCATTTCTATTCCTTCTTATTCTCTTTCTTATTATTCTCTTCTATTCTTCCGCTTCTATTTCTTCTTTTCCATTTCTATTTCCTCTTATTCTATTATTCTCTTTCTTATTTTTCTATTCTATTCTTCTCTTTCTATTTCTTCTTTTCCATTTCTATTTCCTCTTATTCTATTATTCTATTTCTTCTTATTCTATTTTATTCTTCTCTTTCTATTTCCTCTTATTCTATTATTCTATTTCCTCTTATTCTCTTCTATTCTTCCGCTTCTATTTCGCTTTTCCATTTCTATTCCTTCTTATTCTCTTCTTCTCATTCTTATTATTCTCTTCTATTCTTCCGCTTCTATTTCTTCTTTTCCATTCCTATTTCCTCTTATTCTATTATTCTATTTCCTCTTATTCTATTATTCTATTTTATTCTATTATTCTCTTTCCTCTTATTCTATTATTCTCTTTCTTATTTTTCTATTCTATTCTTCTCTTTCTATTTCTTCTTTTCCATTTCTATTTCCTCTTATTCTATTATTCTATTTCTTCTTATTCTATTTTATTCTTCTCTTTCTATTTCCTCTTATTCTATTATTCTCTTTCTTATTATTCTCTTCTATTCTTCCGCTTCTATTTCGCTTTTCCATTTCTATTCCTTCTTATTCTCTTATTCTCATTCTTATTATTCTCTTCTATTCTTCCGCTTCTATTTCTTCTTTTCCATTTCTATTTCCTCTTATTCTATTATTCTATTTCCTCTTATTCTATTATTCTATTTTATTCTATTATTCTCTTTCCTCTTATTCTATTATTCTCTTTCTTATTTTTCTATTCTATTCTTCTCTTTCTATTTCTTCTTTTCCATTTCTATTTCCTCTTATTCTATTATTCTATTTCTTCTTATTCTATTTTATTCTTCTCTTTCTATTTCCTCTTATTCTATTATTCTATTTCCTCTTATTCTATTATTCTATTTCTTATTATTCTCTTCTATTCTTCCGCTTCTATTTCGCTTTTCCATTTCTATTCCTTCTTATTCTCTTATTCTCATTCTTATTATTCTCTTCTATTCTTCCGCTTCTATTTCTTCTTTTCCATTTCGATTTCCTCTTATTCTATTATTCTATTTCCTCTTATTCTATTATTCTATTTCTTATTATTCTCTTCTATTCTTCCGCTTCTATTTCTTCTTTTCCATTTCTACTTATTAATCTATCTCTTACTTTCTATTTCTAATATTTCTCATCATTCTATTTCTCTATAGAAGGAGGCAGGAGAAGACAGGAAGTAGAAGGATGCTTCAAGGAGGAGGAGGAAGGAGGAGACAGGAAGTAGAAGGAGGCAGGAGGAGACAGGAAGTAGAAGGAAGCTGGAAGGAGGAGGAGGAAGGAAGTAGAAGGATGCTTCCTGGAGGAGGAGGAGGAAGGAGGAGACAGGAAGTAGAAGGATGCTTCAAGGAGTAGGAGTGGTACCCAAGGAGGAAGAGGAGACAGGACGTAGAAGGACGCAGGAGGAGACAGGAAGTAGAAGGATGCTTCAAGGAGGAGGAGGAAGGAGGAGACAGGAAGTAGAAGGAAGCTGGAAGGAGGAGGAGGAAGGAGGAGACAGGAAGTAGAAGGAAGCTGGAAGGAGGAGGAAGGATGCAGGAGGAGATAGGAAGTAGAAGGATGCTTCAAGGAGGAGGAGGAAGGAGGAGACAGGAAGTAGAAGGAAGCTGGAAGGAGGAGGAGGAAGGAGGAGACAGGAAGTAGAAGGAAGCTGGAAGGAGGAGGAAGGATGCAGGAGGAGATAGGAAGTAGAAGGATGCTTCAAGGAGGAGGAGGAAGGAGGAGACAGGTAGTAGAAGGAAGCTGGAAGGAGGAGGAGGAAGGAGGAGACAGGAAGTAGAAGGAAGCTGGAAGGAGGAGGAAGGATGCAGGAGGAGATAGGAAGTAGAAGGATGCTTCAAGGAGGAGGAGGAAGGAGGAGACAGGAAGTAGAAGGAAGCTGGAAGGAGGAGGAAGGATGCAGGAGGAGATAGGAAGTAGAAGGATGCTTCAAGGAGGAGGAGGAAGGAGGAGACAGGAAGTAGAAGGAAGCTGGAAGGAGGAGGAGGAAGGAGGAGACAGGAAGTAGAAGGAAGCTGGAAGGAGGAGGAAGGATGGAGGCAGGAGGAGACAGGAAGTAGAAGGATGCTTGAAGGAGGAGGAGGAAGGAGGAGACAAGAAGTAGAAGGAAGCTGGAAGGAGGAGGAAGGATGCAGGAGGAGACAGGAAGTAGAAGGAAGCTGGAAGGAGAAGGAGGAAGGATGCAGGAGGAGACAGGAAGTAGAAGGATGCTTCAAGGAGTAGGAGGAAGGAGGAGACAGGAAGTAGAAGGAAGCTGGAAGGAGGAGGAAGGATGCAGGAGGAGATAGGAAGTAGAAGGATGCTTCAAGGAGGAGGAGGAAGGAGGAGACAGGAAGTAGAAGGAAGCTGGAAGGAGGAGGAGGAAGGAGGAGACAGGAAGTAGAAGGAAGCTGGAAGGAGGAGGAAGGATGGAGGCAGGAGGAGACAGGAAGTAGAAGGATGCTTGAAGGAGGAGGAGGAAGGAGGAGACAAGAAGTAGAAGGAAGCTGGAAGGAGGAGGAAGGATGCAGGAGGAGACAGGAAGTAGAAGGATGCTTGAAGGAGGAGGAGGAAGGAGGAGACAGGAAGTAGAAGGAAGCTGGAAGGAGGAGGAAGGAGGCAGGAGGAGACAGGAAGTAGAAGGAAGCTGGAAGGAGAAGGAGGAAGGATGCAGGAGGAGACAGGAAGTAGAAGGATGCTTGAAGGAGGAGGAGGAAGGAAGTAGAAGGATGCTTCCTGGAGGAGGAGGAAGGAGGAGACAGGAAGTGGAAAGTACCCAAGGAGGAAGGAGGCAGGAGGAGACAGGAAGTAGAAGGAAGCTGGAAGGAGAAGGAGGAAGGATGCAGGAGGAGACAGGAAGTAGAAGGATGCTTGAAGGAGGAGGAGGAAGGAAGTAGAAGGATGCTTCCTGGAGGAGGAGGAAGGAGGAGACAGGAAGTGGAAAGTACCCAAGGAGGAAGAGGAAGGAGGAGACAGGAAGTGGAAAGTACCCAAGGAGGAAGAGGAAGGAGGAGACAGGAAGTAGAAGGATGCTGGAAGGAGGAGGAGGAAGGAGGAGGCAGGAAGTGGAAGGATGCTTCAAGGAGGAGGAGGAAGGAGGCAGGAGGAGACAGGAAGTAGAAGGATGCTTCCCGGGAAAAAGGAAGCAGGATTCGAACGCAGGACCCGGCCCGAGACTCACTCTTGTAGTTCCAGTGGATGCTGGTGACCTGGATTTCCTGCGTGGGGACGTAGGCGTCCAGGAACTTCTTGCCCTGCAGCCGGTGCCACAGGGTGGTTTTGCCGGTGTTGCGGTCTCCCCGGATGACGATCTTCACTGCGGGGAAAGAGGAAGAAAAAGAGGGATGATATAAGAAATAAAAGGAGAAGAAGAAGTAGAAATAGAAAAGAAGAAAGAGAAGAATAGAAGAAGAAGAATAAATAGAATAATCTTGCGGATGACGATCTTCACTGCGGGGAAAGAGGAAGAAAAAGAGAGATGGGATAAAATATCCAGAAGAAATAGAAATAGAAAAGAAGAAAGAGAAGAATAGAAGAATAGAAGAGAAGAAGAGAAGAAGAAGAAGAAATAGAATAATCTTGCGGATGACGATCTTCACTGCGGGGAAAGAGGAAAAAAGAAGAATAGAAAGAAGAAGAGAAGAAGAAGAAGGAATAGAATAATCTTGCGGATGACGATCTTCACTGCGGGGAAAGAGGAATAAAGAAGAATAGAAGAATAGAATAGAAGAAGAGAAGAAGAAGAAATAGAATAATCTTGCAGATGACGATCTTCACTGCGGGGAAAGAGGAAAAAAGAAGAATAGAAGAATAGAATAGAAGAAGAGAAGAAGAAGAAATAGAATAATCTTGCGGATGACGATCTTCACTGCGGGGAAAGAGGAATAAAGAAGAATAGAAGAATAGAAAGAAGAAGAGAAGAAGAAGAAGAAATAGAAGAATATTGCGGATGACGATCTTCACTGCGGGGAAAGAGGAATAAAGAAGAAGAGAAGAATGGAAAGAAGAAGAGAAGAAGAAGAAATAGAATAATATTGCGGATGACGATCTTCACTGCGGGGAAAGAGGAATAAAGAAGAATAGAAGAATAGAAAGAAGAAGAGAAGAAGAAAAAGAAATAGAATAATCTTGCGGATGACGATCTTCACTGCGGGGAAAGGGGAATAAAAAGAGAGATGAGATAAGAAAGAAAAGACGCAGGAGAAATAGAAATAGAAAAAGAAGAAAGAGAAGAATATTGCGGTGGCCCCGGATGCGTAAAAGGGAAGAAAAGAGAAAAACTATAGTAACGTACAATGTAGCGTTGAGCAAAATAAAGTGAAATAAATAGCAAACTGCAATGCACTCCCGTACAATAGAATAAGGTCAACTATGGCACAAAGATAGAAAAATAATATATATATCTTGTCAGGGGCTCAGGAGCAGAGGCACAGGGGAGAGAGAATTATTATTATTATTATTATTATTATTATTATTATTATTATTATTATTATTTTATTAAACTATGTTATGTTGTTATTATTATTATTATTACATGTTTTTTTTATTATTATTATTCTTTTATTAAACTATGTTATGTTGTTATTATTATTACATATTGTCAGGGGCTCAGGAGCAGAGGCACAGGGGAGAGAGGGAACGGAGAGCGAAGGGGAAGAATCGGAGGGCAGCGTAGGGGAGGAGGACAGCGGCCCGAGAGATTCCATGAGCCTCTCCAGCGAATCGGAAGACTCCCAGAAGGAGTCACATATGTTATATTATTATTATGTTATAGCATTATTATTATATATTATGTTATATTATTATTATTATTTTATTAAACTATGTTATGTTGTTGTTATTATTATTATTATTATAAATTATGTTATGTTATTATTATTAATATTACATGTTTTATTATTATATTATGTTAAATCATAATTATTATTATTATATATTATGTTATATTATTATTATTATTATTTTATTAAACTATGTTATGTTGTTATTATTATTATTATTATTATTATTATTATTATTATTATAAATTATGTTATGTTATTATTATTAATATTACATGTTTTATTATTATTATATTATGTTATATCATTATTATTATTATATATTATGTTATATTATTATTATTATTATTTTATTAAACTATGTTATGTTGTTGTTATTATTATTATTATTATTATTAATTATGTTATGTTATTATTATTATTATTACATGTTTTATTATTATTATATTATGTTATATCATTATTTTTATATATTATGTTATATTATTATTATTATTTTATTAAACTATGTTATGTTGTTATTATTATTATTATTATTATAAATTATGTTATGTTATTATTATTATTACATGTTTTATTATTATTATATTATGTTATCATTATTTTTATATATTATGTTATATTATTATTCTTTTATTAAACTATGTTATGTTGTTATTATTATTATTATTACATGTTTTTTATTATTATTATTCTTTTATTAAACTATGTTATGTTGTTATTATTATTATTATTACATTTTATTATTATTATTATTATTATTATTTTATTAAACTATGTTATGTTGTTATTATTATTATTACATGTTTTATTATTATTATTATTATTATTATTATTACGTGTTTTTTTATTATTATTATTTTATTAAACTATGTTATGTTGTTGTTATGTTAATAAAACATGTAATAATAATAATAATAATAATAATAACAACAACAACATAACATAGTTTAATAAAATAATAATAATAATAATAATAATAATAAAACATGTAATAATAATAATAACAACATAACATAGTTTAATAAAAGAATAATAATAATAATAATAATAAAACATGTAATAATAATAACAACAACATAACATAGTTTAATAAAATAATAATAATAATAATAATAATAAAACATGTAATAATAATAATAATAACAACATAACATAGTTTAATAAAAGAATAATAATAATATAACATAATATATAATAATAATGATATAATATAATAATAATAAAACATGTAATAATAATAACATAACATAATTTATAATAATAATAATAATAATAACATAACATAGTTTAATAAAAGAATAATAATAATAATATAATATATAATAATAATGATATAACATAATATAATAATAATAAAACATGTAATGAAAGTAAGGATATGAAAGCATTTATGTGTGTTTTTTCTTTGTGTCTTTATAAAATGTGAAAATCCAATAAAAAAATTTAAAAATATATATATATATATATATGGGAGTTCACCGATTGGGTCTGCGTTGCTCCGGGACAGGCGGAAGGAAGTCGAAAGGCCCCCGAGGTTGGTTCAAAGAAAGAGTAAGGATAGCGGACGGCACCTGCGTGGCGAGTCCGCGGCAGGTCCAAAGAAAGGACCGCTTTCATGCGGTTTAGATATCCTCCAGGTACCCTCTCCCTCCTCCCCTAGGAGCCCAACCCAGGTTGCCATCCCAGACGTTCCTGCTCCGGGACTCTCAACCAGAAAGGGGGGATCTGAAGAAGTGCGCATGCACACAGCGGCGTAGCGTGGGGGGTGCCAGGGGTGCCGGCCGCACGGGGCGCAACATCGGGGGGGGGCAAGTTCCTTCCTCCGCGCCCCGCCGCCGCCATCCCCTCCGAGGGGCGCTCCCCCAAACCCTCCGAGAGGAAGCCGGCGGGCGGGCCAGGGTCTCCCGGCAGAAGGGGGTGCCGCTGGCTCCGGCTCTCAGCCGCGGGGGGGGGGCGGGCGGGCGAGGACGGAGTCTGGACCCGGCCGGATCGGGCTCCGCCTACAGCCCAAGGGGAGGAGGGGGCGGGGAGGGGGCTCCGCAAAGAATAAATTTAATAAATTCCTGCTGAGCCTTAAGGAGGGGGGGGGTCCTCGGCTCCTTCGCTCGCCCCCAGCCCCAGTGGCGTAGCGTGGGGGGTGCGGGAGGGCCGGCCGCAACATCGGGGGGGGGGCGCGCTCGCACTCGAGTGCTAAAATCCACGGTTTAGGGGGCGCAAATTGCTTGCCTTGCCCCGGGGGCTGACAACCCACGCTACGCCACTGCATGCACACGGAAGCTCATACCAAGAACTGACTTAGTTGGTCTTTAAGGTGCTACTGGAATTTCAAAGGATATTCCCGTTCCTACTCCGATCTCGCTACTTCCGAGAACATGCTCTGGCGTTAGTCTCTGCATCATTTGTCTTCAGAAAATAAGCGATTTCTGTGTCTCTTCTACTGGGAGAGTCAAGGCCAGTCTTGCCGTCAAACCGAGGAGGGAGAGAGCTGGGCTCTTGTTTGGCATTTGCCCGACGCCTGACGTTGATGCATTTTAGCTCAGGAGAAATGGGGATTTGGGGGCAGCTTCCAAACCGCCTAGGGGACGCAGGTGGCGCTGTGGGTTAAAGCCTCAGCACCTAGGACTTGCCGATCGAAAGGTCGGCGGTTCGAATCCCTGCGGCGGGGTGCGCTCCCGCTGCTCGGTCCCAGCGCCTGCCAACCTAGCAGTTCGAAAGCACCTCCGGGTGCAAGTAGATAAATAGGGACCGCTTACCAGCGGGAAGGTAAACGGCGTTTCCGTGTGCGGCTCTGGCTCGCCAGAGCAGCGATGTCACGCTGGCCACGTGACCCGGAAGTGTCTCCGGACAGCGCCGGCCCCTGGCCTCTTGAGTGAGATGGGCGCACAACCCCAGAGTCTGTCAAGACTGGCCCGTACGGGCAGGGGTACCTTTACCTTTACCTTTTTCCAAACCGCCTGCACAGTCAGTTTCGGGGGGTTCGGGAAACCCCTTCCTTCCCAGCTAGCCTCCCGGAAGAGGGAAGCAGCGACCAAAGCCGTGTAACGGTCAGGAGGAAGGTTGCCGGCTGGGCGCGGGCGCCAAGTTCGAATGTACAGGCGCGCGGCACGGATTGGGAACCAGGTCCGAAAGCCCGCCGGAGGCGGGGGGAAGACTCCGGGGACTCAGCGCCAGAAGAGTCCAGAACGGGCGAGACCCCAGCGGACAGGCGGACCCAGAGGAGGAAAGAGCAGAGGAAGAGGTGGAGCAGGGCTAAACTGGTGTCTGGGGGGAGGAGATTCAGACGGAGCTTCGGCCGTCTAGGGTTCGAGACGTAGAGCTGCGGGCCGCGGCTTGGAAATGGAAACCGAACGTCAAAAAAGACTTTTGTATAGAACAAGGAACTGGCGTTGGTCCTTTGTGAGCTGGGACCTCGGGCAGCTCTGACATATATATATATATATATATATATATATATATATATATTGCAGGTTTTGGTGTCCTCGGGTGTCTTCCCGTGTAAAAGTTGGGGTGTCTAGGCATATATATATATTATTTATACCCCGCCCTCCCCAGCCAAGGCCGGGCTCAGAGCGGCTTACAAGCAATAATAAAAACAAGATGAATGATTACAAACTTAAAAGCAAAAATAAAACACAACAATTAAAATAATGGAACATTAAAATATTAAAATGTAGCCTCATCGCAGGAGGAGAAGGAAAAGAAGGGGAAAAAAGAGAGAGGGGGGGAGGGAGGGAATCAAACTGGCTCCAAGCCAAAGGCCAGGCGGAACAACTCTGTCTTACAGGCCCTGCGGAAAGAAATCAGATCCTGCAGGGCCCTGGTCTCATGAGGCAGAGAGTTCCACCAGGCCGGAGCCAGAGTTGAAAAGGCCCTGGCTCTGGTCGAAGCCAATCTAACTTCCTTAGGGCCCGGGACCACTAGGGTGTTGTTATTTATGGACCTTGAGGCTCTCCGTGGGGCAGACCGGGAGAGGCGGTCCCGGAGGTACGAGGGTCCTAGGCCGTGAAGGGCTTTGAAGGTCAAAAGCAGCACCTTAAATCTGACCCTGTACTCCACCGGGAGCCAGTGCAGCTTGAAAAGCACTGGGGGAAGATGCTCCCATGGCAGGGACCCCGTGAGGAGCCTCGCTGCAGCATTCTGCCCCCGCTGGAGTTTCTGGGACAGCTTCAAGGGCAGCCCCGCCTAGAGCGAATTACAGTAGTCAAGCCTGGAGGTGACCGTCGCATGGATCAGGGCGGGAGAGGTAAGGGACCAACTGCTTGATGCGGCGAAGGTGGGAAAATGTCGCCTTGGCTGTTGCTGTAACCTGCGCCTCCATGGAAAGGGAGGCGTCAAGGATTACACCCAAACCCTTAACGGAAGGCAATGGCACTAATTGGGCCCCCGCAAGAGAAGGGAGTTGGTCCCTCATCCCCATGCCATCCCAACCCAGCCATAGGACCTCTGTCTTCGAAGGATTTAGTTTCAATCGGCTCCCACGAAACCATCCAGCCACAGCTTCCAAGCATCTGGTCAGTGTGTCCGGGGCCGAGTCGGTGTGGGGTTGCGGGTTCGAGGCTCCGCCCTGGGCTTCCGGGTTTGAGGGGCCGCCCTGGGCTTCCGGGTTCAAGGGCTTCCGGGTTCAAGGGCTTCCGGGTTAATAATAAATTATTATTATTATTATGGACATCATATTATTATTATTATTATTATTATTATTATTATTATTATCATCATTATTATTATTATGAACATATTATTATTATTATTATTATTATTATTATTATACTGGACATATTATTATCATCATCATCATCATTATTGACATATTATTATTATTGACATATTATTATTATTATTATTATTATTATTATTATTATTATTATACAGGACATATTATTCTTATCATTATCATTATTATTATTGTTAACATTCATTCACATTATTCATATTATTCCCAAGCCCGACTCACTGTTATACTGGACATATCATTATTATTATTATTATTATTATTATTATACTGGACATATTATTATTAACATTCATTCATTTTCTTCATATTATTCCCATTATTCGGATTATTCACTCACTGTTATGCTGGACATATCATTATTATTATTATTATTATTATTATTATTATTATTGACATATTATTATTATTATTATTATTATTATTATTATTCATCCCCCTTCTTCCCCTTCTTCTTCCCCAGCCCCACTCACTGTTATACTGGACTTATTATTATTATTATTATTATTATTATTATTATTATACTGGACATATTATTATTAACATTCATTCATTTTCTTCATATTATTCCCATTATTCGGATTATTCACTCACTGTTATACTGGACATATCATTATTATTATTATTATTATTATTATTATTATTATTATTATTATTATTATTATTATTATACTGGACATATTATTATTAACATTCATTCATTTTCTTCATATTATTCCCATTATTCGGATTATTCACTCACTGTTATACTGGACATATCATTATTATTATTATTATTATTATTATTATTATTATTATTATTATTATTATTCTGGACATATTATTATTATTATGCTGGACATATTATTATTAACATTCATTCATTTTCTTCATATTATTCCCATTATTCGGATTATTCACTCACTGTTATACTGGACATATCATCATCATTATTATTATTATTATTATTATTATTATTATTATTATTATTATGGACATATTATTATTATTATTATTATTATTATTATTATTGACATATTATTATTATTATTATGGACATATTATTATTATTATTATTATTATTATTATTATGGACATATTATTATTATTATTATTATGATTCTTCTTCATCCCCCTTCTTCCCCTTCTTCTTCCCCAGCCCCACTCACTGTTATACTGGACGCCTTTGGCGAAGCGCCGCTGCAGCGCCTGGTTCATGGACTGCAGGCCGGGCGGGATGGGCTTCTCCCGGGCCTGGCCGGCCTCCGAGCCCACCAGCTTCTTCAGGGCCGAGAACATCCCGCCTTCGCCTCAGACGCTTCGCCTCAGAACGACGCCGCCGCCATCTTGGGCCGCCTTCTTCTTCCTCCGGACGACTTCCGGCGGCCGACGGCGGCCGAAGAGGGACAAAGTGGATCCCGCAGCCAATCAGGAGGCGGAGAAGGGAGAGGAGGAGGGATGAGAGGATGACGGGCAGCCGCCGCCATTTTGGACTCTTTTTTCCTCGCTTAGCAACGGCGTGACGTTCCGGCGACCGACGGCGGCCGAAGAGGGACAAAGTTGATCCCGCAGCCAATCAGGAGGCGGAAAAGGGAGAGGAGGCGGGATGAGAGGATGACGGGCAGCTGTCGCCATTTTGGACTGGCTTTTTCCTCGCTTAGCAACGGCGTGACGTTCCGGCGACCGACGGCGGCCGAAGTGGGACAAAGTTCAAGCCGCAGCCAATCAGGAGGCGGAGAAGGGAGAGGAGGCGGGACAAGTGGATGACGGGCAGCCGACGCCATTTTGGACCGCTGTCTTCTTCGCTTAGCAACGGAGTGAGGGACGGCGGCCGCTGAGGGACAGAGTTAATGCCGCAGCCAATCAGGAGGCGGAGAAGAGGCGGGATGAGAGGATGACGGGCAGCCGCCGCCATTTTGGAGTGGCTTTTTCCTCGCTTAGCAACGGAGTGAGGGACGGCGGCCGCTGAGGGACATAGTTGAAGCCGCAGCCAATCAGGAGGCGGAGAAGGGAGAGGAGGCGGGATGATAGGATGACGGGCAGCCGCCGCCATTTTGGACCGTTTTCTTCTTCGCTTAGCAACCGAGTGAGGGACGGCGGCCGCTGAGGGACAAAGTTCAAGCCGCAGCCAATCAGGAGCCGGAGAGGGGGAAGGAGGCAAGACAATTCGATGACGTAGCAAGGTCGACGGTGGCCGGAGAGGGGCAAGGTGCGCAAGCCGCGGCGGCCATCTTGGCGGAGGCAAGAGCTGGAGGCGGGTTTCAGCCAATCAGGAGCCGGCGAGGGGAAGCGCGGAGGGACAATTGGCGTCAGAAGGGATGGCGGCCATCTTGGCGGAGGCAACAGCGAGGACGAGGCTGTTCTAATAGAAAAGATAAAGTTATATAGAGATTTTCCTCATAAAGATAATTTATATGTGTAAAGATAATGTATATATGAATTAAGGGCCCTCAATGTTTTGGGACTACAACTCCCAGCATGCCTCACCGTTGGACCCGTTCGCTAGGGATGA
>NC_139691.1:137500-150000 GCF_964106915.1 Podarcis gaigeae
GCACCTCGGACGTCTTCGTCGTCCTCGAAGGCGATCCTCAGATTCTGGGGTTCCTCCCTGGTACTTTCTTCCAGAACGTTCCGCACCTGGACGAAGGTCTGGGGGGAGAGAGAGAGAGCGCGCGACTGAACGATTAGCTCGTTATCGGCTCGTTATTAATTAATTAAAGTCATATTTTATTATTATATTATATTACTATTAATACTTTCTTCCAGAACGTTCCGCACCTGGATGAAGGTCTGGGGGGGGAGAGAGAGAGCGCGACTGAATGATTAGCTCGTTATCGGCTCGTTATTAATTAATAATTATTAAATATTATGATTAATTAATATGTATTAATTATAGAGGTCATATTATATTATATTAATTAATATTAATACTTTCTTCCAGAACGTTCCGCACCTGGACGAAGGTCTGGGGGGAGAGAGAGCGCGACTGAACGATTAGCTCGTTATCGGCTCGTTATTAATTAATTAAAGTCATATTATATTATTATATTATATTAATATTAATACTTTCTTCCAGAACGTTCCGCACCTGGACGAAGGTCTGGGGAGAGAGAGAGAGAGAGCGCGACTGAACGATTAGCTCGTTATCGGCTCGTTATTAATTAATTAATGTCATATTATTATATTATATTATATTAATATTAATACTTTCTTCCAGAACGTTCCGCACCTGGACGAAGGTCTGGGGGGAGAGAGAGAGAGAGCGCGACTGAATGATTAGCTCGTTATCGGCTCGTTATTAATTAATTAAAGTCATATTATATTATTATATTATATTAATATTAATACTTTCTTCCAGAACGTTCCGCACCTGGACGAAGGTCTGGGGGGAGAGAGAGAGAGAGCGCGACTGAACGATTAGCTCGTTATCGGCTCGTTATTAATTAATTAATGTCATATTATATTATTATATTATATTACTATTAATACTTTCTTCCAGAACGTTCCGCACCTGGACGAAGGTCTGGGGGGAGAGAGAGAGCGAGCGACTGAATGATTAGCTCGTTATCGGCTCGTTATTAATTAATTAAAGTCATATTATTATATTATATTATATTATATTATATTATATTATATTATATTAATATTAATACTTTCTTCCAGAACGTTCCGCACCTGGACGAAGGTCTGGGGGGAGAGAGAGAGAGCGCGCGACTGAACGATTAGCTCGTTATCGGCTCGTTATTAATTAATTAATGTCATATTATATTATTATATTAATATTAATACTTTCTTCCAGAACGTTCCGCACCTGGACGAAGGTCTGGGGGGAGAGAGCGAGCGAGCGACTGAATGATTAGCTCGTTATCGGCTCGTTATTAATTAATTAAAGTCATATTATATTATTATATTATCGGCTCGTTATTAATTAATATTGATGTCAATTATACCGATCATCATGTCATCTTATTATATGATGTCAATTATAGATGTCATATGATAGGATTCATTTATTAACATATGTTAATTAATGTTAATATGATTCATTAATAGGCATTCATTCATTATAGAGGTCATATTATATTATTATATTAATTAATATTAATACTTTCTTCCAGAACGTTCCGCACCTGGACGAAGGTCTGGGGGGAGAGAGAGAGAGAGAGCGCGACTGAACGATTAGCTCATTATCGGCTCGTTATTAATTAATTAATTAATAATTAATTAATATTGATGTCGATTATACCGATCATCATGTCGTCCTATTATATTATGTCAATTATAGATGTCATATGATAGGATTAATTTATTAATATATATTCATGTTAATATGATTAATTAATATGTAATAATAATAATAATAATAATAATAATAATAATAATAATTCCTAATATTATTCTATTAATTATTCCCGGCCTGTCTGTATTCCGGCGCCTGGCGCTACAACTCCCAACCTTGCCTTGAGTATTCCTATTATTATTACGCTACATTTCCTAATATTATTCTATTAATTATTCCCCGCCTGGCGCTACAGTTCCTGCGCCTGGCGCTACAGTTCCCAGCCTGTCCGTCTCCCTGCGCCTGGCGCTACAATTCCCCTCCCATCTGTCTCCCTGCGCCTGGCGCTACAATTCCCCTCCCATCTGTCTTCCTGCGCCTGGCGCTACAGTTACCAAATTCTCTACCTGCGCCTGGCGCTACAGTTCCCAACCTCTCTGTCTTCCTATGCCTGGCGCTACAGTTCCCAATTTCTTTCTTTTTCTGCGCCTGGCGCTACAGTTCCCAATTTCTTTCTTTTTCTGCGCCTGGCGCTACAGTTCCCAATTTCTTTCTTTTTCTGCGCCTGGCGCTACAGTTCCCAACTTCTTTGTCTTTCTGCGCCTGGTGCTACAGTTCCCAACCTCTCTGTCTTCCTGCGCCTGGCGCTACAGTTCCCAATTTCTTTTTTTCTGCGCCTGGCGCTACAGTTCCCGACCTCTCTGTCCTCCTGTGCCTGGCGCTACAACTCCCAGCCTGCCTCTCTTCCTGCGCCTGGCGCTACAGTTCCCAACCCATCTGTATTCGTGCGCCTGGCGCTACAATTCCCAACCTCTGGCTTCCGGCGCCTGGCGCTGCAGTTCCCAGCCTCTCCGTCTTCCTGCGCCTGGCGCTACAATTCCCATCCTGTCAGTCTCCCTGCGCCTGGCGCTACAATTCCCATCCTGTCCGTCTTCCTGCGCCTGGCGCTACAATTCCCAACCTGTCTCATCCTTCGCCTGGCGCTACACTTCCCAACTTGTCTTCCTGTGCCTGGCACTACAGTTCCCAGCGTCTCCGTCTCCCTGCGCCTGGCGCTACAATTCCCAGCCTGCCTGTCATCCTTTGTCTGGCGCTATGGTTCCCAACCTGACTGTCTCCCTGCGCCTGGCGCTACAGTTCCCACCCTATCCGTCGTCCTGTGCCTGGCGCTACAATTCCCAGCATGTCTGTCATCCTTCGCCTGGTGCTACAGTTCCCAGCCTCACTCTCTTCCTGCGCCTGGCGCTACAGTTCCCAACTTCTTTGTCTTTCTGCGCCTGGTGCTACAGTTCCCAACCTCTCTGTCTTCCTGTGCCTGGCGCTACAGTTCCCAATTTCTTTTTTTCTGCGCCTGGCGCTACAGTTCCCAACCTCTCTGTCCTCCTGTGCCTGGCGCTACAACTCCCAGCCTGCCTCTCTTCCTGCGCCTGGCGCTACAGTTCCCAACCCATCTGTATTCATGCGCCTGGCGCTACAATTCCCAACCTCTTCCTTCCAGCGCCTGGCGCTACAGTTCCCAGCCAGGCGAAGGATGAGACAGGTTGGGAATTGTAGCGCCAGGCGCAGGAAGACGGACAGGATGGGAATTGTAGCGCCAGGCGCTACAGTTCCCAGCCTGTCTGTATTCCTGCGCCTGGTGCTACAATTCCCAGCATGTCTTATCATCCTTCGCCTCGTGCTACAGTTCCCAGCCTCACTCTCTTCCTGCGCCTGGCGCTACAGTTCCCATCCTGTACGCCTTCCTGCGCCTGGCGCTATAAGTCCCACCCTGTCCGTCTCTCTGCGCCTGGTGCTACAGTTCCCATCCTGCCTGTCTCCTTGCGCCTGGCGCTGAAGTTCCCACCCTGCCCCTCTTCCTGCGCCTGGCGCTACGGTTCCCAACCCGGCGCTACGTTTCCCGCACCTCATTGGTCTCCTCCTTGCTGAAGCCCAGGCACCTGGTGCTACAGTTCCCAGCCTCTCCGCCTCCCTGCGCCTGGCGCTACAATTCCCAACTTCTCTGTCTCCCTGCGCCTCGCGCTACAGTTCCCAACCCGGCGCTACGTTTCCCGCACCTCATTGGTCTCCTCCTTGCTGAAGTCCAGGCGCAGGGAGGGCGCCGCCGCCACCTGCATCAGGTGCACCAGGCGCCCCTCGCAGAACTGGAGTTTCCGGAAGACGTCCCAGGATTCGCCGCGGAAATCCTCCTATAGGGGAAATTGGGAACTATAGTACGTCGGCCAGTATGGCGCACTGGGAACTATAGTACGGCTAACGGGGAACTATAGTGTAGAGCAATGGGAACTATAGTATGCGCACTGCGAATAATAGTATGGTGCACTGGGAAGTATAGTATGGCTAACGGGGAACTATAGTATGGTGCAATGGGAACTATAGTACGGGAACTATAGTATGGCTCGTTGGTAACTATAGCATGGCACACTGGGAACTATAGTACGGCGCACTGGGATGTGTAGTATGGGAACTATAGTACACCCTACTGGGATCTATAGTACACCCTACTGGGATCTATAGTATGGGAACTTTAGTATGGCTAACTGGGAACTATAGTATGGCTGACTGGGAGCTATAGTGTGGCGCAATGGGAACTATAGTATGCGCACTGGGAATCATAGTGTGGACCACTGGGAACTATAGTATGGGAACTATGTTATGGCTAACTGGGAATTGTAGTATGGCGCACTGGGAACTATAGTATGGCGCACTGGAACTATATTATGGCTAACTGGGAAGTTTAGTATGGTGCACTGGGAACTATAGTATGGTGCACTGGGAACTATAGTATGGCTAACTGGGAAGTGTAGTATGGCGCACTGGGAACTATAGTATGGTGCACTGGGAACTATAGTATGGCTAACTGGGAAGTGTAGTATGGCACACTGGGAACTATAGTATGGCGCACTGGAACTATATTATGGCTAACTGGGAAGTGTATTATGGCACACTGGGAACTATAGTATGGCGCACTGGGAACTATAGTGTGGTGCACTGGGAAATATAGTATGGGGTAATGGGAACCAGTATGGAGCACTGGGAACTATAGTATGGAGCACGGGGAACCAGTATGGAGCACTGGGAACTATAGTATGGCTCACTGGGAACTATAGTGTGGAGCAATGGGAACTATAGTATGCGCACTGGGAATCATAGTGTGGACCACTGGGAACTATAGTATGGGAACTATGTTATGGCTAACTGGGAATTATAGTATGGCGCACTGGGAACTATAGTATGGTGCACTGGGAAGTATAGTATGGCTCACCGGGAACTATAGTATGGTGCAATGGGAACCATAGTACGGGAACTATAGTATGGCTCGTTGGTAACTATAGCATGGCACACTGGGAACTATAGTACGGCGCACCGGGATGTGTAGTATGGGAACTATAGTACACCCTACTGGGATCTATAGTACACCCTACTGGGATCTATAGTATGGGAACTTTAGTATGGCTAACTGGGAACTATAGTATGGCTGACTGGGAGCTATAGTGTGGCGCAATGGGAACTATAGTATGCGCACTGGGAATCATAGTGTGGACCACTGGGAACTATAGTATGGGAACTATGTTATGGCTAACTGGGAATTGTAGTATGGTGCACTGGGAACTATAGTACGGGAACTATAGTATGGCTCGTTGGTAACTATAGCATGGCACACTGGGAACTATAGTACGGCGCACTGGGATGTGTAGTATGGGAACTATAGTACACCCTACTGGGATCTATAGTACACCCTACTGGGATCTATAGTATGGGAACTTTAGTATGGCTAACTGGAACTATAGTGTAGAGCAATGGGAACTATAGTATGGTTGACTGGGAACTATAGTATGGCTGACTGGGAGCTATAGTGTGGCGCAATGGGAACTATAGTATGCGCACTGGGAATCATAGTGTGGACCACTGGGAACTATAGTATGGGAACTATGTTATGGCTAACTGGGAATTGTAGTATGGCGCACTGGGAACTATAGTATGGTGCACTGGGAAGTATAGTATGGCTAACGGGGAACTATAGTATGGTGCACTGGGAACTATAGTATGGCTCGTTGGTAACTATAGCATGGCACACTGGGATGTGTAGTATGGGAACTATAGTACACCCTACTGGGATTTATAGTATGGGAACTATAGTATGGCTGACTGGGAACTATAGTATGGCTGACTGGGAGCTATAGTGTGGCGCAATGGGAACTATGGCTAACTGGGAATTGTAGTATGGTGCACTGGGAACTATAGTATGGCTAACTGGGAAGTGTAGTATGGCACACTGGGAACTATAGTATGGCACACTGGGAACTATAGTATGGCGCACTGGGAACTATAGTGTGGTGCACTGGGAAATATAGTATGGGGTAATGGGAACCAGTATGGAGCCCTGGGAACTATAGTATGGAGCACTGGGAACCAGTATGGAGCACTGGGAACTATAGTATGGCTCACTGGGAACTATAGTATGGCTCACTGGGAACTATAGTGTAGAGCACTGGGAACTATAGTATGGCTGACTGGGAACTATAGTATGGCTGACTGGGAGCTATAGTGTGGCGCAATGGGAACTATAGTATGCGCACTGGGAATCATAGTGTGGACCACTGGGAACTATAGTATGGGAACTATGTTATGGCTAACTGGGAATTGTAGTATGGCGCACTGGGAACTATAGTATGGTGCACTGGAACTATATTATGGCTAACTGGGAAGTGTAGTATGGCACACTGGGAACTATAGTATGGCGCACTGGGAACTATAGTATGGCGCACTGGGAAGTATAGTGTGGTTCACTGGGAACTATAGTATAGAGCAATGGGAACTATAGTATGACCCACTGGGAATTATAGTACGGCTCACTGGGATGTATAGTATGGGAACTATAGTACACCCTACTGGGAGCTATAGTACACCCCACTGGGATCTATAGTATACCCCACTGGGAACTATAGTATGGCTCACTGAGATGTATAGTATGGGAACTATAGTATACCCTACTGGGATCTATAGTATAACCTACTGGGACCACTGGGAACTATAGTATGGGAACTATGTTATGGCTAACTGGGAATTGTAGTATGGCGCACTGGGAACTATAGTATGGTGCACTGGAACTATATTATGGCTAACTGGGAATTGTAGTATGGCCCACTGGGATCTATAGTATGGCTCACTGGGAACCATAGTACGGCCCACCGGGATCTATAGTACACCCCACTGGGATCTATAGTATGGCCCACTGGGAATTATAGTACAGAGCACTGTGAACTATAGTATGGCCCACTGGGAAACATAGTATGGATCAATGGGAACTATAGTATGAAGCACCAGGAGAGATACTATGGCTTACTGGGAACTATAGTATGGCTCACTGGGAACCATACTATGGGAACTATAGTATTGGCCACTGGGAACCATAGTGTGGCCCACTGGGAACTATAGTATGGCTCACTGGGAACTATAGTATGGCGCAGCCTGAACTATAGTATGGAGCACTGGGAATTATAGTACATCTCACTGGGAACTATAGTATGGCTCACAGGGAACTATAGTATGAAGCACTGGGAACTGTACTATGGCCCACTGGGAACTGTAGTATGGAGCACTGGGAATTATAGTACGACTCACTGGGAGCTATAGTATGGCACGCAGGGAATTATAGTATGGCGCACCGGGTACCATAGTATGGAGCACTGGGAGCCATAGCATGACTCACTGGGAATTATTGTATGGCCCACTGGGAACTATAGTACACCCTCCTGGGATCTATAGCGCACCACACTGGGAACTATAGTACGGCTCACTGGGATGTATAGTATGGGAACTATAGTATCCCCCACTGGGATCTATAGTACACCCCACTGGGAACTATAGTACACCCCACTGGGATCTATAGTACGCCCCACTGGGAACTATAGTACACCCCACTGGGATCTATAGTACGCCCCACGGGGAACTATAGTACACCCCACTGGGATCTATAGTACGCCCCACTGGGAACTAAAGTATGGCTCACTGGGATGTATTGTATGGGAACTATAGTATACCCTACTGGGAACTATAGTCCACCCCCTGGGAACTATAGTACGGCTCACTGGGAACCATAGTGCAAACCCCCGGGAACCATAGTATAGCCCACTGGAAACTATAGTCCTATAGAACAGCCCACTGGGAACCATAGTACGGCTCACTGGGAACTATAGCACGCACCCTGCAAACTACAGTTCCCAGCGCCCAGCGCCCCCGAGGCCTCTGGGAACTGTAGTTCCCCTACCTGCCCGGCCACCTGCACGCCGCACAGCCGCACGGCCAGGTTGTTGACTCCGTTCTCGAACCGCAGCAGCAGCTCCTGGCTGTGGGAAACGTAGCGCCGGGCCTCCGCCAGGCGCCGGGTCTCCTCCTCCAAGGCGGTGCCCAGTTCCTCCGCCAGCTTCTGGGAGCTGCGGGAGAAAACATGGCGCCCGGTTTTCGTTTTGCCGACCTGAGGAACCCCCGGCAACATGAATGGACGAGATTCGAACCCGCTACCTGAGGGCGCCCGGCGCCCGGTGGAACTTCAGCTCGGCGCGTTCCAGTTCCAAGGCCTTGAGGCGGGACTGGAGGTCCCGGCGGCGCCGTTCACACTCGGCGATCTGCTGGCGCAGGTCCTCCTCCGACTTGCGCTGCGCCAGGAAGCGGCCGGCGATGTCCTGCGGGGAAGAAATTATTGATTCTTATTGATTTATTGATTTATATTATTATTATTGTTGTTGTTATTTCTTCTTCTTTATTATTCTTGGCAGCCAATTATTAGGGTTTTATTTTTATTGATGATTGATTATTGATTTATTATTATTATACTACTACTACTACTACTATTATTATTATTTTATTTTATTTTATTGTATTATTTTTTATTTATTATTATTATTATTATTATTATTATTATTATTATTATTATTATTATTTTATTTTTATTTTTATTATTCATTATCTGCAGCGACTTATTAGGCTTTTATTTATTATTTATTCTTCTTAATTATTATTTGCAACCAATTATTAGGGTTTTATTATTAATGATTATTGATTTATTACTATATTATTATTATTATTATTATTATTATTATTATTATTATTATTATTTGTTGTTGTTTTGTTGTTGTTATTGTTATTTCTTCTTCTTTATTATTATTGGCAACCAATTATTAGGGTTTTATTTTTATTTTTATTTTTATTGATTATTGATTATTGATTTATTATTACTACTACTACTATTATTATTTTATTTTATTTTATTTTTATTATATTATTTTTATTTTATTATTATTATTATTATTATTATTATTTTATATTATTATTATTATTATTATTATTATTCATTATCTGCAGCGACTTATTAGGCTTTTGTTTATTATTTATTCTTAATTATTATTTGCAACCGATTATTAGGGTTTTATTATTATTGATTATTGATTTATTACTATTATTATATTATTACTATTACTACTAATTATTATTATTATCATTATCATTATCATTATCATTATTATCATTATTACTATTATTATTTATTTTTATTTTTATTATTATCATCATCATTATTATTATTATTTTATATTATTATTATTATTATTATTATTATTTTGTATTATTATTATTTTTTCTTATTATTATTATTCTTATTTTTATTCTTATTCTTATTCTTATTCTTATTCTTATTATTATCAACCAATTCTTAGGGTTTTTTATTATTGATTATTGATTTATTACTATCATATCATATATTATATT
The DNA here is from genome assembly GCF_964106915.1 of Podarcis gaigeae. Lineage (NCBI taxonomy): Eukaryota > Metazoa > Chordata > Lepidosauria > Squamata > Lacertidae > Podarcis > Podarcis gaigeae. Next base: position 146,993 of record NC_139691.1, read on the forward strand.
ATATTATATTATATTATATTATATTATATTTATTATATTATATTATATTATATTATATTATATTATATTATATTATATTATATTATATTATTAGGGTTTTATTCGAAGGGCAGCCAATCATTCGTATTGATGTCTTCGCCCATGAAATTGCTAGCCAATTATTAGTATTGATCCGATTTCTTCAATCGACAGCCAATGATTGGTCTTGATCGGATTGATTGATCCCCCACCGGGCGCCGGGAACTACAATACCCAGAGGTGGGAGCACTGGACGGCGGCCTTGATCTTCTCCACCTCCGAGATCACCAGGCTTTGGTACTCAATCTGCGCCTTGGACGCTTCCAGCCGGGCGCCTGGCGGGAGAGAAGGAGAGGAGGTGACCGGGCGCCGGGCGCTACAACTCCCAGGGGGCAACCGGGCGCCGCGCGCTACAAACCAGACGCTGCGCTACAACTCCCAGGCCGAGCTACAACTCCCACGAGGCGACCGGGTGCCGCACGCTGCAACTCCCAGGTGGGGACCAATCGCCTCGTGCTACAACTCCCATGTGGTGACCAGGCGCCTCATGCTACAACTCCCACGAGGCGACTGGGTGCCGCACGCTACAACTCCCAGGTGGTGACCAGGCGCCTCATGCTACAACTCCCACGAGGCGACTGGGTGCCGCACGCTACAACTCCCAGGTGGTGACCCGGCGCCTCGCGCTACAAGCCCCAGTAGGGGACCGGGCGCCGCGCGCTACAAACCAGACGCTGCGCTACAACTCCCAAGCCGCGCTACAACTCCCACAAGGCGACTGGGTGTCGCGTGCTACAACTCCCAGGTGGTGACCAGGCGCCTCGCGCTACAACTCCCAGGTGGTGACCCGGCGCCTCGCGCTACTAGCCCCAGTAGGGGACCGGGCGCCGCGCGCTACAAACCAGACGCTGCGCTACAACTCCCAAACCGCGCTACAACTCCCAGGTGGTGGCCCGGCGCCTCGCGCTACAACTCCCATGTGGTGACCAGTCGCCTCGTGCTACAACTCCCAGGAGGCGACCGGGTGCCGCGCGCTACAAGCCCCAGTAGGGGACCAGATGCTGCGCTACAACTCCCAAGCCACGCTACAACTCCCACGAGGCGACTGGGTGCCGCACGCTACAACTCCCAGGTGGTGACCAGTCGCCTCGTGCTACAACTCCCAGGTGGTGACCCGGCGCCTCGCGCTACAACTCCCAGGAGGCGACCGGGCGCCACGCGCTACAACTCCCAGCAGGCGACTGGGTGCCACTCGCTACAACTCCCAGAGGAGACCGGGCGCCATGCGCTACAAAAGGGAAGAGGGGGACAGGGCGCCGCGCGCTACAACTCCCAGGAGGCAACCAGGTGCCGCGCGCTACAACTCCCAGGAGGTGACTGGGTGCCACTCGCTACAACTCCCAGAGGAGACCGGGCGCCATGCGCTACAACTCCCAGGTACAACAGCATGACTCATAAAGGGAAGAGTGGGACAGGGCGCCATGCGCTACAACTCCCAGAAGGCGACTGGGTGCCGCGCGCTACAACTCCCAGGTACAACAGCATGACTCTCATAAAGGGAAGAGTGGGACAGGGCGCCATGCGCTACAACTCCCAGGAGGCGACCAGGTGCCACGCGCTACAACTCCCAGGAGGCGACTGGGTGCCGCTCGCTACAACTCCCAGAGGAGACTGGGCGCCATGCGCTACAACTCCCAGGTACAACAGCATGGCTCTCATAAAGGGAAACGGGGGACAGGGCGCCGCGCGCTACAACTCCCAGGAGGCGACTGGGTGCCGCTCGCTACAACACCCAGAGGAGACCGGACGCCATGCGCTACAACTCCCTGGTCCAACAGCATGGCTCCCATAAAGGGAAGCGGGGGACAGGGCGCCGCGCGCTACAACTCCCAGGAGGCGCCTGGGTGCCGCTCGCTACAACTCCCAGAGGAGACCGGGCGCCATGCGCTACAACTCCCTGGTCCAACAGCCTGGCTCCCATAAAGGGAAGCGGGGGACAGGGCGCCGAACACTACAACTCCCAGGAGGCGACTGGGTGCCGCTCGCTACATCTCCCAGAGGAGACCGGGCGCCATGCGCTACAACTCCCTGGTCCAACAGCCTGGCTCCCATAAAGGGAAGCGGGGGACAGGGCGCCGCACACTACAACTCCCAGGAGGAGACCGGGCGCCATGCGCTACAACTCCCTGGTCCAACAGCCTGGCTCCCATAAAGGGAAGCGGGGGACAGGGCGCCGCACACTACAACTCCCAGAGGAGACCGGGCGCCCTGCGCTACAACTCCCTGGTCCAATAAAGGGAAGCGGGGGACAGGGCGCCGCGCGCTACAACTCCCAGGCGCTGCTTACCTCTCATCCCCTCGCGTCCCATCAGGGCGGGGAAGTCCATGTCCCGCCGGCCTTGCTGGGGAGAGAGGAGGGCGCAGTGGTTAGAGCGGGCGGCCGGCGCTACCTTTCCTCCCGCGCTACGTTTCCCGGGCGCCGCTTCCTCACCAGCGTCCGCCGGTGCCGCTCGCCGCCCTCCTTGGCGCGGATCCGGTCGATCTGCTTCTTCTGGGCGCTGAGGGAGTTGTCCCGGAACTTCTTCTCGGCCACCAGCTCCGTCTCGGTGTGCAGCATGTCGGCCTGGGGTTCATTAATAAGAATAATATTAATTGACTAATTAATTAATTAATTGATTGATTGATTTTTAATTATTATAATTTATAATTAATTAATTAATAATTATTATAATTGATAATTGATAATTAATAATTAATTAATAATTATAATAATAATCATAATTAATAATTAATAATATTAATTATAGTTAATAATTATAATTAATAATTAATAATACTAATTATAGTTAATAATTATAATGAATAATTAATAATATTAATTATAATTAATAATTAATTACTAATTAATTAATTAATAATATAATTATAATTACTAATTAATTACTAATTAATTAATCAATAATATAATTAATAATTAATTAATAATTAAT
>NC_139691.1:163093-175593 GCF_964106915.1 Podarcis gaigeae
TAATAATAATAATATTCCCCTGCTCTGAAATTATGGTTAATAATAATAATAATAATAATAATAATAATAATAATAATATTCCCCTGCTCTGAAATTATGATTATGATTATTATGATTATGAATAATAATAATAATAATAATAATAATAATAATATTAATAATAATGTTCCCCTGCTCTGAAATTATGATTATGATTAATAATAATAATAATAATAATAATAATAATAATAATAATAATAATATTCCCCTGCTCTGAAATTATGATTAATAATAATAATAATAATAATAATAATAATAATAATAATAATAATAATATTCCCCTGCTCTGGAATTATGATTAATAATAATAATAATAATAATAATAATAATAATAATAATAATAATATTCCCCTGCTCTGGAATTATGATTATTATTCTTATTATTAATATTATTATTATTGGTATTCTTATTATTGGTATTCTTATTGGTATTCTTATTCTTATTATTATTATTGGTATTCTTCTTCTTCTTATTCAAATTCTTATTCTTATTGGTATTATTATTATTATTATTATTACTATTATTATTATTAGTAGTAGTAGTAGTAGTAGTATTGGTATTATTATTATTACTCTTATTGGTATTATTATTATTCTTATTAGGGTATTATTCTTATTGGTATTATTATTATTATTATTATTATTATTATTGGTATCATTCTTCTTCTAATTCTTGTTATTGGCATTTTTCTTCTTCTTCTTCTTCTTATTGGTATTCTTCTTCTTATTATTATTGGTATTATTATTATTATTATTACTATTATTGGTATTCTTCTCATTGGTATTCTTCTTCTTATTACTATTCTTATTCTTATTCTTCTTATTATTGGCATTATTCTTATTCTAATTCTTATTATTGGTCTTTTTCTTCACCATAGTCCGCTCTCTCTCTCCAATTATTATAATTAAATCATGATCATAGTATAATGATTGACATTTAAATAAATCCTGGATTTACGTGAGTGCCCAGGGGATAATTGTTTTCTAATTAATTCTAATTATCCTAATGATTGGATCCCCAGGATCAATCATTTTTCAATCCGGCCTGAGCAGCTCCATTTCTCCCTCTCATGGCGTCTTCATTCATTAATGATTATTAATCTAATAATAATAATATTAATATTAATAATAATAATATTAATAATATTAATAATAATAATAATAATTACCTTGCAAGTGGATGATGGCCTGAAGGCCGTCAATCTGCTCCCGGACGTCCCTCCTCCTGGCGAATCGCATGGCGGACGAGTGAGGGGCGTCCCCAAGGGGGCGGGGCCAAGGGTGCCCCGCCCACGGGCGCCCCTCTGTGAGGTCACAAGAGGCAGCTGTGACATCACACGCTTCCCTCTGGGAGTTCTAGGTTAGAGAAGGCCGGGATGATGGACAGGGGAGGCGGGGCCAGGGTGAGATAGTCCCACCCACTGAATGATGGACAGGGAAGGCGGAGCCAGGCTCCCTGAATGATTGACAGGGTCCTCTAGTCCCACCCACTGAATGATTGACAGGGAAGGCGGGGCCAGGGTCCGCTGAATGATTGACAGGGAAGGCGGGGCCAGGGTCTCCAGAATGATTGACAGGGAAGGGATTATTGACAGGGAAGGCGGGGCCAGGATCCGCTGAATGATTGACAGGGAAGGCAGGGCCAGGGTCCTCTAGTCCCACCCACTGAATGATTGACAGGGAAGGCAGGGCCAGGGTCCGCTGAATGATTGACAGGGAAGGCGGGGCCAGGGTCCCCAGAATGATTGACAGGGAAGGGATTATTGACAGGGAAGGCGGGGCCAGGATCCGCTGAATGATTGACAGGGAAGGCAGGGCCAGGGTCCTCTAGTCCCACCCACTGAATGATTGACAGGGAAGGCAGGGCCAGGGTCCGCTGAATGATTGACAGGGAAGGTGGGGCCAGGGTCCTCTAGTCCCACCCACTGAATGATTGACAGGGAAGGCGGGGCCAGGGTCCTCTAGTCCCACCCACTGAATGATTGACAGGAAAGGCGGAGCCAGGCTCCCTGAATGATTGACAGGGTCCTCTAGTCCCACCCACTGAATGATTGACAGGGAAGGCAGGGCCAGGGTCCGCTGAATGATTGACAGGGAAGGTGGGGCCAGGGTCCTCTAGTCCCACCCACTGAATGATTGACAGGGGAGGCGGGGCCAGGGTCCTCTAGTCCCACCCACTGAATGATTGACAGGAAAGGCGGAGCCAGGCTCCCTGAATGATTGACAGGGTCCTCTAGTCCCACCCACTGAATGATTGACAGGGAAGGCAGGGCCAAGGGTCCGCTGAATGATTGACAGGGAAGGCGGGGCCAGGGTCCTCTAGTCCCACCCAGTGAATGATTGACAGGGAAGGCGGGACCAGGGTCCGCTGAATGATTGACAGGGTCCTCTAGTCCCACCCACTGAATGATTGACAGGGAAGGCAGGGCCAAGGGTCCGCTGAATGATTGACAGGGAAGGCGGGGCCAGGGTCCCCAGAATGATTGACAGGGAAGGGATTATTGACAGGGAAGGCGGGGCCAGGATCCGCTGAATGATTGACAGGGAAGGCAGGGCCAGGGTCCTCTAGTCCCACCCACTGAATGATTGACAGGGGAGGCGGGGCCAGGGTCCCTGAATGATTGACAGGGTCCTCTAGTCCCACCCACTGAATGATTGACAGGGAAGGCAGGGCCAGGGTCCGCTGAATGATTGACAGGGAAGGTGGGGCCAGGGTCCTCTAGTCCCACCCACTGAATGATTGACAGGGGAGGCGGGGCCAGGGTCCTCTAGTCCCACCCACTGAATGATTGACAGGGAAGGCGGGTCCAGGGTCCACTGAATGATTGACAGGGTCCTCTAGTCCCACCCACTGAATGATTGGCAGGAAAGGCAGAGCCAGGGTCTGCTGAATGATTGACAGGAAAGGAATGATTGACAGGGAAGGCGGGGCCAGGGTCCTCTAGTCCCACCCACTGAATGATTGACAGGGGAGGCGGGGCCAGGGTCCTCTAGTCCCACCCACTGAATGATTGACAGGGGAGGCGGGGCCAGGGTCCTCTAGTCCCACCCACTGAATGATTGGCAGGAAAGGCAGAGCCAGGGTCTGCTGAATGATTGACAGGAAAGGAATGATTGACAGGGAAGGCGGGAACAGGGTCCCATGAATGATTGACAGGGAAGGGATTATTGACAAGAAGGCGGGGCCAGGATCCGCTGAATGATTGACAGGGAAGGCGGGGCCAGGGTCCTCTAGTCCCACCTACTGAATGATGGACAGGAAAGGCGGAGCCAGGCTCCCTGAATGATTGACAGGGTCCTCTAGTCCCACCCACTGAATGATTGACAGGGAAGGCAGGGCCAGGGTCCCCAGAATGATTGACAGGGTCCTCTAGTCCCACCCACTGAATGATTGACAGGGAAGGCGGGACCAGGGTCCGCTGAATGATTGACAGGGTCCTCTAGTCCCACCCAGTGAATGATTGACAGGGAAGGCGGGACCAGGGTCCGCTGAATGATTGACAGGGAAGGCGGGGCCAGGGTCCCCAGAATGATTGACAGGGAAGGGATTATTGACAAGAAGGCGGGGCCAGGATCCGCTGAATGATTGACAGGGAAGGCGGGGCCAGGGTCCCCTGAATGATTGACAGGGTCCTCTAGTCCCACCCACTGAATGATTGACAGGGAAGGTGGGCCAGGGTCCCCTGAATGATTGACAGGGAAGGCGGGACCAGGGTCCGCTGAATGATTGACAGGGAAGGCGGGACCAGGGTCCCCTGAATGATTGACAGGGAAGGCGGGACCAGGGTCCGCTGAATGATTGACAGGGAAGGAATGATTGACAGGGAAGGCGGGGCCAGGATCCGCTGAATGATTGACAGGGGAGGCGGGGCCAGGGTCCTCTAGTCCCACCCACTGAATGATTGGCAGGAAAGGCGGAGCCAGGGTCTGCTGAATGATTGACAGGGAAGGAATGATTGACAGGGAAGGCAGGGCCAGGGTGGTCTAGTCCCACCCACTGAATGATTGACAGGGAAGGCGGAGCCAGGGTCCTCTAGTCCCACCCACTGAATGATTGACAGGGAAGGCGGGGCCAGGGTCCGCTGAATGATTGACAGGGTCCTCTAGTCCCACCCACTGAATGATTGACAGGGAAGGCGGGGCCAGGGTCCGCTGAATGATTGACAGGGTCCTCTAGTCCCACCCACTAATGATTGACAGGGAAGGCAGGGCCAGGGTCCGCTGAATGATTGACAGGGAAGGCGGGGCCAGGGTCCGCTGAATGATTGACAGGGTCCTCTAGTCCCACCCACTGAATGATTGACAGGGAAGGCGGGGCCAGGGTCCGCTGAATGATTGACAGGGAAGGAATGATTGACAGGGAAGGGATTATTGACAGGGAAGGCGGGGCCAGGATCCGCTGAATGATTGACAGGGAAGGCGGGGCCAGGGTCCGCTGAATGATTGACAGGGTCCTCTAGTCCCACCCACTGAATGATTGACAGGGAAGGCGGGGCCAGGGTCCGCTGAATGATTGACAGGGAAGGAATGATTGACAGGGAAGGGATTATTGACAGGGAAGGCGGGGCCAGGATCCGCTGAATGATTGACAGGGAAGGCGGGGCCAGGGTCCGCTGAATGATTGACAGGGTCCTCTAGTCCCACCCACTGAATGATTGACAGGGAAGGCGGGGCCAGGGTCCGCTGAATGATTGACAGGGTCCTCTAGTCCCACCCACTAATGATTGACAGGGAAGGCGGGTCCAGGGTCCTCTAGTCCCACCCACTGAATGATTGACAGAGAAGGCGGGGCCAGGGTCCGCTGAATGATTGACAGGGAAGGAATGATTGACAGGGAAGGCAGGGCCAGGGTGGTCTAGTCCCACCCACTGAATGATTGACAGGGAAGGCGGAGCCAGGGTCATCTAGTTTTACTAATAATAATAATGAGGTTTAATAATAATAATAATAGTTTTTAAAATAATAAAAAATATAATATTTTTAATAGTAATAATAATAATAGTTTTAATAATAATACAGTTTTGAGGATAATAATAATAATACTGGTTCTAATAATAATTATAATAGTTTTAATAATAATAATACAGAGTTTTGAGGATGATAATACTAGAGTTTTAATAATAATACTAGTTTGAATAAGAATAATTATAAGTGTTAAGAACAATAATTCTGGAGCTTTAATCGTGTTAATAATGAGAATAGTTTTAGTAATAGGATTATTAATTTATTAAAGGATTCCCTTACCATCTTCCAAGCTCCTCCAATGGCTTACCAACGAGAAGAGGAAGTGGACGTGGCAGAAGGGTCCTTCCGGTTCAAAAAAAGGGAGCAGCGCCCTCTGGTGTCTCTAAGAGGCTATTGCAGGATTGTTGATTCAATAATAATAATAATAATAATAATAATAATAATAATAGAAAATTTTAAATGGCTAAAACGTGGCTCGGGGCAACAAATAATAATAATAATAATAATAATAATAATAATAATAATAATAATAATAATAATAGAAAATTTTAAATGGCTAAAACGTGGCTCTCGGGGCAAATAATAATAATAATAATAATAATAATAATAATAATAATAATAGAAAATTTTAAATGGCTCGGGGCAACAAATAATAATAATAATAATAATAATAATAATAGTAGAAAATTTTAAATGGCTAAAACGTGGCTCTCGGGGCAACTAATAATAATAATAATATTAATAATAGAAAATTTTAAATGACTAAAATGTGGCTCTCGGGGCAACTAATAATAATAATAATATTAATAACAGAAAATTTTAAATGACTAAAAGGTGGCTCTCGGGGCAACAAATAATAATAATAATAATAATAATAATAATAATAATAATAATAATTATAATTATAATTATAATAATAGAAAAATTTAAATGACTAAAAGTTGGCTCTCGGGGCAACAAATAATAATAATAATAAACTAACAAACAAACAAACAATAAATAAATAAATAAGCAGATTAGACAGTGGAGAGGCTTTTAATGTTTAATAGACACCCAGAGCATTAATTAATCATAATTAATTAATTAATCACCATCATTTTTTTGCATTTTCAAGTGAAACGCCGCTTATTTTCCTATTCACCTTTTCCTATTCAGACCTCCCTTTAAATGCATTTTTCTACTGGAAAAAGCCCATTATTTTCCTGTAAAAATCTGATGGAATTCACATTATTTTCCTGTAAAAATCTGATGAAATTCACATTATTTTCCTGTAAAAATCTGATGGAATTCACATTATTTTCCTGTAAAAATCTGATGAAATTCACATTATTTTCCTGTAAAAATCTGATGGAATTCACATTATTTTCCTGTAAAAATCTGATGAAATTTACATTATTTTCCTGTAAAAATCTGATGAAATTCACATTATTTTCCTGCAAAACTCTGATGAAATTCCATCTATTTTCCAGGCCTTTATAGGAAAAATTGGTCCGTGTTTAAGGCCAATTGCAGCCTAAATTTCTATTAAATGCACCTTAAATTTTGTATTATTTCCAACGCAGCTGCTTCTGTTTGCAGCCTGTCAATCATTGGCTGCCGGCTGTCAATCATTGACAGAAATAAACAGAGAATTGAGAAAAGCTTGCAAAATACACAGAAACCGGAGCAAAGTTTGCAAAATGGCCCAAATTCACCCCAAGCTTGCAAAATAAAATAAAATAAGATAAAGTTTGGGCAAGGTTTTGCAACCCTCCATTATTATTATTATTATTAATATTAATATTATTAGTTGCCCTGAAAGCACGATTTAGCCATTTAAAAAAAAGATGGACTAGGTTTTTAATTGATATTATTATTATTATTATTAGTTGCCCTGAAAGCACGATTTAGCCATTTAAATAAAAGTTTGCCTGGGATATTATTATAATATTATTATTATTATTATTATTATTAGTTGCCCTGAAAGCACGATTTAGCCATTTAAAAAAAAGATTGACTAGGTTTTTAATTGATATTATTATTATTATTATTATTATTAGTTGCCCTGAAAGCACGATTTAGCCATTTAAATAAAAGTTTGCCTGGGATATTATTATATTATAATTATTATTATTATTATTATTATTAGTTGCCCTGAAGGCACGATTTAGCCATTTAAAAAAAAGATTGACTAGGTTTTTAATTGATATTATTATTATTATTATTAGTTGCCCTGAAAGCACGATTTAGCCATTTAAATAAAAGTTTGCCTAGAACTTTAATTGATATTATTATTATTATTATTAGTTGCCCTGAAAGCACGATTTAGCCATTTAAATAAAAGTTTGCCTGGGATATTATATTATTATTATTATTATTATTATTATTATTATTATTAGTTGCCCTGAAAGCACGATTTAGCCATTTAAATAAAAGTTTGCCTAGAACTTTAATTGATATTATTATTATTATTATTAGTTGCCCTGAAAGCACGATTTAGCCATTTAAATAAAAGTTTGCCTGGGATATTATATTATTATTATTATTATTATTATTATTATTATTAGTTGCCCTGAAAGCACGATTTAGCCATTTAAATAAAAGTTTGCCTAGAACTTTAATTGATATTATTATTATTATTATTTGCACCAAGAGCACGCTTTAGCCATTTAAATAAAGGTTTGCCTAGAACTTTTATTATTAATATTATTATTATTATTATTATTATTCTCTTTATTCATTAAAAAAAAGACTGTCTGGGATTTTAATTGATATTACTATTATTATTAGTTGCACCGAGAGTACCCTGACAAAACTCCCATTAATAATAATAGTAATAATAATACTATAATAATACTATTATTTGCACCGAGAGCACGCTTTAGCCATTTAAATAAAGGTTTGCCTAGAACTTTTATTATTATTATTATTATTATTATTATTATTATTATTATTATTATTATTTGCTTTATTCATTAAAAAAAGACTGGGATTTTAATTGATATTATTATTATTATTATTATTAGTTGCACCGAGAGTACCCTGACAAAACTCCCATCAATAATAATACTAATAATACTAATACTAATAATAATAATAATACTATTAATACTAATGGGTTATGGCAAATAATAATAATAACAATCATGGAAACGTAATAAAGGGAATTATAATCCCCAAAAGCCACCCAGAATCCCAAACCTTCATTCCCCTCTGTTAATTAATGACCCCAACCGATAACGAAGCTTACTAATTAACCGAGGGCCCAGCCAGGGCCAAAGTCCTTGATTCTCGGACTCCAGAATTTGCCGTTTTTCCACCCAAATCGGACGTCTCTTTTTCTCTCTTTCTGGGGGGGAAATGGATCAATTTGTGATTTTGGCCTTTTCGGCGTTGGTCCTGGGTTCGAGTCTCGGACGAATCGAAGGACAGGAAGCTGTGGAAGTGGAGAGGGTGAGGGTTAATTAATAATAATAATAATAATAGGAAGGGCTGGCTAATAATAATATCAATAATATTAATAATATTAATAATATTAATAATATTAATAATATTAATAATATTAATAATATTAATAATATTAATAATATTAATAATATTAATAATATCAATAATATTAATAATATTAATAATAATAGATCAGAGGATCTGCGGAACTGCCCAAGACTTGGAGGGCAGGAGGTGGAGGGGAGAGGGAAGAAAGGGACTGGCTAATATTAATATTAATAATATTAATAATATTAATAATATTAATAATATTAATAATATTAATAATATTAATAATAATAATAATAATAATAATAATCATAGATCATAATCTTGATCTGCGGAACTGCCCGAGACTTGGAGGGCAGGAGGTGGAGGGGAGAGGGAAGAAAGGGACTGGCTAATATTAATATTAATAATATTAATAATATTCATATTAATAATAATAATAATAATCATAGATCAGAGGAATCTTGATCTGCGGAACTGCCCGAGACTTGCAGGTCAGGAGGTGGAGGGGAGAGGGAAGAAAGGGACTGGCTAATATTAATATTAATAATATTAATAATATTCATATTATTAATATTATTATTATTAATAATAATAATCATAGATCAGAGGAATCTTGATCTGCGGAACTGCCCGAGACTTGGAGGTCAGGAGGTGGAGAGGGAAGAAAGGGACTGGCTAATATTAATATTAAAAATATTAATAATAATATTATTAATAATAATATTATTATTAATAATAATATGAATAATAATATGAATAATAATAATAATAATAATAGATCAGGATAATATTGATCTGCGGAACTGCCCGAGACTTGATGGGCAGGAAGTGGAGGGAAGGGGCGGAAGGAAGGGCTAATGATAGTAATAATAATGATTAACAATAATAATATTAATAATAATAATAATGCCTTGCTAGAAGATTCTTGATCTGCGGAACTGCCCGAGACTTGATGGGCGGGAGGTGGAGGGGAGAGGGAAGAAAGGGACTGGCTAATAATAATAATAATAATAATAATAATATGAATAATAATAATATGAATAATAATAATAATAATAGATCAGGAGAATATTGATCTGCGGAACTGCCCGAGACTTGATGGGCAGGAGGTGGAAGGGAGAGGGAAGAAAGGGACTGGCTAATATTAAGAATATTAAGAATATTAAGAATATTAAGAATAATAATAATAATAATAATAATAATAATAATAATAGAAGATCAGGAGAATATTGATCTGCGGAACTGCCCGAGACTTGATGGGCAGGAGGTGGAGGGGAGAGGGAAGAAAGGAAGAGCTGGCTAATATTAATATTCATGGGAATATCGATGTGAATAATATTAGTAATGATATTAATAGTATTAATAATATTAATAGTATTCGGGGCTGGTCCTGGGTTCGAATCTCGGCCGGATAGACGGGCAGGAAGCTGTGGAAGTGGAGAGGGTGAGGGTTAATTAATAATAATAATAGGAAGGGCTGGCTAATAATAATAATATTGATATTATCATTGATATTATTATTATTATTAATGTTAATAATCATCGATCAGAAGAATCTTGATCTGCGGAACTGCCCGAGACTTGGAGGGCAGGAGGTGGAGGGGAGAGGGAAGAAAGGAAGGACTGGCTAATATTAATATTAATAATATTAATAACATTAATAATATTAATAACCTTAATAATATTAATAACATTAATAATATTAATAATATTCAGCGCTGGTCCTGGGTTCGAATCTCGGACGAATCGACGGGCAGGAAGCTGTGGAAGTGGAGAGGGTGAGGGTTAATTAATAATAATAATAGGAAGGGCTGGTTAATGATAATATCAATAATATCAATATTATTATTATTATTATTATTATTATTATTATTATTATTATTATTAATGTTAATAATCATCTGCAGAACTGACCGAGACTGGAGGGGAGAGGGAAGAAGGGGACTGGCTAATATTAATATTAATAATATTAATAATAATATGAAATGAAATAAAATGAAACGAAATGAAATAATAATAAAATGAAATGAAATAATAATGAAATGAATAATAATAATAATAATAATAATAATAATAATAATACATTTTAGAGGAGCAAAGGCTTTATTCATGAGGATAATAATAATAATAATAATAATAATAATAATAATAATATATTATAGAGGAGCAAAGGCTTTATTCATGAGGATAATAATAATAATAATAATAATAATAATAATAATAATAATAAATTTTAGAGGAGCAAAGGCTTTATTCATGAGGATAATAATAATAATAATAATAATAATAATAATAATAATAATAATAATAATAATATATTATAGAGGAGCAAAGGCTTTATTCATGGAGGAAAAATTTGTGGGAATCTTGATCTGCGGAACTGCCCGAGACTTGGAGGGCAGGAGGTGGAGGGGAGAGGGGAGAAAGGAAGGGCTGGCTAATATTAATGTTAATATCGATGTTAATAATATTAGTAATAATATTAATAGCATTAATAATATTAATAGTATTAATAATAATAGATCAGGAGAATCTTGAGTTGCGGAACTGCCCGAGACTTGATGGGCAGGAGGTGGAGGGGAGAGGGGAGAAAGGAAGGACTGCCTAATAATAGTAATAATGATGATGAACAATACTATTATTAATACTAATACTAATACTACTACTACTACTACTACTACTAATAATAATAATGCCTTGCTAGAAGAATCTTGATCTGTGGAACTGCCCGAGACTTGATGGGCAGGCGGTGGAGGGAAGTGGCGGAAGGAAGGGCTGATAATAGTATTAATAATGATTAATAATACTATTAATAATACTATTAATATTAATAATTATAATTATAATTACGCCTTACTAGAAGAATCTCGATCTGCAGAACTGCCCGAGACTTGATGGGCAGGCGGTGGAGGGAAGGGGCGGAAGGAAGGGCTGGCTAATAATAATAATAATGATTAATAATGATTAATAATACTATTAATAATACTATTAATATTAATAATTATAATTATAACGCCTTACTAGAAGAATCTCGATCTGCAGAACTGCCCGAGACTTGATGGGCAGGAGGTGGAGGGAAGGGGCGGAAGGAAGGGCTGGCTAATAATTAATAATAATAATAATAATAATAATAATAATAATATTCTTGATTTGTATCAGCCTCTAGCCCTAGCAGAGGTTGAGGGCCGGGGGGCTGCGGAACGGCCCGAGACTTGAAGGGTGTATATAATGATAATAGGATTATATAACTAGAATGATATTAATAATAATATTAATAATAATATTAACATTGATAATAATAATAATCAGAAGAATCTTGATTGCCTAATGAGGGAATCTTTCCATGTTTAATAGGTTCTTGCATTTGATGGAATGAAATGTGCTGGAAACGTAAATAGGCAACGTGCCTTTGGGGGGTTTGCACTAATAATAATAATAATAATAATATTAATAATAATAATAATAAATCAGAAGAATCTTGATTCGTATCTTATTTTAGAAGACAGGGAATCTTTTCATCTTTTCTTGAACTATTTGAGTGTTCTGTTGGAAGCCGCCCAGAGTTGCTGGGGTATAAATATTATTATTATTATTATTATTATTATTATTATTATTATTATTATTATTATTATTAATTATTATTAGCCCCTAGCCCTAGCAGATAAAGGAAAGAGACTGGAAAGAGAAATGAATAAAATGGAAACAGAAATGAAATGTACTGGAAGCTTAGCTATGCAAAGTGCAAGTGCATTTGGGAGGTTTACAATAATAATAATAATAATAATAATAATAATAATAATAATAGATCAGAAGAATCTCAATTTGTATCAGTCTCTAGCCCTAATAGTAAAAGGAACTGGAAATAGAAATAGAAATAGGAAGGGGGTCAAATCCAAGGACTGGCTGATAATTTAATTTAATTTAATTTAATTATGTATTTTCTTTTATTATTCAATTTTATTATTATTTTATTTTATTTTATTATTGTTTTATATTAGATTATTTTCATTTATTATTCA
>NC_139691.1:180593-185593 GCF_964106915.1 Podarcis gaigeae
GACACTGATGTTGCACATTCGGACCTTTCTGACACTACTGTTGCACATTTGCACGTTTTTGACACCAATCTCGCACGTTCCCTCGTTTGTGACACCAAGGTTGCACGTTCCCATGTTTTTGACACCAATGTTGCACATTTGCACGTTTTTGACATCCGTGTTGCACACTTTGCTGAGCACTTCTGACACCCATGTTACACACATTTCTGACACCCATGTTGCACACTTCTGACACCCATGTTGCACACTTTGCTGAGCACTTCTGACACCGATGTTGCGCACTTCTGACACCCATGTTGCACCCTTTGCGGGTTCAAATTCCTGCCTACTTCTGACACCAGTGTTGCACACTTCTGACACTGATGTTGCACACTTCTGACCCCGATGTCGCGCACTTCTGACACCGATCTTGCGCACTTCTGACACCCTTGTTGCACACTTCTGACACCCATGTTACACACTTTGCGGTTTCAAATTCCTGCCTACTTCTGACACCAATGTTGCACACTTTTGACCCCGATGTCGCTCACTTCTGACACCCTTGTTGCACACTTCTGACACCCATGTTGCACACTTTGCTGAGCACTTCTGACACTGATGTTGCACACTTCTGACACCCATGTTGCACACTTTGCTGAGCACTTCTGACACTGATGTTGCACACTTCTGACACCCATGTTGCACCCTTTGCGGGTTCAAATTCCTGCCTACTTCTGACACTGATGTTGCACACTTCTGACACTGATGTTGCACACTTCTGACCCCGATGTCGCGCACTTCTGACACCGATCTTGCGCACTTCTGACACCCTTGTTGCACACTTCTGACACCCATGTTACACACTTTGCGGTTTCAAATTCCTGCCTACTTCTGACACCAATGTTGCACACTTTTGACCCCGATGTCGCTCACTTCTGACACCCTTGTTGCACACTTTGCGGGTTCAAATTCCTGCCTACTTCTGACACTGATGTTGCACACTTCTGACACCCATGCTACACACTTTGCAGAGCACTTCTGACACCCATGTTACACACATTTCTGACACCCATGTTGCACACTTCTGACACCCATGTTGCACACTTTGCTGAGCACTTCTGACACCGATGTTGCGCACTTCTGACACCCATGTTGCACCCTTTGCGGGTTCAAATTCCTGCCTACTTCTGACACCAGTGTTGCACACTTCTGACACTGATGTTGCACACTTCTGACCCCGATGTCGCGCACTTCTGACACCGATCTTGCGCACTTCTGACACCCTTGTTGCACACTTCTGACACCCATGTTACACACTTTGCGGTTTCAAATTCCTGCCTACTTCTGACACCAATGTTGCACACTTTTGACCCCGATGTCGCTCACTTCTGACACCCTTGTTGCACACTTCTGACACCCATGTTGCACACTTTGCTGAGCACTTCTGACACTGATGTTGCACACTTCTGACACCCATGTTACACACTTTGCTGAGCACTTCTGACATGATGTTGCACACTTCTGACACCCATGTTGCACACTTTGCGGGTTCAAATTCCTGCCTACTTCTGACACTGATGTTGCACACTTCTGACACCCATGCTACACACTTTGCAGAGCACTTCTGACACCCATGTTACACACATTTCTGACACCCATGTTGCACACTTCTGACACCCATGTTGCACACTTTGCTGAGCACTTCTGACACCGATGTTGCGCACTTCTGACACCCATGTTGCACCCTTTGCGGGTTCAAATTCCTGCCTACTTCTGACACCAGTGTTGCACACTTCTGACACTGATGTTGCACACTTCTGACCCCGATGTCGCGCACTTCTGACACCGATCTTGCGCACTTCTGACACCCTTGTTGCACACTTCTGACACCCATGTTACACACTTTGCGGTTTCAAATTCCTGCCTACTTCTGACACCAATGTTGCACACTTTTGACCCCGATGTCGCTCACTTCTGACACCCTTGTTGCACACTTCTGACACCCATGTTGCACACTTTGCTGAGCACTTCTGACACTGATGTTGCACACTTCTGACACCCATGTTACACACTTTGCTGAGCACTTCTGACACTGATGTTGCACACTTCTGACACCCATGTTGCACACTTTGCGGGTTCAAATTCCTGCCTACTTCTGACACTGATGTTGCACACTTCTGACACCCATGCTACACACTTTGCAGAGCACTTCTGACACCCATGTTGCACACCGATGTTGCACACTTCTGACACCCATGTTACACACTTTGCTGAGCACTTCTGACACCGATGTTGCACCCTTCAGACACCCAGGTTGCACACTTTGCGGGTTCAAATTCCTGCCTACTTCTGACACCAATGTTGCACACTTCTGACACCCACGTTGCACCTCCGAACCCGGGTTCAAATCCCTTCTCTCTTCCCTCAGGGGAGTGCGTCCCGCCCAAGGCCGAAGATGCGCCCCAGGTAAGTGACCCCCAGGGGACCCCCGTTGCACCCTGGGACCCCCTAATGATCACCATAATCCGTCCCCCCACTTGTGACACCCATGTTGCACGTTCCCACGTTTCATTCTCGCACGTTTCCCAGGAGAGGGTGCGCAGGACCCCCTTGTTTGAGGAAGAAGGCTCGGCCGACGGATTCGCACCCACGTTCCCCGACATCAAGGAAGGTGGGTGCTGCTTCTCATGAGGCAGGGAGTTCCCCAGATTCCCCATGCTACCTCTCTAGGAACTTCTCCCCAACTTCCTCTTCCTCTGGTTCCCACTTCCTCTCCCCCCCCCCCCGAGCCTCTCTAGGAACCTCTCCCCAACTCTCTTCTGATTGGTTCCTCCAGCCAGGGGTGGGGACTCACTTCCTCTTCCTCCAGCTGCCACTTCCTCTTCCTCCCAGAGCCTTTCTAGGAACGCCTCCCCAACTTCCTCCAGCTCCCACTTCCTCTCTAGGAATGTCTCCCCAACTTCCTCTCTCTCGAGGAACCTCTCCCCAGCTTCCTCTTCCTCCAGAGCCTCTCTAGGAACGTCTCCCTAAATTCCTCTTATTCCGCCTCCCACTTCCTCTTCCTCCACCTCCCACTTCCTCCCAGAGCCTCTCTAGAAACCTCTCGCCAGCTTCCTCTTCCTCCAGAGCCTCTCTAGGAACGTCTCCCCAACTTCCTCTTCCTCCGGCTCCCACTTCCTCTGTAGCCTCTCTAGGAACACCTCCCTAACTTCCTCTTATTCCGCCTCCCACTTCCTCTTCCTACAGCTCCCACTTCTTCTTCCTCCCGGAGCCTTTCTAGGAACATCTCCCCAACTTCCTCCTCCTCTGGCTCTCATTTCCTCCCAGAGCCTCTCTAGGAACCTCTACCCAGCTTCCTCTTCCTCCAGAGCCTCTCTAGGAATGTCTCCCCAACTTCCTCTTCCTCTGGCTCCCACTTCCTCTTCCTACAGCTCCCACTTCCTCTGTAGCCTCTCTAGGAACGTCTCCCTAACTTCCTCTTATTCCGCCTCCCACTTCCTCTTCCTACAGCTCCCACTTCCTCTTCCTCCCGTAGCCTCTCTAGGAACATCTCCCCAACTTCCTCTTCCTCCCTCAGATTTCGCATGCTCACTTTCATGAGGCAGGGAGTTGCCCAGCCTCTTCCTGCTACTTTCCACCATACAGGAAGTTGCCCAGATTTCGCACGCTAATTCCCACTTCCACTTCCTCTTCCTCTCCAGCCGACTGCCAGCTGCCCCGGGACGCCGGCCCCTGCCTGGGCGCCGAACTGCGCTTCTTCTACAACACCAGCGCCCAGTCATGCCAGAGCTTCCTCTACGGCGGTTGCCTGGGCAACGCCAACCGCTTCCTGTCCGAACGGGCCTGTCTGCAGACGTGCCGGACCGAAGGTGAGTGCCGCTTCCTGTTGTGGGGAGACGCTCTAGGAAGGGCTCCCCAAGTTCCTCTTACACCAGCTCCCACTTCCTCTTCCTCCGGCTCCCACTTCCTCCAGAGCCTCTCTAGGAACTTCCTCTTCCTCCGGCTCCCACTTCCTCCGCCTCCCACTTCCTCTTCTTCCGGCTCCCACTTCCTCTGGATCCTCTCTAGGAACCTCTCCCCAACTTCCTCTTCCTCCACTTCCCACTTCCTCTTCCTCTGGCTCCCACTTCCCCTGGCTCCCACTTCCTCTTCCTCCACCTCCCACTTCCTCTCTCGGAACCTCTGTTCTCCTCCTGCTCCCACTTCCTCCCCCCGGCTCCCACTTCCTCTTCCTGTGGAGCCACTCTAGGAATGTCGACTGAAACTCTCCTCTCCCCCAGCCGCCTGCCGCCCACTTCCTCCCCCCCGGCTGCCACTTCCTCCCACTTCCTCTCTAGGAACCTCTCCCCAACTTCGTTCTCCTCCTGCTCCCACTTCCTCCCCCCCGGCTCCCACTTCCTCTTCCTGTGGAGCCTCTCTAGGAAAGGCGACTGAAACTCTCCTCTCCCCCAGCCGCCTGCCACCTGCCAATCACCCCCGGAGGTCCCTGTCCAACGTTCTGGGCCTTTGACTCCGCCCAGGGCGCCTGCATCACCTTCCGGGGCTGCGGGGCTAACCCCAACAGTCTCTGTCTCCCACTTCCTCTTCCCCCAGAACCTCTCTAGGAACGTCTCCCCAACTTCCTCTTCCTCCGGCTCCCACTTCCTCCAGCTTCCACTTCCTCTTCCCCCCAGAGCCTCTTTAGAAACATCTCCCCAACTTCCTCTTCCTCTGGCTCCCACTTCCTCCGGCTCCCACTTCCTCTGGCTCCCACTTCCTCTTCCTCCCACTTCCTCTCCCCCCAGAGCCTCTCTAGCAACCTTCCCCCCAACTTCCTCTTCCTCCCACTTCCTCTTCCTCCAGCTCCCACTTCCTCTTCCTCCAGCTCCCACTTCTTCTCTAGGAACCTCTCCCCAACTTTGTTCTCCTCCTGCTCCCACTTCCTCCCCCTGCTTCCGACTTCCTCTTCCTCCTGGAGCGTCTCTAGGAACGTCTCCCCAACTTCCTCCAGCTCCCACTTCCTCTTTAGGAATGTGTCCCCA
>NC_139691.1:188093-206093 GCF_964106915.1 Podarcis gaigeae
AATAATAATATTTCCATTATTATTTCCAATAATATTCCCATCATTCCATTATCATCGTTTGCCTCCTCTCATTAGGCGACGACGACTTCCTCCGCCTGACGGCGCCCTGAGCTCACCCGGCGCCTCTCGAACCCGCCGCCCCCACCTGTCAATCAACGTCGATCAATCAAGGCGGGCTCTTCAGGAAACGGAGCGTTCCATTTCTCCCCAGAGGGGGGTTCCTGATCTCAACAAATCCTCCCCTTCCTTTCTTGAGCTTAATAATCCACATCAATCCAAAAAATGGACCGTTCCGGGATGATTGACAGCCATCCATCCCAACCCCAAACCCCACCCCCCGGGGGAAAAAAAAACACGGCACGAAATCTCTATTAAAATAACTATATTTCAAATTTTCATTCGCGAAGCGGGACGTTCCATTCGGTAGAAAATGGGGGGGGGGTGAATTTATTTCTTTTTTGGGGGGGTGGATATTTTTTTGGGGGGGAGGGGCAGACGAGCAGCAATTAAATGGACAGTAATTAGCATCTAGAATATCGATCGAAACACAAACACCCCCGTTTGAAGACATGAAATGGTATTTCCCCCCCAAATCGAAATATTTCCCCCCGTTTCTAGACATGAAATGGTATTTTCCACAGATATTAAATGGTCTTTTCCAAATATTTCCCCCCCGTTTGAAGACATGAAATGGTATTTTCCAAATAAAAATGGTATTTTCCAAATATTTTCCCCCCGTTAGAAGACATTAAATGGTATTTTCCAAATATTTTCCTCCCATTTGAAGATATTAAATGGTATTTTCCCCAAAACCCCAAATATTTCCCCCCTTTTTTAGACATGAAATGGTATTTTCCACCAAGATTTTCCCCCCGTTTGAAGACATGAAATGGTATTTTCCACCAAGATTTCCCCCCTTTTTTAGACATTAAATGGTATTTTCCACAGACATGAAATGGTATTTTCCAAATAAAAATGGTATTTTCCAAATATTCCCCCCCCCCGTTTGAAGACATGAAATGGTATTTCCCCCAAAAAATCCCAATTATTTCCCCCCTTTTTCGAGACATGAAATGGTATTTTCCACCAATATTTCCCCCCTGTTTGAAGACATTAAATGGTATTTTCCACAGACATGAAATGGTATTTTCCAAATAAAAATGGTATTTTCCAAATATTTCCCCCCCATTTCTAGACATGAAATGGTATTTTCCAAATAAAAATGGTATTTTCCAAATATCCCCCCCCATTTCTTGACATGAAATGGTATTTTCCACAGACATGAAATGGTATTTTCCACAGATATTAAATGGTCTTTTCCAAATATTTCCCCCCCATTTCTAGACATGAAATGGTATTTTCCACCAATATTTTCCTCCCATTTAAAGACATTAAATGGTATTTCCCCAAAAAATCCCAATTATTTCCCCCCTTTTTTGAGACATTAAATGGTATTTTCCAAATATTTCCCCCCCGTTTGAAGACATGAAATGGTATTTCCCCAAAAAAATCCCAATTATTTCCCCCCTTTTTTAGACATTAAATGGTATTTTCCACCAAGATTTCCCCCCCCTTTTCTAGACATGAAATGGTCTTTTCCACAGACATGAAATGGTATTTTCCAAATAAAAATGGTATTTTCCAAATATTTCCCCATTTCTAGACATGAAATGGTATTTTCCACCAAGATTTTCCCCCCCTTTTCTAGACATGAAATGGTATTTTCCACAAACATGAAATGGTATTTCCCCAAAAAAATCCCAATTATTTCCCCCCTTTTTTTAGACATGAAATGGTATTTTCCACCAAGATTTCCCCCCCTTTTCTAGACATGAAATGGTATTTTCCACAGACATGAAATGGTATTTTCCAAATAAAAATGGTATTTTCCAAATATTTCCCCCCTTTTTTAGACATGAAATGGTATTTTCCACCAAGATTTTCCCCCTCTTTTCTAGACATGAAATGGTATTTTCCACAAACATGAAATGGTATTTCCCCAAAAAAATCCCAATTATTTCCCCCCTTTTTCTAGACATTAAATGGTATTTTCCACCAAGATTTCCCCCCCGTTTGAAGACATGAAATGGTATTTCCCCCCAAAATCCCAATTATTTCCCCCCTTTTTTAGACATTAAATGGTATTTTCCACCAATATTCCCCCCCTTTTTTAGACATGAAATGGTATTTTCCACCAAGATTTCCCCCCCTTTTTTAGACATGAAATGGTATTTTCCACAGACATGAAATGGTATTTCCCAAAAAAAATCCCAATTATTTCCCCCCTTTTTTAGACATTAAATGGTATTTTCCACCAAGATTTCCCCCCCCTTTTTTGAGACATTAAATGGTATTTTCCACCAAGATTTCCCCCCCTTTTTTAGACATTAAATGGTATTTTCCACCAAGATTTCCCCCCCTTTTTTGAGACATTAAATGGTATTTTCCACCAAGATTTTCCCCCTCTTTTCTAGACATGAAATGGTATTTCCCAAAAAAAACCCCAATTATTTCCCCCCTTTTTTGAGACATTAAATGGTATTTTCCACCAAGATTTCCCCCCCTTTTCTAGACATGAAATGGTATTTTCCACCAAGATTTCCCCCCCTTTTTTAGACATTAAATGGTATTTTCCACCAAGATTCCCCCCCCTTTTTTGAGACATTAAATGGTATTTTCCACCAAGATTCCCCCCCTTTTTCTAGACATGAAATGGTATTTCCCAATTAAATGGTATTTCCCAATTTCCCCCTTTCCAAATAAATGGTATGTTCCAAAAAATATCCAATTATTTCCCCCCTTTTTCTAGACATGAAATGGGATTTTCCACCCCCAAAAAATAGATTCTGCCCCCAAAAATGGGGGGAAATCTCAGAATTTGGCTGGCAAATGTCAGAATTTGCTGGGAAATGTCAGAATTTGGCGGGTAAAGGTCAGAATTTGGGGGGCAAAACAGGGGGAAATGTCAGAATTTGGGGGGAAATCTCAGAATCTGGGGGGCAAAATGGGGGAAATGTCAGAATTTGGGGGGAATCTCAGAATTGGGGGAGCAAAACGGGGGGAATCTCAGAATTTGGGGAGCAAAATGGGGGGAAATGTCAGAATTTGGGGGGGAAATGTCAGAATTGAGGGGGGGAAATGTCGGAATTTGGGGATCAAAATGGGGGAAAATCTCAGAATTTGGGGGGAAATGTCAGAATTTGCTGGGAAATGTCAGAATTTGGCGGGTAAATGTCAGAATTTGGGGGGCAAAATGGGGGGAAATATCAGAATCTGGGGGGCAAAATGGGGGGAAATGTCAGAATTTTGGGGGAAATCTCAGAATTGGGGGGGTAAATGTAGGAATTTGGGGATCAAAATGGGGGAAATCTCAGAATTTGGGGGGCAAATGTCAGAATTTGCTGGGAAATGTCAGAATTTGGCAGGTAAAGGTCAGAATTTGGGGGGCAAAACAGGGGAATTCTCAGAATTAGGAGGGCAAATGTCAGAATTTGGGGGCAAAACGGGGGAAATCTCATAATCTGGGGGGCAAAATGGGGGGAAATGTCAGAATTTGGGGGGTAATCTCAGAATTGGGGGGTAAATGTCGGAATTTGGGGATCAAAATGGGGGGAAATCTCAGAATTTGGGGGGCAAATGTCAGAATTTGCTGGGAAATGTCAGGATTTGGCAGGTAAAGGTCAGAATTTGGGGGGCAAAACGGGGGGAAATGTCAGAATTTGGGGGGGGGAATCTCAGAATTGGGGGGGGGAATCTCAGAATTGGGGGGGTAAATGTCAGAATTTGGGGATCAAAATGGGGGGAAATCTCAGAATTTGGGGGGCAAATGTCAGAATTTGCTGGGAAATGTCAGGATTTGGCGGGTAAATGTCAGAATTTGGGGGGCAAAACGGGAATTCTCAGAATTGGGGGAGCAAAACGGGGGGAAATCTCAGAATTTGGGGGGGAAATCTCAGAATTGGGGGGGTAAATGTCGGAATTTGGGGTCAATGGGGGGTCCGCCCCCCGAAAGAGGCAACACTGCGCAGCAAGAGAGGTAGATGGCGAGGGTAGAGGGTGGCGGGTTCGAGACGTGCTTCCGACGGGCGCATAAGTCCTCAGTCCTGGGTTCGAGTCGTGCGCTTCCAACATGCGCATTAAGTCCTATGCAGTCGTGGGTCGAGGGTTCGAGTCACAGGCTTCTGATGGGCGCATGGAGTCCTGGCCATGGGTTTGAGTCATGCGCACTCACAACAGGCGCATTCAGTCCTCAGTCCTGGGTTCGAGTCGTGCGCTTCCAACATGCGCATTTAGTGGGTCGTGGGTTCGAGTCACAGGCTTCCGCTGGGCGCATGGAGTCCTGGCCATGGGTTCGAGTTGTGTGCTTCTAAGGGGCGCATGAAGTCCTCGTTCGTGGGTTCGAGTCCTGCGCTTCCCAAAGGCGCATGAAGTCCTCAGTGCTGGGTTCGAGTCATGCGCTTCCAACATGCGCATTAAGTCCTATGCAGTCGTGGGTTCGAGTCACAGGCTTCCGATGGGCGCATGGAGTCCTGGCCATGGGTTCGAGTGGTGTGCTACTAAGGGGCGCATAAGTCCTCAGTGGTGGGTTCGACTCATGCGCTCCCAACAGGCCCAATAAACCCTCAGGTGTGGGTTCAAGTCATGCGCTTCCAAGGGGCCCATTAAGTCCTGGACATGGGTTCAAGTCATGCATTCCTGATTGGCGCATAAGTCCTTGAGTTGTGCGCTCCCGACAGGCCCATTCAATCCCCGGTCCTGGGTTCGACTCATGCGCTCCCAACAAGCCCATTAAGTCCAGGCTGTGGGTTCAAGTTGCACATTTCCAACGGGCGCATAAGTCCAGGCTGTGGGTTCAAGTCATGCGCTTCTGATGGTTGCATTAAGTCCCACAGGCGCATGAGTCCTCAGTTGTGGGTTCGACTCATGCGCTCCCAACACTCCCATTAAGTCCTGGCCATGGGTTCAAGTTGCACATTCCCAAAGGGCGCATAAGTCATTGGATGTGGGTGCGAGTCACGCCCTTCGGATGGACGCATTAAATCCCTGGCCATGGGTTCGAATCATGCGCTTGCAACAAGCACATTAAATGCTAGCCATGGGTTCAAGTTACGCATTTCCAACGGGCGCATAAGTCCTCAGTTGTGGGTTCGAGTCACGTGCCCCCAAACAGGCCCATTAAGTCCTCTGCAGTGCTGGGTTCGAGTCATGCGCTGGAAACGGGCGCATAAGTCCAGGCTGTGCACAAAAGTCCTCGGTTGTGGGTTCAAGTTGCGCTCTCCCAACAGCCCCATTAAATCCCAGTTGCGGGTTCAACTCACGCGCTCCCAACACGCCCATGAAGTCGTGGGCTTCCAACAGGCGCATGAAATCCTGGTCGTGGGTTCGAATCATGCGCTTCCAACATGCGCTCCCAACCGCCCAATAACAGGTTGTGGGTTATGCGCTTCCCATGGGCGCATCAAGTCCTGGCCATGGGTTCAAGTTGCACATTTCCAAGGGGCGCACAAGTCCTCGGTTGTGGGTTCGACTCATGCGCTTCCAAGGGGCACATCAAGTCCTGGACATGGGTTCAAGTTGCACATTTCCAAGGGGCGCACAAGTCCTCGGTCATGGGTTCGACTCATGCGCTTCCAAGGGGCGCATCAAGTCCTGGCCATGGGTTCAAGTTGTGCATTTCCAAGGGGCGCATAGGTCCTCGGTTGTGGGTTCAACTCATGCGCTTCCAAGGGGCGCATCAAGTCCTGGCCATGGGTTCAAGTTGCGCATTTCCAAGGGGCGCACAAGTCCTCGGTTGTGGGTTCGACTCATGCGCTTCCAAGGGGCGCATCAAGTCCTGGCCATGGGTTCAAGTTGTGCATTTCCAAGGGGCGCACAAGTCCTCGGTCGTGGGTTCGACTCATGCGCTTCCAAGGGGCGCATCAAGTCCTGGCCATGGGTTCAAGTTGCGCATTTCCGATGGGCCCATAAGTTCACGGTTGTGGGTTCAAGTTGCACTTTCCCAACAGCCCCATTAAACCCCCGGTCCTGGGTTCGAGTCATGGGCTTCCAACAGGCACATGATGCGCCCTCAACAGGCCCCTTAAGTCCTCAGCAGTGGCAGGTCGTGGGTTCAAATCGTGCGCTCCCAACCTTCCCATTAAATCCCCGGTTGCGGGTTCAAACCATGCGCTCCCAACAGACCCATTAAGTCCTCGGCCACGGGTTCAAATCGCGCACTCCCACCAGCCCCATTAGATCCCACTTGCGGGGTCAAGTCATGCGCAGGCCCAACTCCTCAGTTGCGGGTTCAAATCGCACCTTTCCAACAACCCTATTAAATCCCAGCTGCGGCTTCAAGCCAGGCGCTTCCAAGTGGCGCACAAGTCCTCGGTTGCGGGTTCAAGCCACGCGCATAAGTCCTCGGTTGCGGGTTCAAATCGCACACTCCCAACAGGCCCATCAAATCCCCGGTCATGGGTTCGAGTCATGCACTTCCAAGTTGCGGGTTCAAGCCACGCGCATAAGTCCTCGGTTGCGGGTTCAAGCCACGCGCTTCCAAGTGGCGCATAAATCCTCGGCCCTGGGTTCAAGTCCCAGTTGTGGGTTCAAGTCGCACCTTTCCAACAACCCCATTAAATCCCAGTTGCGGGTTCAAGCCATGCGCTTCCATGCGCACCAAGTCCTCGGTTGCGGGTTCAAGCCACGCGCTTCCAAGTGGCGCACAAGTTGTGGGTTCAAATCGCACACTTCTAATGGGCGCATAAGTCCTCAGTTGTGGGTTCAAATTGCACACTTCTAATGGGCGCATTAAGTCCTCGGTTGCGGGTTCAAGCCACGCGCTTCCAAATGGGGCATAAGTCCTCGGCCCTGGGTTCAAGTTGCACGCTCCCATTCAGTCCCAGTTGTGGGTTCAAATCGCACCTTTCCAACAACCCCATCAAATCCCAGTTGCGGCTTCAAGCCATGCGCTTCCGAGTGGCGCACAAGTCCTCGGTCGCGGGTTCAAGTCGCGCACTCCCAAGCTGCCCATTAAGTCCTCCCTGCTGGGTTGTGGGTTCAAGTCGTGCGCTTGAAACCGGCGCACCAAGTCCTGGCCACGGGTTCAAGTCGTGCGCTCCCAAACAGGCGCACAAGTCCTCGGTCCTGGGTTCAAGTTGCACATTTCCCACACGGTTGTCGCTTCGAATTGCCTGCTCCCCTGAAGTCGGCCGCGGGTTCAAGCCATGCGCTTCCATGCGCACCCAGTCCTCTTCCGGCCCCGGGTTCGAGTCTTACGACGGCCCTCCTCCTCCCCCCCCGCCCCCCCGGGCCTTGGCCACCAAATAGAGCACAATATCCTGGTGCCCCGAAAAGGCCGCCATGTGCAATGCGCTCCAGCCGTCCCGGTTGGCCAATCGCACGTCGGCTCCGAAGCGCACCAAGAGCTTCACCAGTTCCAGATTCCCGTCGCTCACCGATTGGTGCAAAGCCGTTTGACCCTCCGGACCGAAGGCGTTCACGTTGAATTCGCACGAGTTCATGGTGCGCAATAGGGCGTGCACGGCCGCCGTGTTGCCGGCGCGCACGGCGTCACGGAAAAGGCGCTCGCCCGGCGCGGGGGGCGGGGACAAGGGAGGGGGCGGAGAGGGGAGCTCGGCTTGGTTCATGGTGCGAGGGGCGCGGGTGCGAGGATTCGGGCTCTGGGTGAGTTGAGAGCGCCGGGTTCGAGGATTTGAAGGCTTTGGGATGCTGGCTCTGGGTGCAAGGATTTGGGCTCTGGGTGCGAGGATTCGAAAGATTCTGGGTTCGAGGATTAGTGCGCCGGGTGCGAGGATTCAAAGGATTCTGGGTTCCGGTGCCGGGTTTGAGGATTAGTGCGCTGGGTGCGAGGATTGGAAGTTTTCTGGCGCCGGGTTCAAGGATTAGTGCACTGGGTGCGAGGATTAGTGCGCCGGGTGCGAGGATTCGAAGGATTCTGGGTTCTGGGTTCGAGGATTTGGAGAATTCTGGGTTCTGGCTCTGGGTTCGAGGATTGGAAGTTTTCCGGGTTCGAGGATTAGTGCGCCGGGTGCGAGGATTCAAAGGATTCTGGGTTCTGGGATTTGGAGAATTCTGGGTTCTGGCTCTGGGTTCAAGGATTGGAGGCTCCGGGTTCGAGGATTAGTGTGCCGGGTGCGAGGATTTGAAGGATTCTGGGTTCTGGCTCTGGGTTCGAGGATTCGGAGTTTAGTGCGCCGGGTTCGAGGACTTGAAGGCTTTGGGATGCTGGCTCTGGGTGCGAGGATTAGTGCGCCAGGTGCGAGGATTCAAAGGATTCTGGGTTCTGGCGCCGGGTTCGAGGATTCGGAGTTTAGTGCACCGGGTGCGAGGATTAGTGCGCCGGGTGCGAGGTTTCGAAGCTTTCTGGCGCCGGGTTCGAGGATTAGTGCGCCGGGTGCGAGGATTTGAAGGATTCTGGGTTTCAGCGCCGGGTTCGAGGATTTGGAGGCTGGCTCTGGGTTCGAGGGTTTGGAGCCTTCTGGATGCTGGCGCCGGGTTCGAGGATTCTGGATGCTGGCTCTGGGTTCAAGGATTCGGAGTTTAGTGCACCGGGTTCAAGGATTCTGGATTCTGGCTCCGGGTTCGAGGATTCGGAGTTGAGAGCGCTGGGTTCGAGGGTTTGAAGGCTCCGGGTTGCTGGCGCCGGGTTCAAGGATTTGGAGGCTGGCTCTGGGTTCGAGGATTCAGTGCGAGGAGAGCGCCGGGTTCGAGGATTCTGGATGCTGGCTCTGGGTTCGAGGATTCGGAGTTGAGAGCGCCGGGTTCGAAGGTTTGAAGCCTTCTGGCGCCGGGTTTGAGGATTCGGAGTTGAGAGCGCCGGGTTCAAGGATTTGGAGGCTGGCTCTGGGTTCGAGGATTCAGTGCGAGGAGAGCGCCGGGTTCGAGGATTCTGGATGCTGGCTCTGGGTTCGAGGATTCGGAGTTGAGAGCGCCGGGTTCGAAGGTTTGAAGCCTTCTGGCGCCGGGTTCGAGGATTCGGAGTTGAGAGCGCCGGGTTCGAGGATTTGGAGGCTGGCTCTGGGTTCGAGGATTCAGTGCGAGGAGAGCGCCGGGTTCGAGGATTCTGGATGCTGCCTCTGGGTTTGAGGATTCGGAGTTGAGAGCGCCGGGTTCAAGGATTTGGAGCCTTCTGGCGCCGGGTTTGAGGATTCGGAGTTGAGAGCGCCGGGTTCGAGGATTTGGAGCCTTCTGGCGCCGGGTTCGAGGATTCGGAGTTGAGAGCGCCGGGTTCGAGGATTTGGAGCCTTCTGGCGCCGGGTTCGAGGATTCGGAGTTGAGAGCGCTGGGTTGGAGGAGGCGGAGTTGAGAGCCCTGGGTTCGAGGATTTGAAGGCTTTGGGATGCTGGCTCCGGGTTCGAGGATTGGGAGTTGAGAGCGCCGGGTTCGAGGGTTTGAAGGCTCCGGGTTGCTGGCTCCGGGTTCGAGGATTCGGAGTTCAGTGGATTCTGGATTCTGGCTCCGGGTTCGAGGATTTGGGGCGTTCCGGGATAAGGAGGTTAGGGACCTGACCGATGGGGTGATTTGGGGGTTAAAGACCCCACTAGCCCCCCTGGTTAAAGACCCCCACCTGCTTAAGGGGGAGTCTAGGGTTAAAGCCCCCCCCCCGCCTGGTTAAGGACCCACTGAGGGTTCAAGGAGTTGAGGGTTCAAGGCGTTAGGGACCCCCTAAGGAGCTTCCGGAAGGGAGTTTGGGGTTCAAGACCCAGGTTAGAGCCCCGTCTGGGGGGTGCTATCAGGGAGGTTCTGGGTTCGAGAGGAGGGGTTAAAGACCTCCCTCGAGGGGTTAAGAAGCTTCCGGAAGGGAGCTGAGGGTTCAAGACGCTCCGAGTTAGGGACCCCCTGCGACTGGGTTAGGGAGGCTGTGGAAGGGGGTTCAGGGTTCAAGACCCCCCCCAGCTGGTTAAGGACCTTCCAAGGGGGAGTTAGGGACCCCCCTCAATGGGTTAAGGAGGTTAAGGACCCCCCAGCCAATGGGATAGAGAGGTTGGGGTTAGAGACCCCACTAGCACCACCCAGTTAAGGACCCTCAATGGGTTCAGGAGGTTGGAGGTTAGAGACCCCACCAGCCCCACCCGGTTAAGGACCTTCCAAGGGGGAGTTAGGGACCCCCCTCAATGGGTTCAGGATGTTCAGGAGATTGGGGGTTAAAGACCCCACCAGCAGCCCCTGGTTAAAGACCCTCAAAGGGAGAGTTAAGGACCCACCCGGTTAAGGAGTTCAGGCCGATCTTAGAGCCCCATGGAGGGGTGCTAGCTTTGAGGCAGAGAGGAGGGGGCGTTAGGGAGGAGGGGGGTTAGAGACCCCACCAGCCCCACCCGGTTAAGGACCTTCCAAGGGGGAGTTAGGGACCCCCCTCAATGGGTTCAGGAGGTTCAGAAAGGGAGTTGGGGGTTAGAGACCCCCCTAGCCCCACCCGGTTAAGGACGTTCCAAGGGGGGAGTGAAGGCTGAGCTTAGAGACCTCTTGGGAACGGGTTCGGGAGGAGGAGGGGGAGTTAAGGACCTGCCCCCTCAAGGGGTTAAGGAAGGGACTTTGGGGTTAAAGACCCCCCACCAGCTGCTTAAGGACCTCTCAAGGGGGAGTGAAGGCCGAGGTTAAAGACCTCTTGGGAACGGGTCAAGGAGGGGGGATAGGGACCTCCCTGGTGGGCTAGGTTTGGGGTTAAAGACCCCCACCAGTGGTTAAGGACCTCCCAAGGGGGAGTGAAGGCCGAGGTTAGAGCCCCGTCTCAAGGGGTTAAGGAGGGGGAACCCGGGTTAAAGACCCCACTCCCACCCACCGCTTAGAGCCCCTGCTAGGATTAAAGACCTCCCCCCCCACTAGCACCAGGTTAAGGACCCTCCAAGGGGGAGTTAGAGCCCCGTCTGGACCCGGGTCAAAAAGCTTCCGGAAGGGAGTTTGGGGTTAAAGACCTCACTACCACCAGGGGGTTAGGGATGCTGCAAGGGGGGGGTTAAGTCGGGTTAGGGAGGGGGGTTAAGGACCCACCCCCCAATGGGTCAAGAAGCTTCCGGAAGGGAGTTTGGGGTTAGAGAGCCGCCCCCAGTTAGGGACCCCCTCAAGGGGTTCAGGGTTCAAGGGAGTCAAGGGTTCAAGACCCCCCTGCCTGGTTAGGGACCCTCCAAGGGGGGAGTTAAAGACCCCACAATGGGTTCCGGGTTCAAGACCCTCCCCTGGTTAAGGACCCTCCAAGGGGGGAGTTAAAGACCCCCCAATGGGTTCAGGGTCAAGACCCCCCTCCTGGTTAGGGACGCTCCAAGGGGGGGAGTTAAAGACCCCACAATGGGCTCAGGGTTCAATACCCTCCCCTGGTTAAAGACCCCACAATGGGTTAAGGAGGTAAGGAAAGGGAGTCGAGGGTTCAAGACCCCCCCCCCGCCTGGTTAGGGACCCACTGCTCTCCCGTTGCTCTAAGGGAGAGAGTTAAAGACCTGTCTGGGGGGAACCGGGTGATAGAGACCCCCCCCCTCACCCCTGGTTAGGATTGGTTAAAGCCTCTCTCTATAGGGGGGGGGATTTCAGGGTTAAAGACCCCCCCAAGAATCAGGTTAGGGATGCTGCAAGGGGGAGGAAAGGGGTTAGGGACGCCTCTTAGGGACCCCCCTTCCCAGTTTGGACTGGTTTAAGGTGGGGGGGGTACAGAAAGGGGTGAAGGACGCCTCTTAGGGAGCCAAGTTAGGGACCCCCTCCCAGTTTCGACTGGTTTAAGGAGGGGGAGACAGAAAGGGGTTAAAGATGCCTTTTAGAGACCCCCCTTCCCAGTTGGAACTGGTTTAAAGGGGGGACAGAAAGGGGTGAAGAACGCCTCTTAGGGAGCCAAGTTAGGGACGCCCCCTCCCCAGTTTGGACTGGTTGAACCCCCTCCCAGTTTGGACTGGTGAAGGACTGGCCTCTTAGGGAGCCAAGTTAGGAACCCCCTCCCAGTTTCGAGTGGTTTAAGGTGGGGGGGGGACAGAAAGGGATGAAGAACGCCTCTTAGGGACCCAGGTTAGGGACCCCCCTCCCCAGTTTGGACTGGTTTAAAGGTTGGGGAGAAAGGGGTTAAAGGGGGGGGAAGAAAGGGGTTAAAGACGCCTCTTAGGGACCCAAGTTAGGAACCCCCTCCCCAGTTTGGACTGGTTGAACCCCCTCCCAGTTTGGACTGGCCTCTTAGGGAGCCAAGTTAGGAACCCCCTCCCAGTTTGGACTGGTTTAAAGTGGGGGGGGGACAGGAAGGGATGAAGAACGCCTCTTAGGGACCCAGGTTAGGGACCCCCCTCCCCAGTTTGGACTGGTTTAAAGGTTGGGGAGAAAGGGGTTAAAGGGGGGGGAAGAAAGGGGTTAAAGACGCCTCTTAGGGACCCAAGTTAGGAACCCCCCTCCCCAGTTTGGACGGGTTTAAAGGGGGGGGAAAGAAGGGGGTTAGGGACCCCCCTCCCTGGTTCTCAAAAGGGGGGGGGAGGCAGAAAGGGGTTAAAGCCGCCTCTTAGAGACCCCCCCCTTCCCAGTTTGGACTGGTTTAAAGTGGGCGAGACACAAAGGGATGCCTCTTAGGGACCCCCCCCTCCTCCTAGTCCTCCCCCCGGTCCGCCCCCAAGCCCACCCCCCCTCTTTTAAACTGGGGAAAAACCGGGGGGGGGCCGTCTCCCTCTCTCTCTCTCCCTCCCCCCAAAACCTTTCCCCCCCCTCCTTCTAGTCCTCCCCCTGGTCCGCTCCCTTTCCAACGGGGGGGGGGGGGAGAGAGAGAATGAATGGTGGGGGGCGTGTCTCTTTCCTCCCACCTTCCTCCTCCTCCTTGGGGGGGGGGAAAGGAGAGCGTGTCACTCAAAAGGGAGGTGTCAATCAATATTTCCTCCCCCCCCCTCCCACCTCCTTCTAGTCCTCCCCCTGGTCCACTCACAAGAAGCCCCCTCCCTTTAAATTGGGGGGGGGCGCGGCGCGAATCGGGGTTCGGCAAGCTTCCTTTCGGGGGGGGGTGTGGGGAGGCGTCAATCGATATGGGGGGGGTCCCGCTAGTCCTCCGCGCGGTCCGCTCGCTCCCTTTTCCAGGGGGGGGCGCGCGCGCGCGCGCGTCTCTCTCTCTCTCTCCTCTTCCAAGCCAACCCCCCCCCCAAAAAAACCGTCCGCTCGGCTCCTCCTTCTTTTTTTTTTTTTTTTGGGGGGGGTGTCAATCGGATTCCGGAAGAGGCGCCCCCCCCCCTTTCCGAGGAGTCCTCCGCGCGGTCCGCGGATTTCCCACCCTCGGCTCGGCGATCTTCGGCTCCTCCTTCCTGGGGGTGTCCAATCAAATATTTATTTATTTTTTCCCGGGGGGGGGTGGTTTGTCCGGATCCCTCTAGTCCTCCGCGCGGTCCGCTCCCTTCCCAGACAGAGAGGGTGTGTGTGTGTGTGTGTGGAATTGAGGGGCGTCTTTCTCGTTCCGCGGGGGGGGCTCTTCCTCGATTGTGGGGGGGGGTGTCAATCAAAGGGTGGGGCTGTCAATCCAAATTTTCCCCCCCACCCCCCAGCTTCGGCACCTTCCTAGTCCTCCGCCTGGTCCGCTCCAATGGGGGGGGGGGAGCGCGCCCCTTTCGTCTCCTTCCTTGCGGGGGGGGGGGGTGGGTGTCAAATAAGAACAGTAATAAAAAGGGAAGGTGGGGGGGGGAAAGTCCGGATCCCCCCCCTCCTTGCAGTCCTCCGCGCGGTCCGCTCCCCTTTCCAGTGGTTGAAGGGGGGGGGAGAGAAGAGTCGTCTCTTCTTTCTTTTCCGGGTTGGGGTGGGGTGGGGGGTGTCCAAGAATAAAGGTGGGCGGGGGGGGGGGAAAGTCCGGATCCTCCCCCCCCTCTCCTTGCAGTCCTCCGCGCGGTCCGCTCCCCTTTCCAGTGGTTGAAGGGGGGGGGGGAGAAGAGTCGTCTCTTCTTTCTTTTCCGGGTTGGGGTGGGGTGGGGGGTGTCCAAGAATAAAGGTGGGCGGGGGGGGGGGAAAAAAGTCCGGATCCTCCCCCCCCCCTCTCCTTGCAGTCCTCCGCGCGGTCCGCTCCCCAGAAGAGCACGCGCGCGCCCCTTTCTAAAAAAAGTGGGGGGGGGGTGTCCGGAAAGCTTCTTCTTCGTCCCTTTTCGCCTCCTCCCTTCTTGGCGGGGGGGGGGGGCGGGCTGGCGGCGGCGTCCGGATCCCTCTAGTCCTCCGCGCGGTCCGCTCCCATCCAAACTCAATTTTGGGGAATGAAGAGGGGGGGGGTCTTCCTCCTTCCGCCTGGGGGGGGAGGGGGGCTGCTCTTCCTCCTCTTCCAGGGGGGGGTGTGTGTGTGTGTGTGTCAATCAAGGGTTCGGGGTGTCCATCACAGTCCTCCGTCTGGTCCGCTCAGGAGCCCTCAAATGGGGGCCCGATCGGGGGGTCGCCTCCTCCTTCCTTGGGGGGGGGGGGAGGAGGGAGATCAAAGAACCGGAGGATCCGGATCGGGCCCTTTTTCTAGCGCCCCCCCCCCCGTGAAAAAAAAAGAGGGGGCGCTCTCCTTCTGCGCATGCGCCGCCGCCGCCGCCGCCGCCGCCCGCTCCTTCGCCTCGACTGAGCTCGGCTTCGCTTCTCCCGTCGCCTTTTTTATTTGCATGCCGGCTCCCCATTGGCCGCCGCCGAGGTTCCCAGGCCGCTGATTGGCTGCCGGGCTGCCGAGAGCGTTCCCAGAGCGGCCATTGGACGCCGCTGGCTTGGGAGGGCGCTGATTGGTTGCGGCGCGCGGGGAGGGGAAGGAGAGGCGCGGATTGGCTAAGGCGCGCCGAGATGGAACGTTGGGGATTCCCAGCGAAGGGAGGCTGGGAATTATTATTATTATTATTATTATTATTATTATTATTATTATTATTATTATTATTATTATTATTATTATTATTATTATTATTATCATCATCATCATCATTATTATTATCATTATTATTCATTATTATTATATTATATTATTTTATTTTATTTTATTTTATATTATTATTTTATTTTATTATTATTATTATTGCCATTGCTATATTTTTCTACATTGCATTCTAATGGCTATTAATTACAGTTTTTATCACTATTATTCTATTCTTATTTTTCTTATATTCTATTCTTATTCTTATTCTTATTCTATATATTATTATTATTATTATTATTATTATTATTATTATCATTATTATTCATTATTATTATATTATATTATATTATATTATATTATATTATATTATATTATATTATATTATATTATATTATTATTTTATTTTATTATTATTATTATTGCCATTGCTATATTTTTCTACATTGCATTCTAATGGCTATTAATTACAGTTTTTATCACTATTATTCTATTCTTATTTTTCTTATATTCTATTCTTATTCTTATTCTATATTATTATATTATAATTATTTTATTATTATTATTATTATTATTATTATTATCATTATCATTATCATTATTATTCATTATTATTATATTATATTATATTATATTATATTATATTATATTATATTATATTATATTATATTATATTATTATTTTATTTTATTATTATTATTATTGCCATTGCTATATTTTTCTACATTGCATTCTAATGGCTATTAATTACAGTTTTTATCACTATTATTCTATTCTTATTTTTCTTATATTCTATTCTTATTCTTATTCTTATTCTATATTATTATTATTATTATTAATTATTATTATCATTATCATTATCATTATCATCATCATCATTATTCATTATTATTATATTATATTATATTATATTATATTATATTATATTATATTATATTATATTATATTATTATTTTATTATTATTATTGCCATTGCTATATTTTTCTACATTGCATTCTAATGGCTATTAATTACAGTTTTTATCACTATTATTCTATTCTTATTTTTCTTATATTCTATTCTTATTCTTATTCTTATTCTATATTATTATATTATAATTATTTTATTATTATTATTTTATTATTATTATTATTACTATCATCATCATCATCATCATTATCATTATTATTCATTATTATTATATTATATTATATTATATTATATTATATTATATTATATTATATTATATTATATTATATTATATTATATTATATTATATTATTATTTTATTATTATTATTATTGTCATTGCTATATTTTTCTATTATTTTTCTACATTGCATTCTAATGGCTATTAATTACAGTTTTTATCACTATTATTCTATTCTTATTCTTATATTCTATTCTTATTCTATATTATTATATTATATTACATTACATTATATTATATTGTTATTTTTTATTATTATATTATCATATCATATCTATCATATCATATTATATTATAGTCATTGCTATATTTTTTTGACAATTATTTTTCTGCATTGCATTCTAATGACTATTAATTACAGTTTTTATCACTATTATTCTATTCTTATTATTCTTATATTCTATTCATATTATATTATAATTATATTATTTATATTATATTATATTATATTATATTGTTATTTTTTTTTTATTATTATTATTATTATTATTATTATTATTATTATTGTCATTGCTATATTTTTGGACTATTATTTTTCTACATTGCATTTTTATGACTTAATTACAGTTTTTATCACTATTATTCTATTCTTATTCTTATTCTATTATTATTATTATTATTATCATCATCACTGTATTATATTATTACTTGCTATTATTACATTTTTACAGTGCATTTTGCTATTAATTACAGTTATCACTATTAATATATTATTTTATTACCCGTTGTTATTATTACATGATTGTATTTATTAATTCCATTTTTTTATTATTAATAATATTATTATGAGGTCCAGTCGTGATTTTTAAATAGTAACAATATCACGGTGCTCTAATTTTTAAATATTTCATAATAACAACATGCCCTAATTTTTAAATATTGAATAATATAATGCTCTAATTTTAAAATTCATAATAATATAATGATCCCCTAATTTCTAAATACTTCATAATAACATCACGCCTTAATTTTTAAATATTGAATAATATGATGCTCTAATTTTTAAATATTGAATAATAAAAATATGATGCCCTAATTTTTAAATATTGAATAATATGATGCTCTAATTTTTAAATATTGAATAATATGATGGTCTAATTTTTAAATATTGAATAATAATATGATGCCCTAATTTTTAAATATTGAGTAATAATATGATGCTCTAATTTTTAAATATTGAATAATAAAAATATGATGCCCTAATTTTTAAATATTGAATGATATCATTATGATGCTCTGATTTTGACTTCACAATAATACCATGCCCTAATTTTTAAATACTTAATAATAAGAATAAGATGCTCTTCCAATTTTTAAATGTATAATCGTAATAACCGCATGACGATGCTCTAATTTTAAAATACGGAATAATAATAAATATGTAATAATAATATTAATACGATGCTCCAAATTTAATCATAATATCATGCCCTAATTTTTGAATAGTTTATAATAATATTGTGCTCCATTTTTTAAATATTTAAGCCTAATATGATGCTCTAATTTTTAAATATGTAATCATAATATGACGATGCTCTAATTTTTAATATTAATAATAATAATAATATAATGATGATGCTCTAATTTTTAAATTAATAATAATAATAATAATAATAATAATAATACGATACGAATGCTCTCATTTTAAAATCTTGAATAATAATCCTA
Organism: Podarcis gaigeae; assembly: GCF_964106915.1. Classification (NCBI taxonomy): domain Eukaryota; kingdom Metazoa; phylum Chordata; class Lepidosauria; order Squamata; family Lacertidae; genus Podarcis; species Podarcis gaigeae. Next base: position 205,748 of record NC_139691.1, read on the forward strand.
AGTTTTAAGTCTTTCTCCTCCTCTTCTGCCCTTCTTCCCTCTATTGGTGCTCTATTTTTTAAAATATATAATAATAATAATAATAATAATAATAATAATAATAATAATACGATAAGAATGCTCTCATTTTAAAATATTGAATAATTTTTTAATTATTTTTATTTTAATTATTTTAATCTTTAAGTCTTTCTCCTCCTCGTCTGCCTTCTTCCCTCTATTGGTGCTCTGATTTTTAAATTAAAATAATAATAATAATAATAATAATCATAATACGATACGAATGCTCTCATTTTCAAATCTGGAAGAATAATTTTTAATTATTTTCATTTTAATTATTTTTAATCTT
>NC_139691.1:206293-228793 GCF_964106915.1 Podarcis gaigeae
GGAGGAGGGGGAAAGCGAGGGGAAAGGGGGGGTGGGAGGGTGGGAAAATAGGAGGGGAGGAGGGAGAGTGACGGGGAAACGGGGGGGAGGGAGGGGAAAAGAGGGAAGATTGACGGGGAAAGGGGGGAGGGAGGGGAGGGAGGGGTGGGAAAATAGGAGGGGAGGGGGAGGAGGGGAAAGCGAGGGGAGGGGGGAGATTGATGGGGAAAGGGGGGGAGGGAGGGGGGAATAGGAGGGGAGGGGGAGGAGGGGGAAAACGAGGGGAGGGAGGGGTGGGAAAATAGGAGGGGAGGGGGAGGAGGGGAAAGCGAGGGGAAAGGGGGGAGGGAGGGGTGGGAAAATAGGAGGGGAGGGGGGAGTTTGACGGGGAAATGGGGGGAGGGAGGGGAGGAGGAAGGTGGGAAAGGAGGAGGGGAGGGAGGGAGGGGGAAAAGAGGGAAGATTGGCGGGGAAAGGGGGGAGGGAGGGTGGGAAAATAGGAGGGGAGGGGGAGGAGGGGGAAAGCGAGGGGAGGGAGGGGTGAGAAAATAGGAGGGGAGGGGGAGGAGGGGAAAGCGAGGGGAAAGGGGGGAGGGAGGGTGGGTGGGAAAATAGGAGGGGAGGGGGAGGAGGGGGAAAGCGAGGGGAGGGAGGGGTGGGAAAATAGGAGGGGAGGGGGAGGAGGGGAAAGCGAGGGGAAAGGGGGGAGGGAGGGTGGGAAAATAGGAGGGGAGGGGGGAGTTTGACGGGGAAATGGGGGGAGGGAAAGGAGTGGGGAGGGAGGGGTGGGAAAATAGGAGGGGGAGGAGGGAGAGTGACGGGGAAACGGGGGGAGGGAGGGGAGGAGGAAAGTGGGCAAGGAGGAGGGGAGGGAGGGGGAAAAGAGGGAAGATTGACGGGGAAAGGGGGGAGGGAGGGTGGGAAAATAGGAGGGGAGGGGGAGGAGGGGGAAAGCGAGGGGAGGGAGGGGTGGGAAAATAGGAGGGGAGGGGGAGGAGGGGAAAGCGAGGGGAAGAGGGAGAGTGAGGGGAAAGGGGGAGGGAGGGGTGGGAAAATAGGAGGGGAGGGGGGAGTTTGGGGAGGGGTGGGGAAAGGGGCGGGGGGAGAGTGACGGGATAGGGGGAGGGAGGGGAGGGAAAATAGGAGGGGAGGGGGAGGAGGGGGAAAGCGAGGGGAAGAGGGAGAGTGAGGGGAAAGGGGGGAGGGAGGGGTGGGAAAATAGGAGGGGAGGGGGGAGTATGGGGAGGGGTGGGGAAAGGGGCGGGGGGAGAGTGACGGGATAGGGGGAAGGAGGGGAGGGAAAATAGGAGGGGAGGGGGAAAGCGAGGCGAGGGGGAGATTGACGGGGAAATGGGGGGGAGGGAGGGTGGGGAAATAGGAGGGGAGGGGGAGGGGGAAAGCGAGGGGAGGGAGGGGTGGGAAAATAGGAGGGGAGGGGGAGGAAGAGTGACGGGGAAGGGGGAGGGAGGGGGGAGGTAGGAGGGAGATTGACGGGGGGAGGGAGGGAAAGAGGGAGGGGCGGGGATGGGAGATGGGAGGAGGGGGAAGAGGGAGAGTGACGGGTAAACGGGGGGAGGGAGGGAGGGGTGAGAGGGAGGGGAGGGAAAGGAGTGGGGAGGGAGGGGTGGGAGGGGTGAAATAGGAGGGGGGAGGAGGGAGAGTGACGGGAAAGGGAGGAGGAGGGAAGGGAGGGGGGAAAGAGGGAAGATTGGCGGGGAAATGGAGGGAGGGAGGGGAGGGGAGGGAGGGGTGGGAAAATAGGAGGGGGAGGGGAGGGGAGGGGGGAAGAGGGAGATTGACGGGGAATGGGGGAGGGAGGGAAAGAGGGAGGGGCGGGGATGGGAGATGGGAGGAGGGGAAGAGGGAGAGTGACGGGTAAACGGGGGGAGGGAGGGAGGGGTGAGAGGGAGGGGAGGGAAAGGAGTGGGGAGGGAGGGGTGGGAGGGGTGAAATAGGAGGGGGGAGGAGGGAGAGTGACGGGAAAGGGAGGAGGAGGGAAGGGAGGGGGGAAAAGAGGGAAGATTGGCGGGGAAATGGAGGGAGGGAGGGTGGGAAAATAGGAGGGGAGGGGGAGGGGAGGGGGGAAGAGGGAGATTGACGGGGAAATGGGGGGAGGGAGGGGAGGGAGGGTGGGGAAATAGGAGGGGAGGGAGGGGAGGGGGGAAGAGGGAGATTGACGGGGAAATGGGGGGAGGGAGGGTGGGAAAATAGGAGGGGAGGGGGAGGGGAGGGGGGAAGAGGGAAGATTGACGGGAAATGGGGGGAGGGAGGGGAGGGAGGGTGGGGAAATAGGAGGGGGAGGGAGGGGAGGGGGGAAGAGGGAGATTGACGGGGAAATGGGGGGAGGGAGGGTGGGAAAATAGGAGGGGAGGGGGAGGGGAGGGGGGGAAGAGGGAAGATTGACGGGAAATGGGGGGAGGGAGGGGAGGGAGGGTGGGGAAATAGGAAGGGGAGGGGGGAGAAAGAGGGAGATTGAGGGGGAAATGGGGGGAGGGAGGGGAGGGAGGGTGGGAAAATAGGAGGGGGAGGGAGGGGAGGGCGGAAGAGGGAAGATTGACGGGGAAATGGGGGGAGGGAGGGGAGGGAGGGTGGGGAAATAGGAGGGGAGGGAGGGGAGGGGGAAGAGGGAGATTGACGGGAAATGGGGAGGGAGGGGAGGGAGGAAAGTGGGCAAGGAGGAGGGGAGGGAGGGGGGAAAAGAAGGAAGATTGACGGGGAAGGGGGGAGGGAGGGGAGGGAGGGGTGGGAAAATAGGAGGGGGAGGGAGGGGAGGGGGGAAGAGGGAGATTGACGGGGAAATGGAGGGAGGGGGGAGGAGGGGAGGAGGGGAGGGGGGAAAGGGAGAGTGTGGGGAAAGGGGGGAGGGAGGGTGGGAAAAATAGGTGGGGAGGGAGGGGGAAAGGAGGAGGGGAGGGAGGGGGGAAATGAGGGAAGATTGACGGGGAAATGGGGGGAGGGAGGGGGGAGGGGGGGAGGGAGGGTGGGAAAATAGGAGGGGAGGGGGAGAAGGGAGAGTGTGGGGAAAGGGGGGAGGGAGGGAAAGAGGGAGGCGGGGAGGGAGGGTGGGAAAATAAGGGGGAGGGGGGGAGAAAGAGGGAGATTGACGGGGGGGAGAGGGCGGGCAGAGGGGCTGATTGACAGGCAAAGGGAGGGGCTGGAAGGAGCGGATCCCAAAGGTCCTCCATCCCAACCCCGAATCGGCTGCGGGTTCAAATCCTGCTTTTCCCGGGATTTTCGAACCCGCAGCCGGGGCCCCTTTGGGGGCCGACAAAGCGGGTCAGAACTAGATGACCCTGGTGCAATTTCCGCCCGCCTGTTGGCCATTGGATTGCCGCCCATCATCCGCTGCACCGGTGGGACTCCTGCCTGCTTCCTCCCAGAGGAAACTTCCCCTTTCCCAGCGCTAGCTGCACCAGTGCGATTTCCGCCCGTCTGCTGGCCATTTCGCAGCGCTCGCTTCACCGGTTGGATTTCCGCCCATCATCCGCTGCCTCCAAACTCCACCGGTGGGATTACTACCTGACATTTGCCACCAAGCTGCACCGGTGGGACTCCTGCCTGCTTCCTCCCAGAGGAAGCTTCCCCTTTCCCACGCTAGCTTCACCTGTGGGATTTCCACCCGCAACTGCAGGCCGTCCCCAAGACTAGCTGCACCAGTGCGATTTCCGCCCGTCTGCTGGCCATTTCCCAGCGCTAGCTTCACCGGTTGGATTTCCGCATAGTCCGCTGCCTCCAAACTCCACCAGTGGGATTTCTACCTGACTTTTGCCACCAAGCTGCACCGGTGGGACTCCTGCCTGCTTCCTCCCAGAGGAAGCTTCCCCTTTCCCTGCGCTAGCTTCACCTGTGGGATTTCCACCCGCAACTGCAGGCCGTCCCCAAGACTAGCTGCACCAGTGGGATTTCCGCCCGTCTGCTGGCCATTTCGCAGCGCTAGCTTCACCGGTTGGATTTCCGCCCATAGTCCACTGCCTCCAAACTCCACCGGTGGGATTTCTACCTGATTTTTGCCACCAAGCTGCACCGGTGGGACTCCTGCCTGCTTCCTCCCAGAGGAAGCTTCCCCTTTCCCAGCGCTAGCTTCACCTGTGGGATTTCCACCCGCAACTGCAGGCCGTCCCCAAGACTAGCTGCACCAGTGCGATTTCCGCCCGTCTCCTGGCCATTTCGCAGCGCTCGCTTCACCGGTTGGATTTCAGCCCATCATCCGCTGCCTCCAAACTCCACCGGTGGGATTTCTACCTGACATTTGCCACCAAGCTGCACCAGTGGGACTCCTGCCTGCTTCCTCCCACAGGAAGCTTCACCTGTGGGATTTCCACTCGCAACTCCACACCGGTGGGATTTCTACCTGGCTTTTCCCTACGAGCTGCACCGGTGCGATTCCTGCCTGCCTGCTGGCAAGCTTAGGAAGTGCAGGCCGTTCCCCAATTTCCCATCACTAGCTTCACTGGTGTGATTTCCGCCTGCCACTCCACCCAAATTCCCAATACGAGCTGAATCAGTGCGATTTCTGCCCGTCTCCTGGCCATTTCCCAGCGCTAGCTTCACCGCTTGGGTTTCTGCCTGCAACTCCACCCCGATTCCCAATACTAGCTGCACCAGTGCGATTTCCGCCTGTCTGCTGGCCATTGCCCAGCGCTAGCTTCACCGGTGGGATTTCCGCCCGCAACTCCACCCAAACTCCACCAGTGGGATTTCTACCTGAATTTTTTTCCACTGAGCTGCACCGGTGCAATTCCTGCCTGGCAAAGGACTGCTGGCCACATAGGGAACTGCCCAAGGCTGCCAGCAATAGGAGCTGCGCCGGTGGGATTCCCGCCCGTCTTCTGCCCACCTTGGGAACTGCAGGCCGTCCCCCCAAATTCCCACAGCTAGCTTCACCAGTGGGATTTCCGCCCGTAATCCTCCGCATCCAAACTCCACCAGGGGGATTTCGACCTGGTTTTTCCCCCCCTCCAAGCTGCACCGGTGCAATTTCTGCCTGTCTGCTGTCAACCCATTTCCCACAGCTAACCTCACCGGTGGGATTTCCGCCCATAATCCTCTGCATCCAAACTTCACCAGGGGGATTTCGACCTGGCTTTTCCCACCAAGCTGCACCGGTGCGATTTCTACCTGTCTCCTGGCAATTTCCCAGCCCAAACTACACCAGTTGGATTTCCGCCCGCAACTCCACCCAAACTCCACCGTGGGGATTTCTACCTGGCTTTTCCCACCGAGCTGCACCGGTGTTACTCCTGCCTGCTTCCTTCCTCAGCTGGCAACCTTAAGAACTGCAGGCCGTTTCCCCCCATCGCTAGCTTCACCGGTGGGATTTCCGCCCGGAACTCCACCCGTGAGATTTCTACCTGTCTCCCCCCCTTTGCGCTGCACCAGTGTGATTCCTGCCCACTTCCTCCTAGAAGGCAAGGCTGCGGGCAGGAATTCACCAGGTAGAGTGCGAGGCTTCAAGGAGAAATCCCCCCAAAAGCTTCACCAGTTGAAGTCCTGCCTGCCGGCAGGCCAATGTCACACAGATCTAGCTTCCCAATGGGATTCTAGGGGAGGAATCGCATTGAGGGGGCGGAGTCAAGATCAGGCAGGAATTCACCAGGTAGAGCAGGCAGGAATTCACCGGTGGGATTTCCGCCCAGAATCCATGGCGCCCAAACTACCCCAGTGGGATTTCTACCTGCTCCACCTGGTGAATTGCTGCCTGATCTACTGATGAATTCCTGCTAGCTTCACCGGTCGGATTTCCGCCCGTAACTCCACCCAAACTCCACCAAATGGATTTCTACCTGGCTTTTCAAACTGAGCTGCACCAGTAGGATTTCCGCCCGTCTCCAGGCAATTTCCCAGTGCCAGCTTCGCCGGTGGGATTTCCGCCCGGACCTCCACCTATCCAAACTCCACCAGTGGGATTTCTACCTGGCTTTTCCCACCGAGCTGCACCAGTGTGATTTCCGCCTGCCTGCTCGCAACCCATTTCCAATACTAGCTTCACCAGTGTGATTTCCGCCCGTCTGCTGGCCATTTCGCAGTGCTAGCTTCACTGGTTGGATTTCCGCCCATAATGCGCTGCGTCCAAACTCCACCAGTGGGATTTCTACCTGGCTTGCCCCCAAGCTGAACCGGTGGGATTCCTGCCTGCTTCCTCTCAGAGGAAGCTACACCTGTGGGATTTCCACCCGGAACTCCACCCATCCAAACTCCACCAGTAGAATTTCTACCTGGCTTTCCACACCGAGCTGCACCGGTGCAATTCCTGCCTGGCAAAGCCCTGCAACTTCCCAATACAAGCTTCGCCGGTGGGATTTCCGCCTGCCACTCTACCCAAATTCTCAGTAGTAGCTGCACCATTGCGATTTCTGCCTGTCTCCTAGCAATATCCCAGTGCCAGCTTCGCCGGTGGGATTTCCGCCCGGACCTCCACCTATCCAAACTCCACCAGTGGGATTTCTACCTGGCTTTTCCCACTGAGCTGGACCAGTGTGATTTCCGCCTGTCTGCTGGCAACCCATTTCCCAACACTAGGTTCACCAGTGGGATTTCTGCCTGTCTGCTGGCAATTTCCCAGCGCTAGCTTCACCGGTGTGATTTCTGCCCGTCTGTTGGCAACCCATTTCCCAGCACTAGCTTCATCAGTGGGATTTCCGCCCGCAACTCCACCCAAACTCCACCAAGGGGATTTCTACCTGGCTTTTGCCACCAAGCTGCACCAGTGGGATTCCCTCCTGCTTCCTCCCAGAGGAAGCTTCACCTGTGGGATTTCCACCCGGAACTCCACCCAAACTCCACCGGTGGGATTTCTGCCTGGCTTTTACCACCAAGCTGTACCGGTGTGATTACTGCCTGACCTTTGCGCTCTACCTGGTGCATTGCTGCCTGATCTACCTGTTGAATTTCTGCCTGATCTATTGACGAATCTGCTCCACCTGGTGAATTGCTGCCTGATCTACTGATGAATTCCTGCTAGCTTCACCGGTGGGATTTCCGCCCGTCTCCTGGCAACATCACAGCGCTAGCTTCACCGGTTGGGTTTCCGCCCGCAACTCCACCCAAACTCCACCAAACGGATTTCTACCTGGCTTTTCAAACTGAGCTGCACCGGTGCAATTCCTGCCTGGCAATGCACTGCTTCAGCCTGCTGGCCACATTGGGAACTGCCCAAGGCTGCTAGCAATAGTAGCTGCACCGGTGGGATTTCCGCCCGTCTTCTGGCCACCTTGGGAACTGCAGGCCCCAAATTCTTAATACTAGCTGCACCATTGGGATTTCTGCCCGTCTGCCGGCCAGCATCCAAACTCCACCAGGGGGATTTCGACCTGGCTTTCCTCCACCAAGCTGCACCGGTGCAATTTCTGCCTGTCTGCTGCCAACCCATTTCCCAACTCTAGCTTCGCCGGTGGGATTTCCGCCCGTAATTCCCTGCATCCAAACTACACCAGTGGGATTTCCGCCCGCAACTCCACCCAAACTCCACCGGTGGGGTTTCTACCTGGCTTTTCCCACCCAGATGCACCGGTGTTATTCCTGCCCGCTTCCTCCTGGAAGGCAAGGCTGGCGGCCTTGGGAATCGCGGGCCATAGAGGGGGGAATGTCAAGATCAGGCAGGAATTCACCAGGTTGATCAGGCAGCAGTTCAGCAGGTAGTGCAGGCAGGACTTTGCTGGCCACTTTGGGAACTTTAGGCCATTCCCATAATTCCCAATACTAGCTTCACCAGTGTGATTTCCGCCTGTCTCCTGGCAATTTCCCAATACTAGCTTCACCAGTGGGATTTCCGCCTGCTTCCTGGCAATTTCCAAGCGCTAGCTTCGCCAGTGGGATTTCGGCCTTGAACTGCACCAGTGGAAATCCTGCCGGGCAAAGCACTGCTTTGTAATTTCCCACCAAGCTCCACCAGTGGGATTTCCGCCCGTCTGCCTGCAACTTGGGAACTTTAGACCATTCCCTAAATTCCCAATACTAGCTGCACTAGTGCGATTTCCGCCCGTCTCCTGGCCATTTCCCAGCGCTATCTTCACCGGTGGGATTTCCGCCCGTAATCCCCTGCATCCCAACTCTACCAGTGGGATTTCTACCTGGCTTTTCCCCACCAAGCTGGACCGGTGTTATTCCTGCCTAGCAAAGCACTGCTTTGGCTTTTCCCACCAAGCTGCACCGGTGTGATTCCTGCCTGCTTCCTTCCTGGAATCCCCATTACTAGCTGCACCATTGTGACTTCCGCCTATCCGCTGGCCATTTCCCAGCGCTAGCTTGGCCAGTGGGATTTCCGCCCGCAACTCCACCCAAACTCCACCAGTGGGATTGCTACCTGGCTTTCCCCCAACGAGCTGCACCGGTGCGATTCCTGCCTGGCAAAGCACTCCTTTTGCCTGCTTGGGAACTGACTAAGGTTGCCAGCCATGCTATCTTCGCCGGTGGAACTTCTGCCTGTCTGCTGGCAACCTGGGGAACTTTAGGCCATTCCCATAATTCCCAATACTAGCTGCACCATTGCGATTTCTGCCTGTCTCCTGGCAATTTCCCAGCGCTAGCTTCGCCAGTGGGATTTCTGCCCGGATCTCCACCCAAACTCCACCAGTGGGATTTCTACCTGGCTTTCCCCACTGAGCTTGACCGGTGCGATTCCTGCCTGGCAAAGCACTCCTTTGGCTTTTCCAACCAAGCTGCACCAGTGGGATTTCCGCCCGTCTGCTGGCAATTTCCCAGCGCTAGCTTCGCCAGTGGGATTTCCGCCCGGATCTCCACCCAAACTCCACCAGTGGGATTTCTACCTGGCTTTCCCCACTGAGCTTGACCGGTGCGATTCCTGCCTGGCAAAGCACTCCTTTGGCTTTTCCAACCAAGCTGCACCAGTGGGATTTCCGCCCGTCTGCTGGCAATTTCCCAGTGCTAGCTTCGCCGGTGGGATTTCCGCCCGCAACGCCACCCAAACTCCACCGGTGGGATTTCTACCTGGATTTTCCCAGGGAGCTGCACCGGTGTTATTCCTGCCTTCTTCCTTCCTGGAATTCCCAATACTAGCTGCACCAGTCCGATTTCCGCCCGTCTGCTGGCAATTTCCCAGCACTAGCTTCACCGATTGGATTTCTGCCCGTCTGCTGGCAAGCCTGGCAACACATTTCCCAGCTCTAGCTTATCCAGTGGGATTTCCGCCTGGAACGCCATGCAAACTCCACCAGTGGGATTTCTACCTGGCTTTTCCCCCCCACCGAGCTGCACCAGTGTTACTCCTGCTTGCTTCCTTCCTCGGCTGTCAACCTTGAGAATTGCAGACCGCCCACCCAGATTCCCAATACTAGCTGCACCAGTGCCATTTCCGCCCGTCTGCACGCAGCCCATTTCCCAGCGCTAGTTTCGCCGGTGAGATTTCCGCCTGCCACTCCACCCAAATGCCCAATAGTAGCTGCACCTTTGCGATTTCTGCCTGTCTCCTGGCAATATCCCTGCGCCAGCTTGGCCGGTGAGATTTCTGCCTGCCACTCCACCCAAATGCCCAATAGTAGCTGCACCTTTGCGATTTCTGCCTGTCTCCTGGCAATATCCCTGCGCCAGCTTCGCCGGTGGGATTTCCGCCCGGTATCCCCTGCATCTGAACTCCACCAGTGGGATTTCTACCTGGCTTTTGCCCCATCCAAGCTGCCCCGGTGTGATTCCTGCCTGCCTCCCTCCTCTGCTGGACTCCTTGAGAACTGCAGGCTGTTTTCCCCAATACTAGCTTTACCATTGCGATTTCTGCCTGTCTTCTGGCCACCCTGGCAAGCAATTTCCCAGCGCAAGCTTCGCCGGTGGGATTTCCGCCCGAACTCCACCCAAATTCCACCGGTGGGATTTCTACCTGGCTTCCCAACCCCCCCACGAAGCTGCACCAGTGTGATTTCCGCCTGCCTGCTCGCAACCCATTTCCAATACTAGCTTCACCAGTGTGATTTCCGCCCGTCTGCTGGCCATTTTGCAGTGCTAGCTTCACTGGTTGGATTTCCGCCCATAATGCGCTGCGTCCAAACTCCACCAGTGGGATTCTACCTGGCTTCCCCCCAAGCTGGACCGGTGGGATTCCTGCCTGCTTCCTCTCAGAGGAAGCTACACCTGTGGGATTTCCACCCGGAACTCCACCCATCCAAACTCCACCAGTAGGATTTCTACCTGGCTTTCCACACCGAGCTGCACCGGTGCAATTCCTGCCTGGCAAAGCCCTGCAACTTCCCAATACAAGCTTCGCCGGTGGGATTTCCGCCTGCCACTCCACCCAAATTCTCAGTAGTAGCTGCACCATTGCGATTTCTGCCTGTCTCCTAGCAATATCCCAGTGCCAGCTTCGCCGGTGGGATTTCCGCCCGGACCTCCACCTATCCAAACTCCACCAGTGGGATTTCTACCTGGCTTTTCCCACTGAGCTGGACCAGTGTGATTTCCGCCTGTCTTTTGGCCACCCATTTCCCAACACTAGGTTCACCAGTGGGATTTCCGCCTGTCTGCTGGCAATTTCACAACGCTAGCTTCACCGGTGCAATTTCTGCCCGTCTGTTGGCAACCCATTTCCCAGCACTAGCTTCATCAGTGGGATTTCCGCCCGCAACTCCACTCAAACTCCACCAAGGGGATTTCTACCTGGCTTTTGCCACCAAGCTGCACCGGTGGGATTCCTGCCTGCTTCCTCCCAGAGGAAGCTTCACCTGTGGGATTTCCACCCGGAACTCCACCCAAACTCCACCGGTGGGATTTCTGCCTGGCTTTTACCACCAAGCTGTACCGGTGTTATTACTGCCTGACCTTTGCGCTCTACCTGGTGCATTGCTGCCTGATCTACCTGTTGAATTTCTGCCTGATCTATTGACGAATCTGCTCCACCTGGTGAATTGCTGCCTGATCTACTGATGAATTCCTGCTAGCTTCACCGGTGGGATTTCCGCCCGTCTCCTGGCAACGTCACAGCGCTAGCTTCACCGGTTGGGTTTCCGCCCGCAACTCCACCCAAACTCCACCAAACGGATTTCTACCTGGCTTTTCAAACTGAGCTGCACCGGTGCAATTCCTGCCTGGCAATGCACTGCTTCAGCCTGCTGGCCACATTGGGAACTGCCCAAGGCTGCCAGCAATAGTAGCTGCACTGGTGGGATTTCCGCCCGTCTTCTGGCCACCTTGGGAACTGCAGGCCCCAAATTCTTAACACTAGTTGCACCATTGGGATTTCTGCCCGTCTGCCGGCCAGCTTGAGAACTGCAGGCCGTCCCCCCAAATTCCCACAGCTAGCTTCACCAGTGGGATTTCCGCCCGTAATCCTCCGCATCCAAACTCCACCAGGGGGATTTCGACCTGGCTTTTCTCCACCAAGCTGCACCGGTGCAATTTCTGCCTGTCTGCTGCCAACCCATTTCCCAACTCTAGCTTCACCGGTGTGATTTCTGCCCGTCTGTTGGCAACCCATTTCCCAGCACTAGCTTCATCAGTGGGATTTCCGCCCGCAACTCCACCCAAACTCCACCAAACGGATTTCTACCTGGCTTTTACCCCCAAGCTGCCCGGTGGGATTCCTGCCTGCTTCCTCCCAGAGGAAGCTTCACCTGTGGGATTTCCACCCGGAACTCCACCCACACTCCACCGGTGGGATTTCTGCCTGGCTTTTACCACCAAGCTGTACCGGTGTGATTACTGCCTGACCTTTGCGCTCTACCTGGTGCATTGCTGCCTGATCTACCTGTTGAATTTCTGCCTGCTCTATTGACGAATCTGCTCCACCTGGTGAATTGCTGCCTGATCTACTGATGAATTCCTGCTAGCTTCACCGGTCGGATTTCCGCCCGTAACTCCACCCAAACTCCACCAAATGGATTTCTACCTGGCTTTTCAAACTGAGCTGCACCAGTAGGATTTCCGCCCGTCTCCAGGCAATTTCCCAGTGCCAGCTTCGCCGGTGGGATTTCCGCCCGGACCTCCACCTATCCAAACTCCACCAGTGGGATTTCTACCTGGCTTTTCCCACCGAGCTGCACCAGTGTGATTTCCGCCTGCCTGCTCGCAACCCATTTCCAATACTAGCTTCACCAGTGTGATTTCCGCCCGTCTGCTGGCCATTTCGCAGTGCTAGCTTCACTGGTTGGATTTCCGCCCATAATGCGCTGCGTCCAAACTCCACCAGTGGGATTTCTACCTGGCTTGCCCCCAAGCTGAACCGGTGGGATTCCTGCCTGCTTCCTCTCAGAGGAAGCTACACCTGTGGGATTTCCACCCGGAACTCCACCCATCCAAACTCCACCAGTAGAATTTCTACCTGGCTTTCCACACCGAGCTGCACCGGTGCAATTCCTGCCTGGCAAAGCCCTGCAACTTCCCAATACAAGCTTCGCCGGTGGGATTTCCGCCTGCCACTCTACCCAAATTCTCAGTAGTAGCTGCACCATTGCGATTTCTGCCTGTCTCCTAGCAATATCCCAGTGCCAGCTTCGCCGGTGGGATTTCCGCCCGGACCTCCACCTATCCAAACTCCACCAGTGGGATTTCTACCTGGCTTTTCCCACTGAGCTGGACCAGTGTGATTTCCGCCTGTCTTTTGGCCACCCATTTCCCAACACTAGGTTCACCAGTGGGATTTCTGCCTGTCTGCTGGCAATTTCACAGCGCTAGCTGCACCGGTGCAATTTCTGCCCGTCTGTTGGCAACCCATTTCCCAGCACTAGCTTCATCAGTGGGATTTCTGCCCGCAACTCCACCCAAACTCCACCAAGGGGATTTCTACCTGGCTTTTGCCACCAAGCTGCACCGGTAGGATTCCCTCCTGCTTCCTCCCAGAGGAAGCTTCACCTGTGGGATTTCCACCCGGAACTCCACCCAAACTCCACCGGTGGGATTTCTGCCTGGCTTTTACCACCAAGCTGTACCGGTGTTATTACTGCCTGACTTTGCGCTCTACCTGGTGCATTGCTGCCTGATCTACCTGTTGAATTTCTGCCTGATCTATTGACGAATCTGCTCCACCTGGTGAATTGCTGCCTGACCTACTGATGAATTCCTGCTAGCTTCACCGGTCGGATTTCCGCCCGTAACTCCACCCAAACTCCACCAAACGGATTTCTACCTGGCTTTTCAAACTGAGCTGCACCAGTAGGATTTCTGCCTGTCTGCTGGCAATTTCCCAGCGCTAGCTTCACCGGTGGGATTTCTGCCCGTCTGTTGGCAACCCCTTTCCCAGCACTAGCTTCATCAGTGGGATTTCCGCCCGCAACTCCACCCAAACTCCACCAAGGGGATTTCTACCTGGCTTTTACCCCCAAGCTGCACCAGTGGGATTCCTGCCTGCGCTGCTTTGGCCTGCTGGCAATGCTAGCTTCACCGGTGGGATTTCCGCCCGCAACTCCACCCAAACTCCACCACTGGGATTTCTACCTGGCTTTTCCCCACCCAGCTGCACCAGTAGGATTTCCGCCCGTCTCCATGCAATTTCCCAGTGCTAGCTTCGCCAGTGGGATTTCCGCCTGCGACTCCACTCAATTTCCCAACGCTAGGTTCACCGGTGAGATGTCTGCCTGTCTGCTGGCAACCCCTTTCCCAATACTAGCTTCACCGGTGGGATTTCCGCCCAGAACTCCACCCATGAGATTTCTACCTGTCTCCCCCCCCCACCGCCTAGAAGGCAAGTCTGGCAGGCAGGAATTCACCAGGTAGAGCGCGAGGCTTTAGGGAGAAATCAGACCAGACCAGGTAGACCAGATTCACCAGTATATCAGGCAGATATTCAACAGGTAGATCAGACAGGAATTCATCAGGCAGATATTGAAGAGATCAGGCAGAAATTCGACGGGTAAATCAGGCAGGAATTCATCAGGTAGAGCAGATTCATCCAGGAATTCATCAGGCAGATATTGAAGAGATCAGGCAGCAATTCACCAGGTAACCAGATTCATCAATAGATCAGGCAGCAATTCACCTGGTAGAGCGCCAAGACCAGGCCGGAATTCACCAGGCAGAGGGCAAAGATCAGGCAGCAATTCACCAGGTAGAGCAGATTCTTCAGTAGGTCAGGCATCGATTCATCAGGTAGATCAGGCAGGAATTCACCAGGTAGAGGGCAAAGATCAGGCAGGAAATCATCAGGTAGATCAGGCAGGAATTCAACAGGTATACCAGATTCATCAGTAGATCAGGCTGCAATTCACCAGGTAGAGTGCTGAGAACAGGCAGCAATTCACCAGGTAGAGCAACAGGATCCGGCAGCAATTCACCAGGTAGAGTGCAAAGATCAGGCAGCGATTCCTCAACAGATCAGGCAGCAGTCCACCAGGTAGAGCAGATTCATCAGTAGATCAGGCTGCAATTCACCAGGTAGATCAGGCAGGAATTCAACAGGTAGATCAGGCAGGAATTCAACCGGTAGATCAGGCAGGAATTCACTAGGTAGAGTGCAAAGATCAGGCAGCAATTCACCAACAGATCAGGCTGCAATCCACCAGGTAGAGCGCAAAGATCATACAGAAATTCACCAGGTATATCAGGCAGAAATTCATCAATACACCAGGCAGGAAATCACCAGGTAGGTCAGGCAGCGATTCACCAGGTATATCAGGCAGGAATTCAACAGGTTGACCAGATTCTTCAATAGATCAGGCAGGAATTCATTAGGTAGAGCAGTATATCAGGCAGCAATTCACCAGGTACATCAGGCAGGAATTCACCAGGTAGAGTGCAAAGATCAGACAGAAATTCATCAGGTAGAGCAGATTCATCATCAGATTAGGCAGCATTCACCAGGTAGATCAGGCAGGAATTCATCAGGTCTATCAGATTCATGAATAGATCAGGCAGCAATTCACCAGGTAGAGCAGATTCGTCAATAGATCAGGCAGAAATTCAACAGTTAGATAGGCAGGAATTCATCAGTAGATCAGGCAGCAATTCAACAGGTAGATCAGGCAGCAATTCACCAGGTAGAGCTCCAAGATCAGGCAGGAATTCACCCGTTAGACCGCAAAGATCAACCAGCGATTCCTCAACAGATCAGGCTGCAATCCACCAGGTAGAGCGTGAAGCTTTCCCTCCCCTTAAGATCTAAATTTCCCATTAATTCAGGCAGAAAACCCATCAGATCAGGCAGCAATCCACCAGGTAGAGCGCAATACTTTTCCCCACTAAGATCTAAATTCCCCATTAATTCAGGCAGAAATCTCACAGGCAAAGCCGATTCTTCAGGCCAGCTTCACCAGTTGATTGGGAGGCCGATGTCACACTGGTGAAGCTTCTGAATGAGATCAGGCCGCAATCCACCAGGTAGAGTGCGAATCTTCTCCTCCCCTTACTATTTAAATCCCCATTAATTCAGGCAGAAATCTCACAGGTAAAGCCCATTTTCCAGGCCAGCTTCACCTGTTGAACTTCTGCCTCCTGGCTGCAATTCACCCACAGATCAGGCCGCAATCCACCAGGTAGAGCGCAAATATTTCTTCCCCTTGATACCTAAATCCCCATTAATTTAGGCAGAAATCACACAGGTAAAGCCAATTTTTCACCCTAGTTTTACCAGTTGAAATTCAGGCCGATGTCACACAGGTGAAGCTTCACCATGAGATCTAAATTCCCATTAATTCAGGCAGAAATCCCACAGGAAAAGCCAATTTTTCAGGCCGGTTTCAGGCCGCAAACTACCAGGTAGAGCGTGAAGCTTTTCCTCCATTCAATACCTAAATTCCCATTAAGTCAGGCAGAAATATCACAGGTAAAGCCGATTTTCAGGCAGAGATCCCAACGGAAAAGCCAATTTTTCAGACATCTAAATCCCCATTAATTCAGGCAGAAATCTCACCGGTAAAGCCAAATTTCAAGCAGAAATCTCACTGGAAAAGACCATTAATTGAGGCAGAAATCTCACCGGTAAAGCCAATGAATTCAGACAGAAATCTCACAGGCAAAGCCCATTTTTCAGACTCCCCTTCATATCTAAATCCCCAATTAAATCAGGCAGAAATCTCACAGGTAAAGCCCATTTTCAGGCCAGTTTGACTAGTTGAATCGCAGGCCGAAGTCACACAGGTCAAGCCAATTTTCAGGCAGAAATCCCACCGGAAAAGCCAATTTTTCAGACTCTCCTTCATACCTAAATCCCCATTAATTCAGGCCACAATCCACCAGGTAGAGCGTGAGAATTTTTTCTCCCTTTAATACCTAAATCCCCATTAATTCAGGCAGAAATCTCACAGGTAAGGCCAATTTTTCAGACTCTAATATCTAAATTTCCCATTAATTCAGGCAGAAATCTCACCGGTAAAGCCAATTTTCAGGCCAAAATCTCACTGGTAAAGCCAATTTTCAGGCAGAAATCCCACCGGAAAAGCCGATTTTCAGGCAGAAATCTCACTGGAAAAGCCAATTTTTCAGACTCCCCTTTAATATCTAAATTCCCACTAATTCAGGCAGAAATCTCACCGGAAAAGCCAATTTTCAGGCCAAAATCTCACTGGTAAAGCCAATTTTCAGGCAGAAATCCCACCGGAAAAGCCAATTTTTCAGACTCCCCTTTCATATCTAAATCCTCATGAACTCTTGCAGAAATCTCACCGGTTAAGCCGATTTTCAGGCCGAAATCTCACCGGAAAAGCCCCTTTTTCAGATTCCCCTTAATAATAATAAATTCCCATTATTTCAGGCAGAAATCTCACCGGAAAAGCCAATTTTTCAGACTCCCCTTTCATATCTAAATCCTCATGAACTCAGGCAGAAATCTCACCAGTTAAGCCGATTTTCAGGCCGAAATCTCACCGGAAAAGCCCCTTTATCAGATTCCCCTTAATAATAATAAATTCCCATTATTTCAGGCAGAAATCTCACCGGAAAAGCCAATTTTTCAGACTCCCCTTTCATATCTAAATCCTCATGAACTCAGGCAGAAATCTCACCAGTTAAGCCGATTTTCAGGCCGAAATCTCACCGGAAAAGCCCCTTTATCAGATTCCCCTTAATAATAATAAATTCCCATTATTTCAGGCAGAAATCTCACCGGAAAAGCCAATTTTTCAGACTCCCCTTTCATATCTAAATCCCCATGAAATCAGGCAGAAATCTCACCGGTAAAGCCGATTTTCAGGCAGAAATCTCACCGGAAAAGCCCATTTTCAGGCAGAAATCTCACCAGAAAAGCCCCTTTTTCCAGATTCCCCTTAATAATAATAAATTCCCATTATTTCAGGCCGAAATCTCACCGGAAAAGCCAATTTTTCAGACTCCCCTTTCATATATAAATCCCCATGAATTCAGGCCGAAATCGCACCGGTTAAGCCGATTTTCAGGCAGAAATCTCACCGGAAAAGCCCATTTTCAGGCAGAAATCTCACCGGAAAAGCCCATTTTCAGGCAGAAATCTCACCGGAAAAGCCCATTTTCAGGCAGAAATCTCACCGGAAAAGCCGATTTTCAGGCAGAAATCTCACCGGAAAAGCCCATTTTCAGGCCGAAATCTCACCGGAAAAGCCCCTTTTTCAGATTCCCCTTAATAATAATAAATTCCCATTATTTCAGGCAGAAATCTCACCGGAAAAGCCAATTTTTCAGACTCCCCTTTCATATCTAAATCCCCATGAATTCAGGCAGAAATCTCACCGGTGAATCCAATTTTCAGGCAGAAATCTCACCGGAAAAGCCCATTTTCAGGCAGAAATCTCACCGGAAAAGCCAATTTTTCAGACTCCCCTTTCATATCTAAATCCCCATGAAATCAGGCAGAAATCTCACCGGAAAAGCCCCTTTTTTCAGATTCCCCTTAATAATAATAAATTCCCATTATTTCAGGCAGAAATCTCACCGGAAAAGCCAATTTTTCAGACTCCCCTTTCATATCTAAATCCCCATGAATTCAGGCAGAAATCTCACCGGTGAATCCAATTTTCAGGCAGAAATCTCACCGGAAAAGCCGATTTTCAGGCCGAAATCTCACCGGAAAAGCCAATTTTTCAGACTCCCCTTTCATATCTAAATCCCCATTTAATCAGGCAGAAATCTCACCGGTAAAGCCGATTTTCAGGCAGAAATCTCACCGGAAAAGCCAATTTTTCAGACTCCCCTTTCATATCTAAATCCTCATGAACTCTTGCAGAAATCTCACCGGTTAAGCCGATTTTCAGGCCGAAATCTCACCGGAAAAGCCCCTTTTTCAGATTCCCCTTAATAATAATAAATTCCCATTATTTCAGGCAGAAATCTCACCGGAAAAGCCAATTTTTCAGACTCCCCTTTCATATCTAAATCCCCATGAAATCAGGCAGAAATCTCACCGGTAAAGCCGATTTTCAGGCAGAAATCTCACCGGAAAAGCCAATTTTTCAGACTCCCCTTTCATATCTAAATCCTCATGAACTCAGGCAGAAATCTCACCGGTTAAGCCGATTTTCAGGCCGAAATCTCACCGGAAAAGCCCCTTTATCAGATTCCCCTTAATAATAATAAATTCCCATTATTTCAGGCAGAAATCTCACCGGAAAAGCCAATTTTTCAGACTCCCCTTTCATATCTAAATCCCCATTAAATCAGGCAGAAATCTCACCGGTAAAGCCGATTTTCAGGCAGAAATCTCACCGGAAAAGCTCATTTTCAGGCAGAAATCTCACCGGAAAAGCCCATTTTCAGGCAGAAATCTCACCGGAAAAGCCAATTTTTCAGACTCCCCTTTCATATCTAAATCCCCATGAAATCAGGCAGAAATCTCACCGGAAAAGCCCCTTTTTTCAGATTCCCCTTAATAATAATAAATTCCCATTATTTCAGGCCGAAATCTCACCGGAAAAGCCAATTTTTCAGACTCCCCTTTCATATCTAAATCCCCATGAATTCAGGCCGAAATCTCACCGGTTAAGCCGATTTTCAGGCCGAAATCTCACCGGAAAAGCCAATTTTTCAGACTCCCCTTTCATATCTAAATCCTCATGAACTCAGGCAGAAATCTCACCGGTTAAGCCGATTTTCAGGCCGAAATCTCACCGGAAAAGCCAATTTTTCAGACTCCCCTTTCATATCTAAATCCCCATTTAATCAGGCAGAAATCTCACCGGTAAAGCCGATTTTCAGGCCGAAATCTCACCGGAAAAGCCAATTTTTCAGACTCCCCTTTCATATCTAAATCCCCATGAATGCAGGCAGAAATCTCACCGGTTAAGCCGATTTTCAGGCCGAAATCTCACTGGAAAAGCCAATTTTTCAGACTCCCCTTTCATATCTAAATCCCCATGAATGCAGGCAGAAATCTCACCGGTTAAGCCGATTTTCAGGCAGAAATCTCACCGGAAAAGCCAATTTTTCAGACTCCCCTTTCATATCTAAATCCCCATTTAATCAGGCAGAAATCTCACCGGTAAAGCCGATTTTCAGGCAGAAATCTCACTGGGAAAGCCAATTTTTCAGACTCCCCTTTCATATCTAAATCCCCATGAATTCAGGCCGAAATCTCACCGGTTAAGCCGGTTTTCAGGCAGAAACCCAACAGGTAAGGCGCATTTTCCAGGCTAGTTTTAAAGGTTGAAGTCCAGGCCGATGTCACACAGGTAGAGCTTCACAATGAGATCTAAACCCCCGTGAATTCAGGCAGAAATCTCACCGGAAAAGCCATTTTTTCAGACTCCCCTTTAATATCTAAATCCCCATGAATTCAGGCAGAAATCCAACCGGTAAATCCAATATTCAGACTCCCCTTAATACCTAAATCCCCATGAATTCAGGCAGAAATCCCACCGGAAAAGCCGGTTTTCAGGCAGAAACCCAACAGGTAAGGCGCATTTTCCAGGCTAGTTTTAAAGGTTGAAGTCCAGGCCGATGTCACACAGGTAGAGCGTAACAATGGTAGCCCAGGGGAGTTCAAGGGGAGGCCAGACCAGGACCCAAAGGCGCTTGCAGGGCAAAATGGTGTCGGTCGGGAAGGAGAGGTTCTTGCCGCAGGAACCCTATTATATCCCAGGGTGAGTTATTATTAATATTATTAATATTATTAATATTATTAATATTATTAATATTATTCTGGGGTGTTATTGTTGTTGTTATTATTATTATTATTATTATTATTATTATTATTATTCTGGGGTGAGTTTATATTATTATTATTATTATTATTATTATTATTATTATTATTGTAAGGGTTATTGTTATTATATTCCGATGTGAGTTTATATTATTATATTCTGGGGGGAGTTTATATTATTATTATTATTATTATTATTATTATTATTATTAATAATAATAATAATAATAATAATATTAATATTATTAATATTATTCTGGGGTGAGTTTATATTATTATATTCTGGGGGGAGTTTATATTATTATTATTATTATTATTATTATTATTATTCTGGGGTGAGTTATTATTATTATTATTATTATTATTAGTGTTATTGTTATTATATTCCGATGTGAGTTTATATTATTATTTTCCGGGGGGAGTTGTTATTATTATTATTATTATTATTATTATTATTATTATTATTCTGGGGTGAGTTATTATTATTATTATTATTATTATTATTATTAGTGTTATTGTTATTGTTATTATATTCTGATGTGAGTTTATATTATTATATTCTGGGGGGAGTTTTATTATTATTATTATTATTATTATTATTATTATTATTATTGGTGTTATTGTTATTGTTATTATATTCCGATGTGAGTTTATATTATTATATTCTGGGGGGAGTTTTTATTATTATTATTATTATTATTATTATTATTATTATTATTATTATTAATATTATTCTGGGGGGAGTTATTATTATTATTATTATTATTATTATTATTAGTGTTATTGTTATTATATTCCGATGTGAGTTTATATTATTATATTCTGGGGGGAGTTGTTGTTGTTATTATTATTATTATTATTATTATTATTATTATTATTATTATTACTATTATTAATATTATTAATATTATTCTGGGGTGAGTTGTTGTTATTATTATTATTATTATTATTATTATTTTCTGGGGGGAGTTTATATTATTATTATTATTATTATTATTATTATTATTCTTATTATTAGTGTTATTGTTATTGTTATTATATTCCGATGTGAGTTTATATTATTATATTCTGGGGGGAGTTTTTATTATTATTATTAATAATAATAATAATAATAATAATAATAATAATAATAATAATAATATTAATATTATTCTGGGGTGAGTTTATATTATTATATTCTGGGGGGAGTTTATATTATTATTATTATTATTATTATTAATATTATTCTGGGGTGAGTTATTATTATTCTTATTCTTATTATTCTTATTATTAGTGTTATTGTTATTGTTATTATATTCCGATGTGAGTTTATATTATTATATTCTGGGGGGAGTTTTTATTATTATTATTATTAATATTATTAATATTATTCTGGGGTGAGTTATTATTATTATTATTATTATTATTATTATTATTATTATTAGTGTTATTGTTATTATATTCTGATGTGAGTTTATATTATTATATTCTGGGGGGAGTTATTATTATTATTATTATTGTTATTATTATTATTATTATTATTATTATTATTATTATTATTAATATTATTAATATTATTCTGGGGTGAGTTATTATTATTATTATTATTATTATTATTATTATTATTATTATTATTATTTTCTGGGGGGAGTTTATATTATTATTATTATTATTATTATTATTATTATTAGATCTCTTTCTATTCAGATCTCCCTCTTTCCTTCCACATCTCCCTCTTTCTTTCCAGATCTCCCTTTTTCTAGCAGATCTCTTTCTATTCAGATCTCCCTCTTTCTCTCCAGATCTCCCTATTTCCTTGCAGATCTATTTCTTTCCAGATCTCCCTCTTTCCTTCCAGATCTCCCTCTTTTTTTCCAGATCTCCCTCTTTCTTTGGGGATCATGACCTACCTATTTCCGTGTAGATCTCTTTCTATTCAGATCTCCCTCTTTTTTTCCAGATCTCCCCATTTATCAGCAGATCCCCACCTATTTCTTTTCGGATCCCAATCCCTCTGTGGGATCCGCAGCATATATATCGCATTTCCCATCATTCCATATCCTCCCCATTCGCTTCCTCCCACCGGGTTGGTCTGGAAGATCCCAAGGGATCCCACCCTTAACGCTTTCCTGACTTTCTCACCTTTTTCTCCCCAATTTATCACTATTTCCTTGCAGATCTCCCTATTTTCTTGCAGATCTCTTTCTATTCAGATCTCCCTCTTTCTATTCAGATCTCCCTCTTTCCTTCCAGATCTCTTTCTATTCAGATCTCCCTCTTTCCTTCCAGATCTCTTTCTATTCAGATCTCCCTCTTTCCTTCCAGATCTCTTTCTATTCAGATCTCCCTATTTTCTTGCAGATCTCCCTATTTTCTTGCAGATCTCCCTCTTCCAGATCTCCCTCTTTCCTTGCAGATCTCTTTCTATTCAGATCTCCCTCTTTCTATTCAGATCTCCCTCTTTCCTTCCAGATCTCTTTCTATTCAGACCTCCCTCTTTCCTTCCAGATCTCTTTCTATTCAGATCTCCCTATTTTCTTGCAGATCTCTTTCTATTCAGATCT
>NC_139691.1:233793-256293 GCF_964106915.1 Podarcis gaigeae
CTGATTTTTAGATTTCTCCTTGTGGGGATTTTTGTATTTCTTCTTGGAGTTCTAGATTTTTTCCCTATTTCTAGATTTCTACTTGCAGGGATTTCTAGATTCCTCCCGATTTCTAGATTTCTCTCTAGATTTCTCCTGGCGGGGATTTCTAGATTTCCCCCCCTGATTTCTCCTTGCAGGGATTTCTAGATTTCATTTCTAGATTTCTCCTTGCAGGGATTTCTGAATGGAGGGAGCTATAGATTTTTCCTGATTTCTAGATTTCTGCTTGCGGGGAATTCTGGAATTTCCCCCCCTGATTTCTAGGTTTTTCCTGGTGGGGATTTCTAGATTTCTATCTTAGATTTCTTCTTGCAGGGAATTTCCCCTGATTTCTAGATTTCTGCTTGCGGGAATTTCTAGATTTCTCTTTGCAACGATTTCTAGATTTCTTCTTTGGGGATTTCCGTATTTCCCCCCCTGATTTCTAGATTTCTACTTGCAGAGATTTTTATTTCTTGGAGGGTTTTCTAGATTTCTGCTTGCAGGGATTTCTATGTTTTGATTTCTAGATTTCTACTTGCGGGGAATTCTGGAATTTCCCCCCGATTTCTAGGTTTTTCCTGGCGGGGATTTCTAGATTTCTCTCTATCTAGATTTCTATCTGGATTTCTTCTTGCAGGGAAATCCCCCCTGATTTCTAGATTTCTCCTTGCGGGGATTTATAGATTTTTCCTTATTTCTAAATTTCCCCCCAGATTTCTACTTTTCTCCTTGCGGGGATTTCTAGATTTTTCTAGATTTTTCAGGGGGGAATTGCTAGATTTCTAGACTTTTCTCCTTGCGGGGATTTATAGATTTTTCCTTATTTCTAAATTTCCCCCCAGATTTCTACTTTTCTCCTTGCGGGGATTTCTAGATTTTTCTAGATTTTTCAGGGGGGAATTGCTAGATTTCTCCTGGCAGGGATTTCTAGATTTTTCTTGATTTCTAGATTTCTCCTTGTGGGGATTTCTAGATTTTCCTGGCAATTTCTAGATTTCTCCTTGTGGGGATTTTTGTATTTCTTCTTGGATTTCTAGATTTTTCCTTATTTCTAAATTTCCCCCCAGATTTCTACTTTTCTCTTTGCGGGGATTTCTAGATTTTTCTAGATTTTTCAGGGGGGAATTGCTAGATTTCTAGACTTTTCTCCTTGCGGGGATTTCTAGATTTTTAATGGGAAAACTGCTGGGATTTCCAGGGTTCCGGGTGCGAAATGGGATTTTTCTAGATTTTTCAGGGGGCAATTGCTAGATTTCTAGTTTTCTCCTTGCGGCGATTTCTAGATTTTCCTAGATTTTTCAGGGGGCAATTGCTAGATTTCTAGTTTTCTCCTTGCGGCGATTTCTAGATTTTTCTAGATTTTTCAGGGGTGAATTGCTAGATGTCTAGTTTTCTCCTTGCGGCGATTTCTAGATTTTTCTAGATTTTTCAGGGGGGAATTGCTAGATTTCTCCTGGCAGGGATTTCTAGATTTTTCTTGATTTCTAGATTTCTCCTTCTGGGGATTTCTAGATTTTCCTGGCAATTTCTAGATTTCTCCTTGTGGGGATTTTTGTATTTCTTCTTGGAGTTCTAGATTTTTTCCGTCTTTCTAGATTTCTGCTTGCGGGAATTTTTGGATTTCTCTTTGCAAAGATTTCTAGATTTCTTTGGGGATTTCTAGATTTCTCCTTGCGGGGATTTTCCCGGGGGCGGAGCTTCCCTCTCACTGACCCCACCCCTCTCTGACTCCGCCCCCAGACGACCCGGATCGAGGCCACGCCCCTCCCGCCGCCCACCGAGACGACGACGGACATCTGCCGCTTTGACCGCACCCCCAAGATGGACGCCCCCAACCTGATCCAGAGGAAGGCCATTTCCGGTAGGCCCCGCCCCTTCCTCCAGAAGCCCCGCCTCCAACCAGAAATTCCTAGGTTTCTACTTACGGGGATTTCTAGATCTCTCCTTCCCACGATGTCAATCATTCAGTGGGTGGGACTAGAGGACCCTGGTCCCGCCTTCCCTGTCAATCATTCATTGGACCTGGCCCCGCCTTCAATGTCAATCATTCGTTGGACCTGGCCCCGCCCTCCCTGTCAATCATTCATTGGACCTGGTTCCGCCTTCCCTGTCAATCATTCAGATGACCCTGGCTCCGCCTTCCCTGTCAATCATTCAGTGGGTGGGACTAGAGGACCCTGGCCCCGCCCTCCCTGTCAATCATTCAGTGGGTGGGACTAGAGGACCTGGTTCCACCTTCCCTGTCAATCATTAGCTAGACCCGCCTTCCCTGTCAATCATTCCATGGGTGGGACTAGAGGACCCTGGCCCCGCCTTCCCTGTCAATCATTCAGTGGGTGGGAGTAGGTGATCCTGGTCCCGCCTTCCCTGTCATTCATTGGACCTGGCCCCGCCTTCCCTGTCAATCATTCAGTGGGTGGGACTAGAGGACCCTGGCCCCGCCTTCCCTGTCAATCATTCATTGGACTACGCTTCCCTGTCAATCATTCAGTGGGTGGGACTAGGTGACCCTGGCCCCGTCTCCCTTGTCAATCATTAGCTAGACCCGCCTTCCCTGTCAATCATTCCGTGGGTGGGACTAGAGGACCCTAGACCCGCCTTCCCTGTCAATCATTCAGTGGGCGGGACTAGAGTACCCTGGCCCCACCTTCCCTGTCAATCATTAGCTAGACCCGCCTTCCCTGTCAATCATTCCGTGGGTGGGACTAGAGGACCCTAGACCTGCCTTCCCTGTCAATCATTCAGGGATTCAGGGGGTGGGACTAGAGGACCCTGGCCCCGCCTTCCCTGTCAATCATTCATTGGACTACACTTCCCTGTCAATCATTCAGTGGGTGGGACTAGAGGACCCTGGCCCCGCCTTCCCTGTCAATCATCGTACTCCACTTCCCCGTCAATCATTCAGTGGGTGGGACTAGGTGATCCTGGTCCCGCCTTCCCTGTCAATCATTCAGCGGACCCTGGCCCCGCCTCCCCTGTCAATCATTCAGTGGGTGGGACTCGAGGACCCTGGCTCCGCCTTCCCTGTCAATCATTCCATCCCTGTCAATCATTCAGATTACCCTGGCCCCGCCTTCCCTGTCAATCATTCCGTGGGTGGGGCTAGAGGACCCTGGCCCCGCCTTCCCTGTCAATCATTCAGTGGGTGGGACTAGAGGACCCTGGCCCCGCCTCCCCTGTCAATCATTCCGTGGGTGGGGCTAGAGGACCTGGCCCCGCCTCCCCTGTCCATCATCCAGGGACTTCCCTGGGAACTCTAGTTTCCTCCTTCCTGGGAATTGTAGTTTCCCAGGCGCCCTCAAGTCGCCCTTTCCCACATGCAGGCTACACCGGCTACATCCCGCGCTTCCCCTGGATCATGGGAGAGAACTACACCACCGGGGTCAAGGACGCCATGGACGAATTCGACCGCAACCAGGTGCGCGCGCTACAACTCCCAAAAGGCGCCGGGTTCGAGGGACAAGGTCTGGATCTGGGGTCAGGTCTGGATCCAAATCTGGGTGTGGGGGGTGGAAATCCGGATCTGGGTTCAAGCTGGAGAACCCGGCGCCGTGAGCTACAACTCCCAGGCGCCCGGTTTCGAGTCTGGATCGGGATCTGGGGGGGATCCGGGTTCAAGCTGGGGGACCCGGCGCTACAACTCCCAGGGTGTCATGCGCTATAATTCCCAGGCGCCTCGGTTCTAGATTTGAAACCTGGGGAAAGGTCCGGATCCGGGTTCAAGCTGGAGGACCCGGCGCTGTCGGCGCTACAACTCCCAGGGGTGTCATGCGCTAGAACTCCCAGGCGCCCGGTTCGAGATCCGGGGATCTGGGGTCAAGTCTGGATCGGGATCTGGGGGGAATCTGGATTCAAGCTGGGGGACCCGGCGCTACAACTCCCAGGGGTGTCATGCGCTAGAACTCCCAGGCGCCTTGTTCGAGATCTGGATTTGGGGAAAAGGTCCAGATCTGGGTTCAAGCTGGAGGAGCCGGCGCTGCAACTCCCAGGGTGTCATGCGCTAGAACTCCCAAGCGCCTGGTTCTAGATCCGGATCTGGGGACAAGGTCTGGATCTGGATCTGGGGGGGAGGTCCAGATCCGGGTTCAAGCTGGGGGACCCGGCGCTACAACTCCCAGGGTGTCATGCGCTACAACTCCCAGGCGCCTCGGTTCTAGATTTGAAACCTGGGGAAAGGTCCGGATCTGGGTTCAGGCTGGAGGACCCGACACTGCTGGCGCTATAACTCCCAGACGCCCGGTTCTAGATCTGGATCCGGGGAACAGGTCCGGATCCGGGTTCAAGCTGGGGGACTCGGCGCTACGACTCCCAGGGTGCCATGCGCTATAACTCCCAGGCGCCCAGTTCTAGATTTGAAACCTGGGGAAATGTCCGGATCCGGGTTCAAGCTGGAGGACCCGGCGCTGTCGGCGCTACAACTCCCAGGGGTGTCATGTGCTACAACTCCCAGGCGCCCGGTTCTAGATCTGGGTCCGGGGAACAGGTCCGGATCCGGGTTCAAGCTGGAGGAGTTAGGGTTCCCATGCGCTATAACTCCCAGGCACCCGGTTCTAGATGCGGATCCGGGGACAAGGTCTGGATCTGGGGGTGGGAGTCCAGATCCGGAGTCAAGTCCAGATCCAGGGTCAAGCCAGATCCGGGTTCAAGCTGGAGGACCCGGCGCTGCCGGCGCTACAACTCCCAGGATGTCATGCGCTACAACTCCCAGGCGCCCGGTTCTACATCCGGATCCGGGAACTGGATCTGGGGGTGGAGGGTCTGGATCTGGGGGTGGAAGTCCTGATCCGGAGTGAAGTCCAGATCCGGGATCAAGCCGGATCCGGGTTCAAGCTGAAGGACCCGGCGCTGCCGGTGCTACAACTCCCAGGGGTGTCATGCGCTACAACTTCCAGGCACCCAGTTTTAGATCCGGATCTGGAACTCGGGGGCAAATCTGGATCCGGGTTCAAGCTGCAGGATCCGATGCCACTGCGCGCTACAACTCCCAGGCGCCCGGTTCTAGATCCGGATCCGGGGACTGGATTTGGGGTGGAAGTCCGGATCCGGAGTAAAGTCCAGATCTGGGTTCAAGCTGGAGGACCCGGCGCTGCCGGCGCTACAACTCCCAGGGGTGTCATGCGCTACAACTCCCAGGCGCCCGGTTCTAGATCTGGATCCAGGGGAAAGGTCTGGATCCGGGGAGAAGGTCTGGATCTGGATCCGGGGTCAAGTCAGGATCCTGGGAGGGGGCCAGTCTAGATGACCCGCCAACCCGCGCGCTACAACTCCCAGGCGCCTGGTTCTAGATCCAGGGACAAGTTCCGGATCTGGGGGCAAATCTGGATCCGGGTTCAAGCTGCAGGATCCGGTGCCACTGTGAGCTACAACTCCCAGGCGCCCGGTTCGAGATCTGGATCCGGGGGGAAAGGTCTGGATCCGAATCTGGGGAATAGGTCTGGATCCGGATCCGGGGTCAAGTCCAGATCATGGGAAGGGGGTCAGCCTAGATGACCCACCAACCTGTGCGCTACAACTCCCAGGCGCCCTGTTCTAGATCTGGAGGAAAGGTCTGGATCCGGAGTCAAGTCCAGATCCGGATCCGGGGTTAAGCTGGATCCGGGTTCAAGCTGGAGGAACCGGCACCGTGTGCTACAACTCCCAGGCGCCCGGTTCTAGATCTGGATCCGGGGGAAAGGTCTGGATCCGGATCCGGGGTCAAGTCCAGATCTAGGGAGGGGGTCAGTCTAGATGAACCACCAACCCGCGCGCTACGACTCCCAGGCGCCCTGTTCTAGATCTGGAGGAAAGGTCTGGATCCGGAGTCAAGTCCAGATCCGGATCCGGGTTCTAGCTGGAGGAACCGGCACCGTGCGCTACAACTCCCAGGCGCCCGGTTCTAGATCTGGATCCGGGGAAAAGGTCTGGATCCGAATCTGGGGGAATAGGTCTGGATCTGGATCTGGGGTCAAGTCCGGATCTGGGGAAGGGGGTCAGTCTAGATGACCCACCAACCCGTGCGCTACAGCTCCCAGGCGCCCTGTTCTAGATCTGGAGGAAAGGTCTGGATCTGGATCCGGGGAATAGGTCTGGATCCGGAGTCAAGTCCAGATCCGGATCCGGGGTTAAGCCGGATCCGGGTTCAAGCTGGAGGAACCGGCACCGTGTGCTACAACTCCCAGGCGCCCGGTTCTAGATCTGGAGGAAAGGTCTGGATCTGGATCCGGGGAATAGGTCTGGATCCGGAGTCAAGTCCAGATCCGGGGTTAAGCCGGATTCGGGTTCAAGCTGGAGGAACCGGCACCGTGCGCTACAACTCCCAGGCGCCCGGTTCTAGATCTGGATCCGGGGAAAGGTCTGGATCCGAATCTGGGGGAATAGGTCTGGATCTGGATCTGGGGTCAAGTCCAGATCTTGGGAGGGGGTCAGTCTAGATGAACCACCAACCCGCGCGCTACAACTCCCAGGCGCCCTGTTCTAGATCTGGAGGAAAGGTCTGGATCCGGAGTCAAGTCCAGATCCGGATCCGGGTTCAAGCTGGAGGAACCGGCACCGTGTGCTACAACTCCCAGGCGCCCGGTTCTAGATCTGGATCCGGGGGAAAGGTCTGGATCCGAATCTGGGGGAATAGGTCTGGATCCGGATCCGGGGTCAAGTCCAGATCTTGGGAGGGGGTCAGTCTAGATGAACCACCAACCCGCGCGCTACGACTCCCAGGCGCCCTGTTCTAGATCTGGAGGAAAGGTCTGGATCTGGATCCGGGGAATAGGTCTGGATCCGGAGTGAAGTCCAGATCCGGGGTTAAGCCGGATCCGGGTTCAAGCTGGAGGAACCGGCACCGTGCGCTACAACTCCCAGGCGCCCGGTTCTAGATCTGGATCCGGGGGAAAGGTCTGGATCCGGATCCGGGGGAATAGGTCTGGATCAGCATCCGGGGTCAAGTCCGGATCTGGGGAAGGGGGTCAGTCTAGATGACCCGCCAACCCGCGCGCTACGACTCCCAGGCGCTCGAACCCTGAGCCGGGTCTTTCCTCCCACAGGAAATGCTGAGGAGTCCAATGTATAGTTTTGGCAAGCGCCTGCCCAGCACCTATTGGCCGAATACCCAGATTTACACCAGCGGAGGATTGATGCCGTTTTACACCGGATTTGTGCCCAGTAAGTCGGGGGTGGACTCGAATTCGAACCCGGATTCCTGGGGTCTTGGACTGGATTCGAATCTGGATTCCTGGAGTGCTATTTTTGATTCGAACCCGGATTCCTGGGGTCTTGACTCGAATTTGAACCCGGATTCCTGGGGTATTGTCCTGAATTCGAACCCAGATTCAAACCTGGATTCCTGGGGTCCTATTTTAGATTTGAACCCGGATTCCTGGGGTCTTTACTGGGATTTGAACCCGGATTCCTGGGCAATTGACTCAAATTCGAACCCGGATTCCTGGGGTCTTTACTGGGATTTGAACCCAGATTCCTGGGCAATTGTCTCAAATTCGATCCCGGATTCCTGGGGTCTTTACTGGGATTTGAACCCGGATTCCTGGGGTATTGTCCTGAATTCGAACCCAGATTCAAACCTGGATTCCTGGGGTCCTATTTTAGATTTGAACCCGGATTCCTGGGGTCTTTACTGGGATTTGAACCCGGATTCCAGGGCAATTGACTCCAATTCGAACCCGGATTCCTGGGGTCTTGACTCAAATTTGAACCCGGATTCCTGGGGTATTGTCCTGAATTCGAACCCAGATTCAAACCTGGATTCCTGGGGTCCTATTTTAGATTTGAACCCGGATTCCTGGGGTCTTTACTGGGATTTGAACCCGGATTCCAGGGCAACTGACTCAAATTCGAACCCGGATTCCTGGGGTCTTTACTGGGATTTGAACCCGGATTCCTGGGCAATTGTCTCAAATTCGATCCCGGATTCCTGGGGTCTTTACTGGGATTTGAACCCGGATTCCTGGGGTCTTGGACTGGATTCGAACCCGGATTCCTGGGCAATTGACTCCAATTCGAACCCGGATTCCTGGGGTCTTTACTGGGATTTGAACCCGGATTCCTGGGCAATTGTCTCAAATTCGATCCCGGATTCCTGGGGTCTTTACTGGGATTTGAACCCGGATTCCTGGGCAATTGACTCCAATTTGAACCCAATTGCTGGGGTTTTGTCCGGGGTTCAAACCCGGATTGCTGGGGTTTTGCCCCGGATTCGAACCCGGATTCCTGGGGTCTCGTTCTGGATTCGAACCCAGATTCGAACCCGGATTCCTGGGGTCTTTACTGGCATTTGAACCCGGATTCCTGGGGTCCTGCTCCAGATCCGAACCCGGATTGTCCTGGGTTCAAACACAGATTGCTGGGGTTTCGTTCTGGATTCGAACCCAGATTTGAACTCGGATTCCTGGGCAATTGACTCCAATTCGAACCCGGATTCCTGGGGTTTTGCTCCGGATTTGAACCCGGATTGCTGGGGTCTTTACTGGGATTTGAACCCAGATTCCTGGGCAATTGTCTCAAATTCGAACCCGGATTCCTGGGGTCTTGACTCAAATTCGAACCTGGATTCCTGGGGTCTCGTTCTGGATTCGAACCCAGATTCGAACCCGGATTCCTGGGGTCTTTACTGGCATTTGAACCCGGATTCCTGGGGTCCTGCTCCAGATCCGAACCCGGATTGTCCTGGGTTCAAACACAGATTGCTGGGGTTTCGTTCTGGATTCGAACCCAGATTTGAACTCGGATTCCTGGGCAATTGACTCCAATTCGAACCCGGATTCCTGGGGTTTTGCTCCGGATTTGAACCCGGATTGCTGGGGTCTTTACTGGGATTTGAACCCGGATTCCTGGGCAATTGTCTCAAATTCGAACCCGGATTCCTGGGGTCTTGACTCAAATTCGAACCTGGATTCCTGGGGTCTCGTTCTGGATTCGAACCCAGATTCGAACCCGGATTCCTGGGGTCTTTAATGGGATTTGAACCCGGATTCCTGGGGTCCTGCTCCAGATCCGAACCCGGATTGTCCTGGGTTCAAACACAGATTGCTGGGGTTTCGTTCTGGATTCGAACCCAGATTTGAACTCGGATTCCTGGGCAATTGACTCCAATTCGAACCCGGATTCCTGGGGTTTTGCTCCGGATTTGAACCCGGATTGCTGGGGTCTTTACTGGGATTTGAACCCAGATTCCTGGGCAATTGTCTCAAATTCGAACCCGGATTCCTGGGATCTTGGGCTGGATTCGAACCTGGATTCCTGGGGTCTTGACTCAAATTCGAACCTGGATTCCTGGGGTCTCGTTCTGGATTCGAATCCAGATTCGAACCCGGATTCCTGGGGTCTTTACTGGGATTTGAACCCGGATTCCTGGGGTCCTGCTCCAGATCCGAACCCGGATTCCTGGGGTCCTGCTCCAGATCCGAACCCGGGTTGTCCTGGGTTCAAACACAGATTGCTGGGGTTTCGTTCTGGATTCGAACCCAGATTTGAACTCGGATTCCTGGGCAATTGACTCCAATTCGAACCCGGATTGCTGGGGTTTTGTCCGGGGTTCAAACCCGGATTCCTGGGGTTTTGCTATTACTAATATTATTATTATTACTATTACTATTATTATTACTATTATTATTAATTTCCTCTTTCCCGCCAGCCATCCGCCACAACTACGCCCAGACCTTATATTTTTTATTATTATTATTATTATTATTATTATTATTATTATTATTATTATTATTATTATTATTACTATTAATATTTCCTCTCCCCCCGCCAGCCATCCGCCAGCCATCCGCCACAACTACGCCCAGACCTTATATTTATTATTATTATTATTATTATTATTATTATTATTACTATTATTATTACTATTACTATTACTATTATTATTATTAATTTCCTCTTTCCCGCCAGCCATCCGCCACAACTACGCCCAGACCTTATATTTATTATTATTATTATTATTATTATTATTATTATTACTATTATTATTACTATTACTATTACTATTATTATTATTAATTTCCTCTTTCCCGCCAGCCATCCGCCACAACTACGCCCAGACCTTATATTTATATTTCGTCTTCTTCTTCTTCTTAATATATTATTATTATTATTATTATTATTATTATTATTATTATTATTGCTATTACTATTACTATTACTATTATTACAATTATTATTAATTTCCTCTTTCCCGCCAGCCATCCGCCACAACTACGCCCAGACCTTATATTTATATTTCTTCTTATTATTAATATATTATTATTATTATTATTATTATTATTATTGCTACTATTACTATTATTATTACAATTATTATTAATTTCCTCTTTCCCGCCAGCCATCCGCCACAACTACGCCCAGACCTTATATTTATATTTCTTCTTCTTCTTCTTAATATATTATTATTATTATTATTATTATTATTATTATTATTGCTACTATTACTATTACTATTATTACAATTATTATTAATTTCCTCTTTCCCGCCAGCCATCCGCCACAACTACGCCCAGACCTTATATTTATATTTCTTCTTATTATTAATATATTATTATTATTATTATTATTATTATTATTATTACTATTAATATTATTACTATTAATATTATTACTATTATTAATATTTCCTCTTTCCCGCCAGCCATCCGCCACAACTACGCCCAGACCTTATATTTATATTTCTTCTTCTTATTCTTATTCTTATTATTAATATATTATTATTATTATTACTATTATTATTATTACTATTAATATTATTACTACTATTATTATTTCCTCTTTCCCGCCAGCCATCCGCCACAACTACGCCCAGACCTTATATTTATATTTCTTCTTCTTCTTCTTCTTCTTATTATTATTATTATTATTGCTACTATTACTATTACTATTATTACAATTATTATTAATTTCCTCTTTCCCGCCAGCCATCCGCCACAACTACGCCCAGACCTTATATTTATATTTCTTCTTCTTCTTCTTCTTCTTCTTATTATTACTATTATTATTATTATTATTAATATATTATTATTATTATTATTATTATTATTAATATATTATTATTATTATTATTAATATATTATTATTATTATTATTATTATTATTATTACTATTATTACTATTATTATTATTACTATTTCCTCTTTCCCGCCAGCCATCCGCCACAACTACGCCCAGACCTTATATTTATATTTCTTCTTATTCTTCTTCTTAATATATTATTATTATTATTATTATTATTATTATTATTATTATTGCTACTATTACTATTATTATTATTACAATTATTATTAATTTCCTCTTTCCCGCCAGCCATCCGCCACAACTACGCCCAGACCTTCTATTTATATTTCTTCTTCTTCTTCTTAATATATTATTATTATTATTATTATTATTATTATTATTTATTATTATTATTACTATTATTACTATTATTATTATTACTATTTCCTCTTTCCCGCCAGCCATCCGCCACAACTACTCCCAGACCTTATATTTATATTTCTTCTTCTTCTTAATATATTATTATTATTATTATTATTATTATTATTATTATTATTATTATTGCTACTATTACTATTATTATTATTACAATTATTATTAATTTCCTCTTTCCCGCCAGCCATCCGCCACAACTACGCCCAGACCTTCGGCAACAGCACCCGCCAGGCCTTCTTCTCGGAGCTCCAGCGGAGGCAGCGGGAGGGTTGAAATCCAGCCAATAAAAACGAACCATCATTCATCGTCATCCAACGAGGCTTTTTATTGGCCGCCAGAAAGGGCGGAGGATGTGACGTCACAACCACAGAGAGGCGGGGTGGAGGACTGGGGGGACCTTCTAGGGAATCAACGGGAGCAGGAACAGGAGAAGAACGTCCTGGAGGACTGAGGGGGGACCTTCTAGGAAAGCAGGAAGAGCGTAGAGGGGGTTCCTTCCAAGGGGAGGTGACCTTCTAGGAAAAAGGAACATCTTGGAGGACCAAGGGGAGAGGTGACCTTCTAGGAAACAGGAGCCATTGGTTCAGGAGAAGGTCCTGGAGGACTGAGGGGACCTTCTAGGAAACGGGAACTGTCGGGAGAAGAACATCGTGGCATGGGGGACCTTCTAGGAAAGCAGGAAGAGCGTCAAGAGATTCCTTCCGAGGAGAGAGGTGACCTTCTAGGAAACAGGAACATCTTGGAGGACCGAGGGGAGAAGTGGCCTTCTAGGAAACCAACAGGAGCTGTAGAAGATCGTGGAGGACCTTCTAGGAAACCAAGAGGAGGGTAGAGGGGTTCCTTCCAAGAGGAGATGACCTTCTAGGAAACAGGAACATCTTGGAGGACCGAAGGGAGAGGTGACCTTCTAGGAAACAGGAGACATTGGTCTGGCCAGGAGACTGTCCTGGAGGACTGAGAGGTGACTGTCTAGGAAACCAGGAAGAGCATTGAGAGGTTCCTTCTGAGTTGGAAAGGTGACCTTCTAGGAAACAGGAAAATCTTGGAGGACCGAAGGGAGAGGTGACCTTCTAGGAAACCAACAGGAGCTGTAGAACATTGTGGAGGACCTTCTAGGAAAGCAGGAAGAGCGTAGAGGGGTTCCTTCCAAGGGGAGTTGACCTTCTAGGAAACAGGAACATCTTGGAGGACCGAGGGGAGAGGTGACCTTCTAGGAAACAGGAGACATTGGTCCAGGAGACTGTCCTGGAGGACTGAGAGGTGACCGTCTAGGAAACGAGGAAGAGCATTGAGAGGTTCCTTCTGAGTTGGAAAGGTGACCTTCTAGGAAACAGGAAAATCTTGGAGGACCGAAGGGAGAGGTGACCTTCTAGGAAACCAACAGGAGCTGTAGAACATTGTGGAGGACCTTCTAGGAAACAGGAACATCTTGGAGGACCGAGGGGAGAGGTGACCTTCTAGGAAACAGGAGACATTGGTCCAGGAGACTGTCCTGGAGGACTGAGAGGTGACCGTCTAGGAAACGAGGAAGAGCATTGAGAGGTTCCTTCTGAGTTGGAAAGGTGACCTTCTAGGAAACAGGAAAATCTTGGAGGACCGAAGGGAGAGGTGACCTTCTAGGAAACCAACAGGAGCTGTAGAACATTGTGGAGGACCTTCTAGGAAACAGGAACATCTTGGAGGACCGAGGGGAGAGGTGACCTTCTAGGAAACAGGAGACATTGGTCCAGGAGACTGTCCTGGAGGACTGAGAGGTGACCGTCTAGGAAACCAGGAAGAGCATTGAGAGGTTCCTTCTGAGTTGGAAAGGTGACCTTCTAGGAAACAGGAAAATCTTGGAGGACCGAAGGGAGAGGTGACCTTCTAGGAAACCAACAGGAGCTGTAGAACATTGTGGAGGACCTTCTAGGAAAGCAGGAAGAGCGTAGAGGGGTTCCTTCCAAGGGGAGTTGACCTTCTAGGAAACAGGAACATCTTGGAGGACCGAGGGGAGAGGTGACCTTCTAGGAAACAGGAGACATTGGTCCAGGAGACTGTCCTGGAGGACTGAGAGGTGACCGTCTAGGAAACCAGGAAGAGCATTGAGAGGTTCCTTCTGAGTTGGAAAGGTGACCTTCTAGGAAACAGGAAAATCTTGGAGGACCGAAGGGAGAGGTGACCTTCTAGGAAACCAACAGGAGCTGTAGAACATTGTGGAGGACCTTCTAGGAAAGCAGGAAGAGCGTAGAGGGGTTCCTTCCAAGGGGAGTTGACCTTCTAGGAAACAGGAACATCTTGGAGGACCGAGGGGAGAGGTGACCTTCTAGGAAACAGGAGACATTGGTCCAGGAGACTGTCCTGGAGGACTGAGAGGTGACTGTCTAGGAAACCAGGAAGAGCATTGAGAGGTTCCTTCTGAGTTGGAAAGGTGACCTTCTAGGAAACAGGAACATCTTGGAGGACCGAAGGGAGAGGTGACCTTCTAGGAAACCAACAGGAGAAGAACATCGTGGAGGACCTTCTAGGAAAGCAGGAAGAGCGTAGAGGGGTTCCTTCCGAGGGGAGAGACCTTCTAGGAAACCAAAGAAGAGCGTAGAGAGGTGACCTTCTAGGAAGTCTGGAGGTGATGAATGTCCTGGAGGACCTTCTGGGAAACCACAGTCAGGAGGAGGAGAACATCATGGAGGACCTTCTAGGAAACCAGGAAGAGCGTTGAGAGGTTCCTTCCGAGGGGAGCGGTGACCTTCTAGGAAGCAGGAGTCATCGGAAGAACGTTGTGGAGGACCGAGGTGACCTTCTAGGAGAGCAGGAAGAGCGTAGAGAGGTTCCTTCCGAGGGGAGAAGTGCCCTTCTAGGAAACGAGGACCTCATGGGTCACTATGGGAGGAACGTCTGAAGATGGGAGGGAACATCTGAGGAACATCTGAAGGAGAAGATGGAAGGAAACATCTGGAGAACATCTGAGGAACATCTGAAGGAGAGCCTGGGGAGAACGTGGATGGTCAGGATGGAGAGCCACCATGGAAGGAACCATCTGAGGAGCATCTGGAGAACATCATGGGTCACCATGGGAAGAACATCTGAAGGAGAAGATGGAAGGAAACATCTGGAGAACTTCTGAAGAACATGGAAGGAACCATCTGAAGGAGAACATGGAAGGAAACATCTGGAGAACATCTGAGGAACATCTGAAGGGGAAGCTGGTGAGAACATGGAAGGGAGGTGGAACGTGAGGATGGAGAGCCACCATGGAAGGAACCATCTGAGGAGCATCTGGAGAACATCATGGGTCACCATGGGAAGAACATCTGAAGGAGAACATGGAAGGAAACATCTGGAGAACATCTGAGGAACATCTGAAGGGGAAGCTGGTGAGAACATGGAAGGAAGGTGGAACGTGAGGATGGAGAGCCACCATGGAAGGAACCATCTGAGGAGCATCTGGAGAACATCATGGGTCACCATGGGAAGAACATCTGAAGGAGAACATGGAAGGAAACATCTGGAGAACATCTGAGGAACATCTGAAGGGGAAGCTGGTGAGAACATGGAAGGAAGGTGGAACGTGAGGATGGAGAGCCACCATGGAAGGAACCATCTGAGGAGCATCTGGAGAACATCATGGGTCACCATGGGAAGAACATCTGAAGGAGAAGATGGAAGGAAACATCTGGAGAACTTCTGAAGAACATGGAAGGAACCATCTGAAGGAGAACATGGAAGGAAACATCTGGAGAACATCTGAAGGGGAAGCTGGTGAGAACATGGAAGGAAGGTGGAACGTGAGGATGGAGAGCCACCATGGAAGGAACCATCTGAGGAACATCTGAAGAAGAACATGGAAGGAACCATCTGGAGAACATCTGAGGAACATCGGAAGGAGAACTTGGAGGGTCAACGGAGGGGCTGGGTGGTTGTGCTTCTTCTGAGAGGTCCTTATGGGTCCTCCTAGGCGGCCTCCTCCTCGGCGGTGGCGTCCTGGTACTGCTGGTACTCCGAGACCAGGTCGTTCATGTTGCTCTCGGCCTCGGTGAACATCTTGAGACCTCTCGGTGGGATGTCGCAGACGGAGGCCTTCACGTTGGTGGGGATCCATGAAATGAGGAGCTGGGTTCAAGGTGGAGCTGAATCCAAGATGGAAGCTGATGAGAAGATGGAAGCAAGGTGGAAGGTCAGGATGGAGAGCCACCATGGAAGGCAACATCTGAGGAACATCTGGAGAAGATGGAAGGTCACTATGGGAGGAGGAAACATCTGAAGAGCATCGGAAGGAGAGCATGGAAGGAAACATCTGAAGGACATCTGAGGAACATCTGAAGGAGAAGATGGAAGGGTCACCATGGAAGGAAACATCTGAAGAACATCCTGGTGAGGACATGGATCCAAGATGGAAGGTCAGGGTGGAGGACCACCATGGAAGGAACCATCTGAAGAACATCTGGAGACGATGGAAGGGTCACCATGGAAGGAAACATCTGAAGGACATCTTGGTGAGAAGATGGAAGCAAGGTGGAAGGTCAGGATGGAGAGCCACCATGGAAGGAAACATCTGAGGAACATCTGAAGGAGAACATGGAAGGAAACATCTGAAGAACATCCTGGTGAGGACATGGATCCAAGATGGAAGGTCAGGATGGAGAACCACCATGGAAGGAACCATCTGAGGAACATCTGAAGAACCTGGCAAGAACATGGAAGGTCCGGATGGAGAGCCAACATGGAAGGAACCATCTGAGGAACATCTGAAGGAGAACATGGAAGGAACAACCTGAAGAACATCTGAGGGAGAAGATGGAAGGAAACATCTGAAGAACATTGGAAGGAGAAGATGGAAGGCCAACATGGAACATCTGAAGGAGAAGGTGGGTCACCATGGAAGGAAACATCTGAAGAACCTCTGAGGAACATCTGAGGAACATCAGGAGAACATGGGTCAACGGAGGGGTGGGGATGGGTGGTTGTGGTAGTTATGGGTCCTCCTAGTTATGGCTAGTTATGGCTCTCGGCCTCGGTGAACTCCATCTCGTCCATGCCTTCTCCCGTGGAACGTCCAAGGTGGAACGTCAGGATGGAAGATCACCATGGAAGGAAACATCTGAAGGACATCTGATGGAGAACATGGAAGGAACCATCTGGAGAACATCTGAAGGAGAAGCAGGTGAGAACATGGAAGCTCAGGATGGAGAACCACCATGGAAAGAAACATCTGAAGAACATCTGAAGAACATGGAAGGTGACCATGGAAGGAAACATCTGACGGAGAACATGGAAGGAAGCATCTGGAGAACATCTGAAGGACATCTTGGTGAGAAGATGGAAGCAAGGTGGAAGGTCAGGATGGAGAGCCACCATGGAAGGAAGCATCTGAGGAACATCTGAAGAGGAACCTGGTGAGAAGATGGAACTTTGAAGCAAGGTGGCACGTCAGGATGGAGGGCCACCATGGAAAGAAGCATCTGAAGAACATTGGAAGGAGAACAATGGGTCACCTTGGGAGGAAACATCTGAAGAGGAACCTGGATCCAAGGTGGAATGTCAGAACGGAGAACCATCACGGAAGGAAACATCTGAAGAACTTCTGAGGAACATCTGAAGAACATGGGTCAACGGAGGGGAGGGGATGGGTGGTTGTGGTAGTTATGGGTCCTCCTAGGCGGCCTCCTCCTCGGCCTCCTCCTCAAACTCCCCCTCCTCCTCGGCGGTGGCGTCCTGGTACTGCTGGTACTCCGAGACCAGGTCGTTCATGTTGCTCTCGGCCTCGGTGAACTCCATCTCGTCCATGCCTTCTCCCGTGTACCAGTGGAGGAAGGCCTTCCTCCTGAACATGGCCGTGAACTGTTCGGAGATCCTCTTGAAGAGCTCCTGGATGGCGGTGGAGTTGCCGATGAAGGTGGCGGACATCTTGAGACCTCGGGGCGGGATGTCGCAGACGGCCGTCTTGACGTTGTTGGGGATCCACTCCACAAAGTAGGAGGAGTTCTTGTTCTGGACGTTCAGCATCTGCTCGTCCACCTCCTTCATGGACATCCTCCCTCGGAAGACGGCGGCCACCGTGAGGTAGCGCCCATGCCTCGGATCACAAGCGGCCATCATGTTCTTGGCGTCAAACATCTGCTGGGTCAACTCGGGGACGGTCAAGGCCCGATATTGTTGACTACCTCGGCTGGTCAAGGGGGCGAAGCCGGGCATGAAGAAGTGGAGGCGGGGGAAGGGGACCATGTTGACCGCCAGCTTGCGGAGGTCGGCGTTGAGTTGGCCGGGGAAGCGGAGGCAGGTGGTGACTCCGCTCATGGTGGCCGAGACCAGGTGGTTGAGGTCTCCGTAGGTGGGCGTGGTCAACTTGAGGGTCCGGAAGCAGATGTCGTAGAGGGCTTCGTTGTCTATGCAGTAGGTCTCGTCGGTGTTCTCCACCAGCTGGTGGACCGAGAGGGTGGCGTTGTAGGGTTCCACCACCGTGTCGGAGACCTTGGGCGAGGGGACCACCGAGAAGGTGTTCATGATGCGGTCGGGGTATTCTTCTCGGATCTTGGAGATGAGGAGGGTCCCCATGCCGGAACCCGTGCCGCCGCCCAGGGAGTGGGTCAGCTGGAAGCCCTGGAGGCAGTCGCAGGACTCGGCCTCCTTGCGGACCACGTCCAGGACCGAGTCCACCAGCTCGGCCCCCTCCGTGTAGTGGCCCTTGGCCCAGTTGTTGCCGGCCCCGCTCTGGCCTACAAGGGGAGAAGATGGGGTCATGGTCATCATCAGCATCATCACCACGTTAGCTTGAAGACCATCATCAGGATCATGACCATCATCATGATCATGACCATGGCTATCATCATCATCATGGCCATCAACATCATCATGACCATGGCCTTCATCATCAGGTTCAACATCATCATCATGTCCATCATCATCATGATCACATCAGCTTGAGGACCATCATCCTCATCAGTATCATGACCATCATCATGACCATGGCCTTCATCATCATCCTCCTCCTCACCACCATGTCCATCATCATCATGACCATGGCGTTCATCATCATCATCATCATCACATCAACTTGAGGACCATCATCATCATCCTCATCATCAGGATCATGCCCATCATCATCATCATCATCATCATCATCACATCAACTTGAGGAACATCATCATCATGACCATGGCCTTCATCGGTCATGATGATGATGATGATGATGAAGGCCATGGTCATTTTGATCCTTGTCCTTCATCATCATCATCATCCTCATCATCAGGATCATGCCCATCATCATCATCATCATCACATCAACTTGAGGACCATCATCATCATCATGGCCATGGCCTTCATCATCATCATCATCATCACCATTTCCTTCATCGTCATCATCATGACCATGGCCTTCATCATCATCATGTCCATCATCATCATCACATCAACTTGAGGACCATCATCATCATCATGACCATGGCTTCATCATCATCACCATGTCCTTCATCGTCATCATCATGACCATGTCCATCATCATCATCATGACCATGGCCTTCATCATCATCATGTCCATCATCATCATCACATCAACTTGAGGACCATCATCATCATCATGACCATGGCTTCATCATCATCACCATGTCCTTCATCGTCATCATCATGACCATGTCCATCATCATCATCATGACCATGGCCTTCATCATCATCATGTCCATCATCATCATCACATCAACTTGAGGACCATCATCATCATCATGACCATGGCCTTCATTATCATCATGACCATGGCCTTCATCATCAAGTCCATCACCATCATCATCATTATCACATAAACTTGAGGACCATCATCATGGTCATCATCATCATCATCATCATAAAGACCACCACCATCATCATCATCATGACCCCCATCACCATCCCACCGGTCTCCTCCACCAACAGGTCTCCCCTCAAGGTGGCCTTGTAGGCTTCCACCACCATGTCGGAGACCTTGGGCGAGGGGACCACCGAGAAGGTGTTCATGATGCGGTCGGGGTCTTCTTCTCGGATCTTGGAGATGAGGAGGGTCCCCATGCCGGAACCCGTGCCGCCGCCCAGGGAGTGGGTCAGCTGGAAGCCCTGGAGGCAGTCGCAGGACTCGGCCTCCTTGCGGACCACGTCCAGGACCGAGTCCACCAGCTCGGCCCCCTCCGTGTAGTGGCCCTTGGCCCAGTTGTTGCCGGCCCCGCTCTGGCCTACAAGGGGAGAAGATGGGGTCATGGTCATCATCAGCATCATCATGGCCTTCATCATCATGGTCATCATCCTATCAAATTGAGGGCCATCATCGTCATCATCATGGCCATCATCATCAGTATCATGGTCATCATCATCAAGACCATGGCCTTCATCATCATCATCATGTCCATCATCATCATCATCATGGCCATCATCATCATCAGGATCATGCCCATCATCATCATCATCATCATCATCTCAACTTGAGGACCATCATCAAGATCATGACCATGGCCTTCATCATCATCATGACCATGGCCTTCATCATCATCATGTCCATCATCATCATCATGACCATGGCCTTCATCATCATCATGTCCATCATCATCATCATCATGTCCATCATCATCATCATCAGGATCAGGCCCATCATCATCATCATCAGGATCCTGACCATCATCATCATCAGGATCATGCCCATCATCATCATCATCATCACATGAACTTGAGGACCATCATCAGGATCATGTCCATCATCACCATCACATCAACTTGAGGACCATCCTCATCATCATCACATCAGCTTGAGGACCATCCTCATCATCAT
Organism: Podarcis gaigeae; assembly: GCF_964106915.1. Classification (NCBI taxonomy): domain Eukaryota; kingdom Metazoa; phylum Chordata; class Lepidosauria; order Squamata; family Lacertidae; genus Podarcis; species Podarcis gaigeae. The sequence continues at coordinate 253,985 of NC_139691.1, forward strand.
CAGGATCATGCCCATCATCATCATCATCAGGATCATGCCCATCATCATCATCATCATCATCTTGAGGACCATCAGGATCATGCCCATCATCAACATGACCATGACCTTCATCATCATGACCATGGTCTTCATCATCATCATGTCCATCAACATCATGACCATGGCCTTCATCATCATCAACAGGATCATGCCCATCATCATCATCACATCAGCTTGAGGACCATCCTCCTCCTCATCAGGATCATGCCCATCATCATCATCACATCAACTTGAGGACCATCCTCATCATCATCACATCAGCTTGAGGACCATCCTCATCATCATCAGGATCATGCCCATCATCATCATCATCATCAGGATCATGCCCATCATCATCACTATATCAACTTGAGGACCATCACCATCATCAGGATCATGCCCATCATCATCATCATATCAACTTGAGGACCATCATCAGGATCATGACCATCATCAACATGACCATGGCCTTCATCATCATGACCATGGTCTTCATCATCATCATCATCATCATGTCCATCAACATCATGACCATGGCCTTCATCATCATCAACAGGATCATGCCCATCATCATCTCAACTTGAGGACCATCATCAGGATCATGACCATGGCCTTCATCATCATCATCATCATCACATAAACTTGAGGACCATCATCATCATGGTGATCATCATCATCATGACCATCATCATCCTCATCATGACCATCATCCCATCGGTCTCTCCCCTCAAGGTGGCCTTCTCTATGATCCCTCGCAAGGGGGTGAGGCTGGAGGACCTCGGGAGGTCCCTTCCCTCTCTATGATCCCCTCAGAAGCGCCTGGAGAGGTCCCGTCCCTCTCTATGATCCCTCGCAAGGGGGTCAGGCTGGAGGACCTCGAGAGGTCCCTTCCCTCTCTATGATCCCCTCAGAAGCGCCTGGAGAGGTCCCATCCCTCTCTATGATCCCTCGCAAGGGGGTGAGGTTGGAGGACCCAGAGAGGTCCCTTCCCTCTCTATGGCCCCCTAAGAAGCATCTGGAGAGGTCCCGTCCCTCTCTATGATCCCTTGCAAGGGGGTCAGGCTGGAGGACCTCGGGAGGTCCCTTCCCACTCTTTGGTCCCCTAAGAAGCGCCTAGAGAGGTCCCATCCCTCTCTATGATCCCTCACAAGGGGGTGAGGTTGGAGGACCTAGGGAGGTCCCTTCCCTCTCTATGATCCCCTAAGCACCTGGAGAGATCCCGTCACTCTCTATGATCCCTCGCAAGGGGCTGAGGTTGGAGGACCTCGGGAGGTCCCTTCCCTCTCTATGATCCCCTCAGAAGCACCTGGAGAGGTCCTGTCCCTCTCTATGATCCCTCGCAAGGGGGTCAGGCTGGAGGACCTCAGGAGGTCTCATCCCTCTCTATGGTCCTGTAATAACCCACTGGAAGACCTAGAGAGGTCTCTCTCTATGGTATCTTGTATAGGGGTCCAGCTGGAGGACCTAGGGAGGCCCCTTCCCACTCTATGGTCCACTCAGAACCACCTGGAGAGGTCCCGTCCCTCTCTATGATCCCTTGCAAGGGGGTCAGGCTGGAGGACCTTGGGAGGTCCCTTCCCACTCTATGGTCCCCTCAGAACCACCTGGAGAGGTCCCGTCCCTCTCTATGATCCCTTGCAAGGGGGTCAGGCTGGAGGACCTCGGGAGGTCCCTTCCCACTCTATGGTCCCCTCAGAACCACCTGGAGAGGTCCCGTCCCTCTCTATGATCCCTTGCAAGGGGGTCAGGCTGGAGGACCTCGGGAGGTCCCTTCCCACTCTATGGTCCCCTCAGAAGCACCTGGAGAGGTCCAGTCACTCTCTATGATCCCTCACAAGGGGGTGAGGCTGGAGGACCTCGGGAGGTACCTTCCCTCTCTATGGTCCCCTCAGAAGAACCTGGAGAGGTCCCATCCCTCTCTTTGGTCCCTCACAAGGGGGTGAGGCTGGAGGACCTAGGGAGGTCCCATCCCTCTCTATGATCCCATCAGAAGCACCTGGAGAGGTCCCATCCCTCTCTATGATCCCTCACAAGGGGGTGAGGCTGGAGGACCCAGAGAGGTCCCTTCCCTCTCTATGGCCCCCTAAGAAGCGCCTAGAGAGGTCCCATCCCTCTCTATGATCCCTCGCAAGGGGGTAAGGCTGGAGGACGTAGGGAGGTCCCTTCCCTCTCTATGATCCCCTAAGAAGCACCTGGAGAGGTCCTGTCCCTCTCTATGATCCCTCACAAGGGGGTGAGGCTAGAGGACCTAGGGAGGTCCCATCCCTCTCTATGATCCCCTCAGAAGCACC
>NC_139691.1:261293-278793 GCF_964106915.1 Podarcis gaigeae
TTTAATTTTTTTAAAAAAATTCATTGAATTCGATTCCTTTAATTTTTTTTAAAAAATTCATTGAATTCGAAAAATAATAATTAAGTTAATTAACAATTAATTTAATTTAATTTTTTTAACAAAAAATTCATTTCCTTTAATTTTTTTTTAAAAATTCATTGAATTCAAAAAATAATAATTAATAATTAATTAACGATTGATAATAATTAATTTTTTTAAAAAATTCTTTGAATTTGAAAAATAATAATTAATAATTAATGATTGATAATAATTAATTTTTTAAAAAAACACCATTTGACTTAAGAAAGAATCGTTTCATTTTAAAAGCGATTCAATTTTGATTCTGAAAAGATAATTTAGTTGAAGAAAATAATTGCATTGGAAAGAAACAATTTAGCTGAAAAAAATAACTTAATTTGATTTAAAACAGTAATTAGATGGGATTGAAGAAAATAATTAATGGATCATTAATTAATTTTTAATTACATTAATGGATCATTAATTAATTCTTAAATCTCCTCCTAATGCTTGGTGGAATAATCATCATTAATAATGATTATTTAATTTCTTTCCCCCCCCCACCTCAATTCCCCCTTTTTATTCTAGTCTATTATCCATTATTATATTATTAATTATTAACTAATTAATTATTAATTGGCAATAAGGTCGAGTAATTGTCATTAATCGTGATTCTTTCATGTCATTGGGAAAAAACCATTTGATTTGAGAAACGAGCGTTTAATTTATTTAATTTCTTTCCCCCCCACCTCAATTCCCCCTTTTTATTCTATTATATTATCCATTATTATATTATTAATTGGCAATAAGGTCAAGTAATTGTCATTAATCGTGATTCTTTCATGTCATTGGAAAAAAACCATTTGATTTGAGAAACGAGCGTTTAATTTATTTAATTTCTTTCTCCCCCACCTCAATTCCCCCTTTTTATTCTATTATATTATCCATTATTATATTATTAATTGGCAATAAGGTCAAGTAATTGTCATTAATCGTGATTCTTTCATGTCATTGGAAAAAAAACCATTTGATTTGAGAAACGAGCGTTTAATTTAAGAATCGTTTCATTTTAAAAGTGATTTAATTTGATTTTAAAAGCAATCATTTGGTTGGAAAAAAATAATTGGAGAAAATAATGTCATTGGAAAAAAATCATTTGATTTGAGAAACGATCGTTTAATTTAAGAATCATTTGATTTAATTTGATTTGAAAAACAATCATTTGGTTTGGGAAAAAAATAATTGGAGAAAATAATTTGGGGAAAAATTAGCGGAAAAAGTAACTTCATTTGATTTAAAGCCATCATTGAATTTGATAGAAAGCAATAATTTAATTTGAAAAAATAATTTAATTTGATTTTGAAAAGCCAATAATTTAATTTATTTTTTCAAATTCAATTAGTGGTTTTTTCAATCAAATTAAATTATTTTTTAAAATAATCAAAAAATAAATTAATCCTTATTATGATTCTTCAACCTTGGCGCCGGTTTTTAATCCCTTCCCCCTTATTATTATTATTATATTAATGGATATTAAGTAATTAATATTAAGTAATTCATTCTTAAATCTCCTCCTAATAATCCTCATTAATTATGATTGTTCAACCTTGGCGCCGATTTTTAATCCCTTCCCCCTTATTATTATATTAATGGATATTAAGTAATTAATATTAAGTAATTCATTCTGAAATCTCCTCCTAATAATCCTCATTAATTAGGATTCTTCAACCTTGGCGCCGGTTTTTAATCCCTTCCCCCTTATTATTATTCTTATTATATTAATGGATATTAAGTAATTAATATTAAGTAATTCATTCTGAAATCTCCTCCTAATAATCCTCATTAATTACGATTCTTCAACCTTGGCGCCGGTTTTTAATCCCTTCCCCCTTATTATTATTATTATATTAATGGATATTAAGTAATTAATATTAAGTAATTCATTCTTAAATCTCCTCCTAATAATCCTCATTAATTACGATTCTTCAACCTTGGCGCCGGTTTTTAATCCCTTCCCCCCAAATTATTATTATTATTATTACATGAATGGATCGTTATTAATTAATTAATTCTTAAATCTCCTCCTAATAATCCTAATCCTTGGTGGAATCATCATCATTAATCCTGATTATTTAATTCCCCCTTGTTATTCTATTATTAATTATTATTATTATTAATTATTAATTGGCAATAAGGTCAAGTAATCGTAATTAATCCTGTTTCATGCCTTCCCCTCGTTATTGTATCATATTCATGATATTATTGGCGATATTAATTATTTCCCCACTTTTCCTTCTGCTTTGGCGCCGATTTTTTAATTCCTTTCCCCCCCATATTATTAATATTATTATAATGGATCATTCTTCATTAATTAATTCTTAAATCTCCTCCTAATAATCCTTATTAATTATGATTGTTCAACCTTGGCCCCCCCCTTATTATTACATTAATGGATCATTATCCATTAATTAATTCTTAAATCTCCTCCTAATAATCCTTATTAATTATGATTGTTCAACCTTGCCCCCCCCTTATTATTACATTAATGGATCATTATTCATTAATTAATTCTTAAATCTCCTAATAATCCTTATTAATTATGATTGTTCAACCTTGGCCCCCCCCTTATTATTACATTAATGGATCATTCTTCATTAATTAATTCTTAAATCTCCTCCTAATAATCCTTATTAATTATGATTGTTCAACCTTGGCCCCCCCCTTATTATTACATTAATGGATCATTCTTCATTAATTAATTCTTAAATCTCCTCCTAATAATCCTTATTAATTATGATTGTTCAACCTTGGCCCCCCCCTTATTATTACATTAATGGATCATTATTCATTAATTAATTCTTAAATCTCCTCCTAATAATCCTAATCCTTGGTGGAATCATCATCAATAATCATGATTATTTAATTCCTTTCCCCCCTTCCCTCAATTCCTCCTCGTTATTATATTATTATACTAATTTTTATTATTATTATATTATTAATTGGCAATAAGGTCGAGTAACACTCAATTCCCCCTCGTTACTATATTATTAATTATTATATTTATTATTATTAAGAATAATTATATTATTATTATTATTACATTAATGGATCATTAATTAATTCTTAAATCTCCTCCTAATCCTTGGTGGAATAATCATCATTAATAATGATTATTTAATTGCTTTCCCCCCCACCTCAATCCCCCTTTTTATTATATTATATTATCAATTATTATATTATTAATTATTAACTAATTATTATTAATTATTATTAATTATTAATTAATCAATTAATTATTAATTAATCATTAATTAATAAATCCCCCCCCCAAATTCTCCTTTCCACCTCGGCTGGTGCCGATTTTTAATTCCATCTCCCCCCCTCAATTATATCAGTTAATTAACTAATTAATCAATCAATCACTAACTAATCATTAATTAATAAACTCGCCCCCCCCAAAAAAAATTTTCTCATTTCCACCTCGGCTGGTGCCGATTTTTAATTCCATCTCTCCCCCCTCTCAATTATATTAGTTAATTAATTAATTAATTATTAATTAATCATTAATTAATCAATTCGCCCCCCCCCCAATTTTTTTCTCCTTTCCACCTCGGCTGGTGCCGATTTTTAATTCCATCTCTCGCCCCCTCAATTATATCAGTTAATTATTTATTAATTAATTATTAATTAATCATTAATTAATAAATTCGCCCCCCCCAAAAAAATATTTTTTCTCCTTTCCACCTCGGCAGGTGCCGATTTTTAATTCCATCTCCCCCCCCCAATTATATTAATTATTAATTATTAATTAATCATTAATTAATAAATTCCCCCCCAAAAAAAATTTTTTCTCCTTTCCACCTTGGCTGCTACAGATTTTTAATTCCATCTCTCCCCCCCTCAATTATATTAATAATTAATTAATTAATTATTAATTAATCATTAATTAATAAATTCCCCCCCCAAAATTTTTTTTCTCCTTTCCACCTCGGCTGGTGCCGATTTTTAATTCCATCTCCCCCCCCCCACTCAATTATATTAGTTAATTAATTAATTAATTATTCATTAATCATTAATTCGCCCCCCCCCAAAAAAAATTTCTCCTTTCCACCTCGGCTGGTGCCGATTTTTAATTCCATCTCTCCCCCCCAATTATATTAATTATTAATTAATCATTAATTAATAAATTTGCCCCCCCCAAAAAAAATTTTTTTCTCCTTTCCACCTCGGCTGCTGCCGATTTTTAATTCCATCTCTCGCCCCCCCCCACTCAATTATATTAATAATTAATTAATTATTAATTCATCATTAATTAATCAATTCGCCCCCCCCCCAAAAAATTTTTTTTTCTCCTTTCCACCTCGGCTGGTGCCGATTTTTCATTCCATCTCTCGCCCCCCCCCTCGATTATATCAGTTAGTTAATTAATTAATCACTAATTAATCATTAATTAATCAATTCGCCCCTCCCCCACCAAAAAAAAAAATATTTTTTTCCTCCTTTCCACCTCGGCTGGTGCCGATTTTTAAATTCCTCCCCTCCCCTCCCCTCCCTTCTCGACGATATTAATTACTCATTAATTACTCATTAATTAATTAATTAATTAATTAATTAATTAATTAATTCCCCCCAATCCTCCTTTCCACCTTGGCGCCGATTTGGTTGCCGCACTGGCCGGCTTGCAAATGCACAATTTCCCTCATATTATGATTAATGATGATGATTAGTGATTAAGAATGATTATTAATTTGGACGCGGCTTCCAGCTAGAGATGCTGCCCGGTCGACGCGCGGCAGAGACTGGCGGCGTCCCGGCAACGGGCGCCGCCTTTTATACCCGACCCAACTCGGGCGCCCATTGGCTAACGGCCGCGGCGCGCGGGAGGCGATTGGTCGACGCCAAGCACCCCTCCCGCCCCGCCTCCTTTGTTCGCTGTCGGATGCCGATGGGGCCGCGTGCTTGTCCGTCACGCCTCCTCGGGCTCCCATTGGTCCGTTCCGCGCCCGCCCACCTCAAGGCAGCGCCGTCTCCCCGCCTCATTGCCCGACGCTCTTTTCCCTCAGCTAGAACGACCACTGATTGGAGCGGCCTTCCCGCAGCTCGACGCCTATTGGCCGGCCGTGGCGGCGCGCGGAGAGGCGATTGGCCGAAGCGAACCACCCCCGCCCCGCCTCATTTGTTCATTGCCGGATGCCGATTGGGCCGCTGCCTTGTCCGTCACGCCTCCTCCACCGACGGGCCGTTCCCATTGGCCCAACGCGCGCCTTAGGCCGTTTCCCCCGCCTCTTTACCCTAGCAACCAGGTGCGGCCTAGGCTTTTTCCCTCAGAAAGCGGAGCCTGAGCTCGATTTGTGGCCTATATTCATGAAATAAAGCCTTAAAAATGAGAATAAATTAGATCAATCAGTGGCCTGTTTAAAGTAGGAATCAATTAATCAACTTAGTGACGTAATAAGGCCTTGGCAACGCCTCGGTTTCCCTAGCAACCAGGTGCGGCCTAGGCTTTTTCCTTCCCAAAACGAAGCCTGAGCTCAATTACGGCAGAGATACATGAAAGAAACCAACTCGGGCGCCCATTGGCTAACGGCCGCGGCGCGCGACAGGCGATTGGTCGAAGCGAACAACGCCCGCCCCGCCTCCTTTCTTCATTGTCGGCTGCCGATTGGGCCGCGTGCCTGTCCGTCACGCCTCCTCGCCCGACAAACGGCTCCCATTGGACCCTACCGAGCCGCCCACCTGAATGGAGCGCCTCATTGGTCGACGCTCCTTTCCCTCAGCGCGGGCGGCGCCGCTCATTGGTCGACGCTCCTTTCCCTCAGCGAACCGGTTGGGCCGCTTCCTTGTCCGTCACGCCTCCTCGCCCTACAAGCTGTTCCCATTGGTCCCTTCCGCGCCCGCCCACCTCAATAGAGCGCCGTTTCCCCGCCTCATTGGTCGACGCTCTTTTCCCTCAGCGAAGCGACCGTTGCTCGGTCTAGCCGGCTCCTGATTGGCCGGCCGTTGCGGCGCGTGAGAGGCGATTGGTCGAAGCGAACCACCCCCTCCCCGCCTCCTTTCTTCATTGTCGGCTGCCGATTGGGCCGCTGCCTAGTCCGTCACGCCTCCTCACCCGACAAGCGGTTCCCATTGGTCTCTTCCGCGCCCGCCCACCTCAATAGGCCTCAATGGAGCGTCCTTCCCTCCGCTCGACGCCTATTGGTCCGCCTCCTTATCCATCGTCCGTGGGGGCTTCCCATTGGTCCCTTCCCAGCCCAGCCCGCTTACCATCCCCATGCAAATCGCAGCGCCGCGCTCTCCCCATTGGTCCGCCGGAGCCTTAGTCCCGCCCCTCAGCGCCAGCCAGCCAATGGCCGCTCGGAAGGGCCGGAAAGGAGGGCTGTGATTGGTTGCTTTGCGCGGGAACATAACTGCAATAGCAACCAGGGGCGGCCTACACTTTTTCCCTCAAATGGCGAAGCCTGAGCGTCGTGACGTCGTGACGCAACAAGCACGTCCTTAGCAACGCGTCGGTTGCCTAGCAACCCGGCGCGCCGAAAGACGCCTGAGCGCCATTACGTCCTTGGCAACGCGTCGGTTGCCTAGCAACAAGGCGCGGCCTAGGCTTTTTCCCCTGATAAATGAAGCCTCAGCTAAATTAGTGGCGATTTGATTGATTGATTGATTGATTGATTGATTGGTTAGTTGGTTGATTGATTGATTGATTGATTACTAATTTATCTCAATTTTTTTTCCTTTAATGGTTTATTTCATTTATTTTAACTTAAAAACGGACCATTAATTGAGCTCAGGCTTCGCTTTGTGTGGTGAAAGGTGTAGGCCGCACCTGGTTGCTATGGAAACCGAAGCCTATTTTATTGATGGATTGATTGATGTGTTTAATTGATTGATTAATTTTTGCTTTAAACAGGCCACTAATTGATCTATTTTATTCCTAATACTTTATTTCATTTATTTCTGCTTGAAAACGGACCATTAATTGAGCTCAGGCTTCGCTTTCTGAGGAAAAAGGTGTAGGCCGCACCTGGTTGCTAGGGAAATGGAGGCGTTGCCAAGGCCTTATTAATGAACTAATTGGATTAATTGATTTATACTTTAAACAGGCCACTAATTTATCAACCTTATTTCTATTTTTAAGGCTTTATTTCATTAATTTAGGCCACAAATTGAGCCCAGGCTTCGCTTTCGGAGGGAAAAAGCGTAGGCCGCACCTGGTTGCTATGGAAACCGAGGCCTATTTGATGGATTTGATTGATTGATTGATTGATTGATTGATTCAATTTTCCTAGGATATTTTTATTTTTAATGGTTTATTTTATTTATTTCTGCTTGAAAACGGACCATTAATTGAGCTCAGGCTTCGCTTTCTGAGGGAAAAGGTGTAGGCCGCACCTGGTTGCTAGGGAAACCGAGGCGTCACCAAGGCCTTATTAATTAACTAATTGGATTAATTGATTTATACTTTAAACAGGCCACTAATTTATCAACCTTATTTCCATTTTTAACGCTTTATTTCATTAATTTAGGCCACAAATTGATCTCAGGCTTCGCTTTCTGAGGGGGAAAGCGTAGGCCGCACCTGGTTGCTATGGAAACCGAGGCCTATTTGATTGATTGATTGATTGATTGATTGATGCCACTAATTTATCTCTTTTATTTCTATTTTTCATGCTTTATTTCATTTCTATTTGCTTTAAAATGGACCATTAATTGAGCTCAGGCTTTGCTTTCTGAGGGGAAAAGCGTAGGCCGCACCTGGTTGCTATGGAAACCGAGGCCTATTTGATTGATTGATTGATTAATTAATTAATTTGATTAATTTATGCTTCAAACAGGCCACTAATTGATCTATTTTAATTTTCATGGTTTATTTCATTTATTTCCCCTTGAAAACGGACCATTACTTGAGCTCAGGCTTCGTTTTGCGAGGGAAAAAGCGTAGGCCGCACCTGGTTGCTATGGAAACCGAGGCCTATTTGATGGATTTGATTGATTGATTGATTGATTCAATTTTCCTAGGATATTTTTATTTTTAATGGTTTATTTTATTTATTTCTGCTTGAAAACGGACCATTAATTGAGCTCAGGCTTCGCTTTCTGAGGGGAAAAGCATAGGCCGCACCTGGTTGCTATGGAAACCGAGGCCTATTTGATTGATTGATTGATTTGATTAATGGATTGATTCTATTTTCTATTTTTCTAGGTTTATTTTTAATGGTTTATTTCATGTATTTCTGCTTTAAAATGGACCATTAATTGAGCTCAGGCTTCGCTTTGGGAGGGAAAAAGGTGTAGGCCGCCCCTGGTTGCTATGGAAACTGAGGCCTATTTGATTGATTGATTGATTGATTGATTTGATTGACGCCTCGGTTTCCCTAGCAACCAGGTGCGGCCTACGCTTTTTTCCCTCAGAAAGCGAAGCCTGGGCTCAATTTGTGGCCTAAATTAATGAAGGAAAGCCTTAAAAATGGAATTAAAGTCGATAAATTAGTGGCCTGTTTAAAGTATAAATCAATTAATCCAATTAGTTCATTAATAAGGCCTTGGCAACGCCTCCATTTCCCTAGCAACCAGGTGCGGCCTACACCTTTTCCCTCAGAAAGCGAAGCCTGAGCTCAATTAATGGTCCGTTTTCAAGCAGAAATAAATAAAATAAACCATTAGAAATAAAAATATCCTAGGAAAATTGAATCAATCAATCAATCAATCAATCAAATCCATCAAATAGGCCTCGGTTTCCATAGCAACCAGGTGCGGCCCACACCTTTTCCCTCAGAAAGCGAAGCCTGAGCTCAATTAATGGTCCGTTTTCAAGCAGAAATAAATAAAATAAACCATTAGAAATAAAAATATCCTAGGAAAATTGAATCAATCAATCAATCAATCAAATCCATCAAATAGGCCTCGGTTTCCATAGCAACCAGGTGCGGCCTACGCTTTTTCCCTCGGAAAACGAAGCCTGAGCTCAAGTAATGGTCCGTTTTCAAGCAGAAATAAATAAAATAAACCATTAAAAATAAAAATATCCTAGGAAAATTGAATCAATCAATCAATCAATCAATCAAATCCATCAAATAGGCCTCGGTTTCCATAGCAACCAGGTGCGGCCTACGCTTTTTCCCTCGCAAAACGAAGCCTGAGCTCAAGTAATGGTCCGTTTTCAAGGGGAAATAAATGAAATAAACCATGAAAATTAAAATAGATCAATTAGTGGCCTGTTTGAAGCCTAAATTAATCAAATTAATTAATTAATCAATCAAATAGGCCTCGGTTTCCATAGCAACCAGTCGCGGCCTACACTTTTTCCCCTCAAAAATGAAGCCTGAGCTCAATTAGTGGTCCATTAAAAGCGGAAATAAATGAAATAAAGCATGAAAAATGGGAAAAAGAAGAGATAAATTAGTGGCATCAATCAATCAATCAATCAATCAATCAAATAGGCCTCGGTTTCCATAGCAACCAGGTGCGGCCTACGCTTTTTCCCTCGCAAAACGAAGCCTGAGCTCAAGTAATGGTCCGTTTTCAAGGGGAAATAAATGAAATAAACCATGAAAATTAAAATAGATCAATTAGTGGCCTGTTTGAAGCATAAATTAATCAAATTAATTAATAAATCAATCAAATAGGCCTCGGTTTCCATAGCAACCAGTCGCGGCCTACACTTTTTCCCCTCAAAAATGAAGCCTGAGCTAAATTAGTGGTCCATTAAAAGCGGAAATAAATGAAATAAAGCATGAAAAATGGGAAAAAGAAGAGATAAATTAGTGGCATCAATCAATCAATCAATCAAATAGGCCTCGGTTTCCATAGCAACCAGGTGCGGCCTACGCTTTTTCCCTCGCAAAACGAAGCCTGAGCTCAAGTAATGGTCCGTTTTCAAGGGGAAATAAATGAAATAAACCATGAAAATTAAAATAGATCAATTAGCGGCCTGTTTGAAGCCTAAATTAATCAAATTAATTAATTAATCAATCAAATAGGCCTCGGTTTCCATAGCAACCAGTCGCGGCCTACACTTTTCCCCCTCAAAAATGAAGCCTGAGCTAAATTAGTGGTCCATTAAAAGCGGAAATAAATGAAATAAAGCATGAAAAATGGGAAAAAGAAGAGATAAATTAGTGGCATCAATCAATCAATCAATCAATCAATCAAATAGGCCTCGGTTTCCATAGCAACCAGGTGCGGCCTACGCTTTTCCCCTCGCAAAACGAAGCCTGAGCTCAAGTAATGCTCCGTTTTCAAGGGGAAATAAATGAAATAAACCATGAAAATTAAAATAGATCAATTAGTGGCCTGTTTGAAGCCTAAATTAATCAAATTAATTAATAAATCAATCAAATAGGCCTCGGTTTCCATAGCAACCAGTCGCGGCCTACACTTTTTCCCCTCAAAAATGAAGCCTGAGCTAAATTAGTGGTCCATTAAAAGCGGAAATAAATGGAATAAAGCATGAAAAATGGGGAAAAAAGAGATAAATTAGTGGCATCAATCAATCAATCAATCAATCAATAAACAGGCCTAGAAATAAATGAAATAAAGCATTAAAAAATGGAAATAAAAGAGATAAATTAGTGGCATCAATCAAGCAATCAATCAAGTAGGCCTCGGTTTCCATAGCAACCAGGTGCGGCCTACGCTTTTTCCCTCGCAAAACGAAGCCTGAGCTCAATTTGTGGCCTAAATTAATGGAATAAGGCGTTAAAAATGGAAATAAAGTCGATCAATTAAAGCATAAATCAGTTAATCCAATTAATTCATTAATAAGGGTTACACTATTTGAATTCATACACTCTTTGCATTTCTGTATTATTATTATTGTTGTTGTTATTGTTATTTTTTGAACTTTTATACGATTTAAATTTCAATATTATTATTATTATTATTAGTGGTAGTAGTATTAGTATTAATTTGGCGGTTTCCAGAAGAAAAATCAAAATATAAAAGCACACCATCGGAAAGAACAACCCAATAAAACCCCCAGAGAATAATCATTATTATATTATAATTATTATAATCATTATATTATAATCAATAATATTATAATTATTATAATACTGATAATAATCATTATTATCACAACTATTATTGTTGTTGTTGTTATTATTATTATTATTATTATTATTATTATTATTATCCACTGTCGGGGGGTCTGACAATGTGTTATTAAAATATTATTATTATTATTATTATTATTATTATTATTATTATTATTACTATTATTATTATTATTATTACTATTATTATTGTAATCAAGACACGGGACAAATATTAAGTGCCAAAAATGAAGCTTTATTTGCAGCGCCGAAAAAGAGGAGCTCCGCCTCCTCATTCCACTTCTTCGTAAATGTGATTTTCCCGTCTGTAAAATGGGCGCAAGGGGAAGCTGTCAATCATTCGGGGGGTGGGACTAGAGGACCCTGGCTCCGCCTTCCCTGTCAATCATTCCTTCCCGGTCAATCATTCCGGGATTCGAGCCGCCTTGCCTGTCAATCATGGAGCGGACCCTGGACCCGCCTTCCCTGTCAATCATTCCCTCCCTGTCAATCATTCTGGGATCCAGTGGGTGGGACTAGAGGACCCGGCCTCCGACTTCCCTGTCAATCATTCAGGGGGTGGGACTAGAGGACCCTGGCCCCGCCTTCCCTGTCAATCATTCAGTGGACCCTCGCTCCGCCTTCCCTGTCAATCATTCAGTGGACCCTGGCTCCGCCTTCCCTGTCAATCATTCCTTCCCTGTCAATCATTCCGGGATTCGAGCCGCCTTGCCTGTCAATCATTGAGCGGACCCTGGACCCGCCTTCCCTGTCAATCATTCCCTCATTCCTTTGCTGTCAATCATTCTGGGATCCAGTGGGTGGGACTAGAAGACCCTGGCCCCACCTTCCCTGTCAATCATTCCTTCCCTGTCAATCATTCAGTGGACCCTGGCCCCGCCTTCCCTGTCAATCATTCCTTCCCTGTCAATCATTCAGTGGACCCTGGCTCCGCCTTCCCTGTCAATCATTCCTTCCCTGTCAATCATTCCGGGATTCCAGCCGCCTTGCCTGTCAATCATTGAGCGGACCCTGGACCCGCCTTCCCTGTCAATCATTCCCTCATTCCTTTTCTGTCAATCATTCTGGGATCCAGTGGGTGGGACTAGAGGACCCGGCCTCCGCCTTCCCTGTCAATCATTCAGGGGGTGGGACTAGAGGACCCTGGCCCCACCTTCCCTGTCAATCATTCCTTCCCTGTCAATCATTCAGTGGACCCTGGCCCCGCCTTCCCTGTCAATCATTGCTTCCCTGTCAATCATTCAGTGGACCCTCGCTCCGCCTTCCCTGTCAATCATTCCTTTCCTGTCAATCATTCCGGGATTCGAGCCGCCTTGCCTGTCAATCATTGAGCGGACCCTGGACCCGCCTTCCCTGTCAATCATTCCCTCATTCCTTTGCTGTCAATCATTCTGGGATCCAGTGGGTGGGACTAGAAGACCCGGCCTCCGCCTTCCCTGTCAATCATTCAGGGGGTGGGACTAGAGGACCCTGGCCCCACCTTCCCTGTCCATCATTGCTTCCCTGTCAATCATTCAGTGGACCCTGGCTCCGCCTTCCCTGTCAATCATTCCTTCCCTGTCAATCATTCCGAGATTCGAGCCGCCTTGCCTGTCAATCATGGAGCGGACCCTGGACCCGCCTTCCCTGTCAATCATTCCCTCATTCCTTTGCTGTCAATCATTCTGGGATCCAGTGGGTGGGACTAGAGGACCCGGCCTCCGCCTTCCCTGTCAATCATTCAGGGGGTGGGACTAGAGGACCCTGGACCCGCCTTCCCTGTCAATCATTCCCTCCCTGTCAATCATTCCTTTGCTGTCAATCATTCTGGGATCCAGTCGGTGGGACTAGAGGACCCGGCCTCCGCCTTCCCTGTCAATCATTCAGGGGGTGGGACTAGAGGACCCTGGCCCCGCCTTCCCTGTCAATCATTCAGGGGGTGGGACTAGAGGACTCTGGCCCCGCCTTCCCTGTCAATCATTCAGTGGAACCTCGCTCCGCCTTCCCTGTCAATCATGCAGTGGACCCTGGCTCCGCCTTCCCTGTCAATCATTCCTTCCCTGTCAATCATTCCGGGATTCGAGCCGCCTTGCCTGTCAATCATTGAGCGGACCCTGGACCCGCCTTCCCTGTCAATCATTCCCTCCCTGTCAATCATTCTGGGATCCAGTGGGTGGGACTAGAGGACCCGGCCTCCGCCTTCCCTGTCAATCATTCAGGGGATGGGACTAGAGGACCCTGGCCCCACCTTCCCTGTCAATCATTCAGGGGGTGGGACTAGAGGACTCTGGCCCCGCCTTCCCTGTCAATCATTCAGTGGAACCTCGCTCCGCCTTCCCTGTCAATCATGCAGTGGACCCTGGCTCCGCCTTCCCTGTCAATCATTCCTTCCCTGTCAATCATTCCGGGATTCGAGCCGCCTTGCCTGTCAATCATTGAGCGGACCCTGGACCCGCCTTCCCTGTCAATCATTCCCTCCCTGTCAATCATTCTGGGATCCAGTGGGTGGGACTAGAGGACCCGGCCTCCGCCTTCCCTGTCAATCATTCAGGGGATGGGACTAGAGGACCCTGGCCCCACCTTCCCTGTCAATCATTCCTTCCCTGTCAATCATTCAGTGGACCCTGGCCCCGCCTTCCCTGTCAATCATTGCTTCCCTGTCAATCATTCAGTGGACCCTGGCCCCGCCTTCCCTGTCAATCATTCCTTCGCGGTCAATCATTCCGGGATTCGAGCCGCCTTGCCTGTCAATCATGGAGCGGACCCTGGACCCGCCTTCCCTGTCAATCATTCCCTCCCTGTCAATCATTCAGTGGACCCTGGCCCCGCCTTCCCTGTCAATCATTCCTTCCCTGTCAATCATTCCGGGATTCGAGCCGCCTTGCCTGTCAATCAGTGAGCGGACCCTGGCCCCACCTTCCCTGTCAATCATTCCCTCCCTGACAATCATTCCTTTGCTGTCAATCAAAGGCCCCGCCTTCCCTGTCAATCATTGCTTCCCTGTCAATCATTCAGTGGACCCTCACTCCGCCTTCCCTGTCAATCATTCCTTCCCTGTCAATCATTCCGGGATTCGAGCCGCCTTGCCTGTCAATCATTGAGCGGACCCTGGACCCGCCTTCCCTGTCAATCATTCCCTCATTCCTTTGCTGTCAATCATTCTGGGATCCAGTGGGTGGGACTAGAGGACCCGGCCTCCGCCTTCCCTGTCAATCATTCAGGGGGTGGGACTAGAAGACCCTGGCCCCACCTTCCCTGTCAATCATTCCTTCCCTGTCAATCATTCAGTGGACCCTGGCCCCGCCTTCCCTGTCAATCATTGCTTCCCTGTCAATCATTCAGTGGACCCTGACTCCGCCTTCCCTGTCAATCATTCCTTCCCTGTCAATCATTCCTTTCCTGTCAATCATTCCGGGATTCCAGCCACCTTGCCTGTCAATGATTGAGCGGACCCTGGACCCGCCTTCCCTGTCAATCATTCCCTCCCTGTCAATCATTCCCTCCCTGTCAATCATTCTGGGATCCAGTGGGTGGGACTAGAGGACCCGGCCTCCGCCTTCCCTGTCAATCATTCAGGGGGTGGGACTAGAGGACCCTGGCCCCACCTTCCCTGTCAATCATTCCTTCCCTGTCAATCATTCAGTGGACCCTGGCCCCGCCTTCCCTGTCAATCATTGCTTCCCTGTCAATCATTCAGTGGACCCTCGCTCCGCCTCCCCTGTCAATCATTCCTTCCCTGTCAATCATTCCTTCCCTGTCAATCATTCCGGGATTCGAGCCGCCTTGCCTGTCAATCATGGAGCGGACCCTGGACCCGCCTTCCCTGTCAATCATTCCCTCCCTGACAATCATTCCTTTGCTGTCAAAGGCCCCGCCTTCCCTGTCAATCATTGCTTCCCTGTCAATCATTCAGTGGACCCTCACTCCGCCTTCCCTGTCAATCATTCCTTCCCTGTCAATCATTCCGGGATTCGAGCCGCCTTGCCTGTCAATCATGGAGCGGACCCTGGACCCGCCTTCCCTGTCAATCATTCCCTCCCTGTCAATCATTCCTTTGCTGTCAATCATTCTGGGATCCAGTCGGTGGGACTAGAGGACCCGGCCTCCGCCTTCCCTGTCAATCATTCAGGGGGTGGGACTAGAGGACCCTGGCCCCACCTTCCCTGTCAATCATTCAGTGGACCCTGGCTCCGCCTTCCCTGTCAATCATTCCTTCCCTGTCAATCATTCCGGGATTCGAGCCGCCTTGCCTGTCAATCATTGAGCGGACCCTGGCCCCACCTTCCCTGTCAATCATTCCTTCCCTGTCAATCATTCAGTGGACCCTGGCCCCGCCTTCCCTGTCAATCATTGCTTCCCTGTCAATCATTCAGTGGACCCTCGCTCCGCCTTCCCTGTCAATCATTCCTTCCCTGTCAATCATTCCAGGATTCGACCCACCTTCCCTGTCAATCATTCCTTCACTGAATCATTCCGGGATTCGACCCGCCTTCCCTGTCAATCATTCCTTCCCTGTCAATCAATCTGGGATTCAACCTGCCTTCCCTGTCAATCATTCAGTGGACCCTGGCTCCGCCTTCCCTGTCAATCATTCCTTCCCTGTCAATCATTCAGTGGACCCTGGACCCGCCTTCCCTGTCAATCATTCATTACCTGTCAATCATTCCTTCCCTGTCAATCGTTCCTTCCCTGTCAATCCATCCAGGATTTGACCCGCCTTCCCTGTCAATCATTTATGGGACCCTGTACCTGCCTCCCCTGTCAATCATTCCGGGATTCGACCCGCCTTCCCTGTCAATCATTCCTTCCCTGTCAATCGTTCCAACCCTGTCAATCAATACGGGATTTGACCCGCCTTCCCTGCCAATCATTCAGGGGGTGGGACTAAAGGACCCTGGCTCTGCCTTCCCTGTCAATCATTCCTTCCCTGTCAATCATTCAGTGGACCCTGGCTCCGCCTTCCCTGCCAATCATTCAGGGGGTGGGACTAGAGGACCCTGTCAATCACTTACCCGGAAAGCGGCATCTCGGCGATCGGAGAAGCTTCGCCTCTAAGGAAGGAAGGAAGGAAGGAAGGAAGGGAAGAGAGAGAGAAAGAGGGAGGGAAAGAAAGGAAGGAAAGGAGGGAGAAGGAAAGAAGGAGAGACGGAGGGAGAACGGGAAGGAAGGAAGGAAGGAAGGAAGGAAAGGAGAAGGAAAGAAGGGAGGGAGGGAGGGAGGAAGGAAGGAAGGAGAGATGGAGGAAGGAAGGAAGGAAGGAAGGAAGGAAGGAAGGAAGGGAGAAGGAAAGAAGGGAGGAAGGGAGGGAGGGAGGGAGGGAGGAAGGAAGGAAGGAGAGATGGAGGAAGGAAGGAAGGAAGGAAGGAAGGGAAGAAGGAAGGGAAGAAGGAAGGAAGGGGAGGGAGGAAGGAAGGAAGGAAGGATAGAAAGGAAGGAAGGATAGAAAGGAAGGAAGGAAGGAAGGAAGGAAGGAAGGAAGGAAGGAAGGGAGAAGGAAAGAAGGGAGGGAGGGAGGGAGGAAGGAAGGAGAGATGGAGGAAGGAAGGAAGGAAGGAAGGAAGGAAGGGAAGAAGGAAGGGAAGAAGGAAGGGAAGAAGGAAGGAAGGGGAGGGAGGGAGGAAGGAAGGAAGGAAAGGAAGGAAGGAAGGAAGGAAGCAAGGAAGGGAGAAGGAAAGAAGGGAGGGAGGGAGGGAGGAAGGAAGGAAGGAGAGATGGAGGAAGGAAGGAAGGAAGGAAGGGAAGAAGGAAGGGAAGAAGGAAGGAAGGGGAGGAAGGGAGGGAGGGAGGGAGGGAGGGAAGGAAGGAAGGAAGGAAGGAAGGAAAGAAGGAAGGAAGGGAAGAGAGGGAGAGAGAAGGAAGGAAGACAAAGAAAGAGAGAGAGAAAGAAGGAGGGAAAGAAAGGAAGGGTTAGGGTTAGGGTTAGGGTTAGGAGGGAGAAGGAAAGAAGGAGAGACGGAGGGAGAACGGGAAGGAAGGAAGGAAGGAAGGAAGGAAAGGAGAAGGAAATAAGGGAGGGAGGGAGGGAGGGAGGGAGGGAGGAAGGAAGGAAGGAAGGAGAGATGGAGGACGGAAGGAAGGAAGGAAGGAAGGAAGGAAGGAGAGATGGAGGAAGGAAGGAAGGAAGGGAAGAAGGAAGGGAAGAAGGAAGGAAGGGGAGGGAGGAAGGAAGGAAGGAAGGAAGGGAGGAAGGAAGGGAAGGAAGCAAGGAAAGAGGGAATTAATTAATGAAAGCAAGAAATAATTAAGGAAGGAGGAAAAGAAGGAAAGAAGGAGGAGGGAGGGAGAGAGGGAAGGAAGGAAGGAGGGAAAAGGAAGGAAGGAAGGAAGGAAGGAAGGAAGGAAGGAAGGAGGAAGGAAGGAATTAAGGAAGGACAACGATCATCCATCCCACCCCTCTCCCCCTCCGCCCAATCCCCTTCCTCCCCGCCCTTTTGGGGGCGGGACTTCCGGGG
>NC_139691.1:283793-310803 GCF_964106915.1 Podarcis gaigeae
TAAATAATATGAATATGAATATAAATATAAATATATATAGAAAATAAATATAAATAGAAAATAAATATAAATAATATAACTATATATAGAAAGTAAATCATATGAATATGAATATAAATATAAATATATATAGAAAATAAATATAAATAATAGAAATAGAAATAGAAAATAAATAATATGAATATAAATATGAATTAAATATATATAGAAAATAAATATAAATAGAAAATAAATATAAATAATATAACTATATATAGAAAGTAAATAATATGAATATAAATATAAATATAAATATATATAGAAAATAAATATAAATAATATAGATAGAAATAGAAAATAAATATAAATAATATAAATAGAAATAGAAAATAAATAATATGAAGATGAATATGAATATGAATATATATAGAAAATAAATAGAAATAGAAAATAAATATAAATAATATAACTATATATAGAAAGTAAATCATATGAATATAAATATAAATATAAATAATATAAATATATATGTGTGTGTATAATAAGAGAATGGGATATATATATATATATATATATATATATATATATAATAATATAAATATATATAACAAATAAAGATAAGTAATATTAATATGAATATTGATACAAACCCCACCTGGAAAAACCCGGCGCCGGGTTGACGGTGATGTATTCGCTTTCCGGAAGGTTCCTTCAAAACGAGAAAAGGTCCCCTGGTTTGATTGACAGGGACCCGCTTTTGATGGACAGGGGAGGGTAAGCCCCGCCCCCTTCCCCCGCCCCTTCCCTCTGACTGACTTGCTCTCCGTTTCCGTGGCGACGGCGGCTTGGTAGACGCCCCTCGTCTGGTAGCTCGGCGCCTGGCGGCTGCTGGGAAACGTAGTGCGGGGTTGAGCGGAGGGACCCAGGCGTCCGGGGAAGGGGCGGGGCCGGGAGGGGCGGGGCTTACCTGGGACCCGGCTGCAACTCGCTGGCGCTCAGGTAGGCCCCGCCTTCCGGGGTGCGCCTGGAAAAGGAAACGGCGCTACGGTTCCCAGGCAAGCAGGGCTGTCTGGGTGCCGGGATGATTGACGGGTGAGCTGTCAGGTTAGGGAGCTGAAGCCGGGATGATTGACAGGGGGTGGGGCGATGATTGACAGGTCGGGTCCCAGGGTGATTGACACCGCGCTATGGTTCCCGGGGCAACCGGGGTTGTCTGATCCCTGTCTGATCCCTCCCCCTGGATCTCAGAATGATTGACAGGTTATCCATTTGATTGACAGGTTCGCCATTTGAATGAAAGGATTTGATTGGCAGGTTATTTGATTGACAGGTTATCAATTTGATTTACAGGTTAGGGTTTGAATGACGGAATGATTGACAGGGAGGTTCAATCCCAGAATGTTTGCAGGGATGGGGAAACCAGGGTGATTGATTTGAATGACAGAATGATGGACAGGGATGTGGCAATGATGGACAGGTCGGGTCCCAGGATGATTGACAGCGCGCTACGGTTCCCGGCGCAACCCGGGTTGTGATTGACAGGCAACCGGGGTTGTCGATTTGAACCCGGGATGATTGACAGGCAAGCGGGGTTTGACCAGGGTTGGATTGACAGGCGGCTGGGGTTGATTGACAGGGTTGATTGACAGCGCGCTACGGTTCCCGGCGCAACCAGGGTTATGATTGACAGGCAACCAGGGTTGTCTGGGTGCCGGGATGATTGACAGGTGACAGGGATGACTGACCAGGATGATTGACAGCGGTGGGGCAATGATTGACAGGTCGGGTCCCAGGGTGATTGACAACGCGCTATGGTGCCTGGGGCAACCGGGGTTGTCTGATCCCTGATTGACAGGTTACCAATTGGAGTGACAGGTTCTCCATTTGATTGACAGGTTATCAATTCGATTGACAGGTTCTCCATTTGATTGACAGGTTATCAATTCGATTGACAACCGGGGTTGTCGATTTGAAGCCGGAATGATTGACAGGCAACCGGGGTTGTTGATTTGAACCCGGAATGATTGACAGGCAACCGGGGTTTGACCAGGGTTTGATTGACAGGCGACTGGGTTTGATTGACAGGGATGATTGACAGGGATGGGGTAACCAGGGTTCAATCCCAGAATGATTGACAGGTTATTTGAATGACAGAATGATGGACAGGGATGGTCCCGCCCCCTGAATACCTGAATGATTGACAGGGGTGGGAGAACCATTGGCATCTGGTCCCGCCCCCCTATCACCCAAAATGATTGACAGGTTATCGATTTGAATGACGGAATGATGGACAGGGAAGGTCCCGCCCCCTGGATGCCAGAATGATTGACAGGTCATCGATTTGATAGGGAAGGACCGACAATTTGATGGACAGGTTCTCAATTTGAACCCGGATCCGAATCCCGGAATGATTGACAGGGATGGGGCCACCGGGGTCGCCTGGTCCCGCCCCCTGGATGCCAGAATGATTGACAGGTTATTGATTTGAAGGACAGAATGATTGACAGGGATGGGAGAACCATTGGCATCTGGTCCCGCCCCCTATAACCCAAAATGATTGACAGGTGATCTATTTGAGTGACAGAATGATTGACAGGGATGGGGCAACCAGGGTCCTCTGCTCCCGCCCACATCATGATTGACAGGTCATCGATTTGATAGGGAAGGATTGACAATCTGATGGACAGGTTATCAATTTGAACCCGGAATGATTGACAGGTCCCGGATTCGAATCCCGGAATGATTGACAGGGAGGGGGCAACCGGGGTCGTCTGGTCCCGCCCCCTCGATCACAGGATGATTGACAGGTTATTGGTTCGAACGACGGGGTGATTGACAGGGCTGGGTCCCGGGTTCGAGAATGATTGACAGGTGATTGCTTCGAACGCCGGGATGATTGACAGGGCTGGGTCCCGGGTTCGAGAATGATTGACAGCTTATTGTTTGGACGACGGGATGATTGACAGGGCCGGGTCCCGGGTTCGAGAATGATTGACAGCTTATTGCTTCGAACGACGGGATGATTGACAGGGCTGGGTCCCGGGTTCGAGAATGATTGACAGCTTATTGCTTCGAACGACGGGATGATTGACAGGGCCGGGTCCCGGGTTCGAGAATGATTGACAGCTTATTGCTTCGAACGACGGGATGATTGACAGGGCCGGGTCCCGGGTTCGAGAATGATTGACAGCTTATTGCTTCGAACGACGGGATGATTGACAGGGCCGGGTCCCGGGTTCGAGGATGATTGACAGCTTATTGCTTCGAACGACGGGATGATTGACAGGGCCGGGTCCCGGGTTCGAGAATGATTGACAGGTTATTCCTTCGAACGACGGGATGATTGACAGGGCTGGGTCCCGGGTTCGAGAATGACTGACAGCTTATTGCTTCGAACGACGGGATGATTGACAGGGCTGGGTCCCGGGTTCGAGGATGACTGACAGGTTATTGCTTCGAACGACGGGATGATTGACAGGGCCGGGTCCCGGGTTCGAGAATGACTGACAGCTTATTGCTTCGAACGACGGGATGATTGACAGGGCTGGGTCCCGGGTTCGAGGATGATTGACAGCTTATTGCTTCGAACGACGGGATGATTGACAGGGCTGGGTCCCGGGTTCGAGAATGACTG
The DNA here is from genome assembly GCF_964106915.1 of Podarcis gaigeae. Taxonomy (NCBI): domain Eukaryota; kingdom Metazoa; phylum Chordata; class Lepidosauria; order Squamata; family Lacertidae; genus Podarcis; species Podarcis gaigeae. Next base: position 287,407 of record NC_139691.1, read on the forward strand.
ACAGCTTATTGCTTCGAACGACGGGATGATTGACAGGGCCGGGTCCCGGGTTCGAGGATGATTGACAGGTGATTGCTTCGAACGACGGGATGATTGACAGGGCTGGGTCCCGGGTTCGAGAATGATTGACAGCTTATTGCTTCGAACGACGGGATGATTGACAGGGCCGGGTCCCGGGTTCGAGGACGATTGACAGCTTATTGCTTCAAACGGCGGGATGATTGACAGGGCCGGGTCCCGGGTTCGAGAATGATTGACAGGTTATTCCTTCGAACGACGGGATGATTGACAGGGCTGGGTCCCGGGTTCGAGAATGATTGACAGGTTATTCCTTCGAACGACGGGATGATTGACAGGGCTGGGTCCCGGGTTCGAGAATGATTGACAGGTTATTCCTTTGAACGACAGGATGATTGACAGGGCCGGGTCCCGGGTTCGAGAATGATTGACAGGTTATTCCTTCGAACGACAGGATGATTGACAGGGCTGGGTCCCGGGTTCGAGAATGATTGACAGGTTATTCCTTCGAACGACGGGATGATTGACAGGGCTGGGTCCCGGGTTCGAGAATGATTGACAGGTTATTCCTTCGAACGGCGGGATGATTGACAGGGCTGGGTCCCAGGTTCGAGAATGATTGACAGGTTATTGCTTCGAACGACGGGATGATTGACAGGGCTGGGTCCCGGGTTCGAGAATGACTGACAGCTTATTGCTTCGAACGACGGGATGATTGACAGGGCTGGGTCCCGGGTTCGAGGACGATTGACAGCTTATTGCTTCGAACGACGGGATGATTGACAGGGCCGGGTCCCGGGTTCGAGAATGACTGACAGCTTATTGCTTCGAACGACGGGATGATTGACAGGGCTGGGTCCCGGGTTCGAGGATGATTGACAGCTTATTGCTTCGAACGACGGGATGATTGACAGGGCTGGGTCCCGGGTTCGAGAATGATTGACAGGTGATTGCTTCGAACGGCGGGATGATTGACAGGGCCGGGTCCCGGGTTCGAGAATGATTGACAGCTTATTGCTTCGAACGGCGGGATGATTGACAGGGCTGGGTCCCGGGTTCGAGAATGACTGACAGCTTATTGCTTCGAACGACGGGATGATTGACAGGGCCGGGTCCCGGGTTCGAGGATGATTGACAGGTGATTGCTTCGAACGACGGGATGATTGACAGGGCTGGGTCCCGGGTTCGAGAATGATTGACAGCTTATTGCTTCGAACGACGGGATGATTGACAGGGCCGGGTCCCGGGTTCGAGGACGATTGACAGGTGATTGCTTCGAACGACGGGATGATTGACAGGGCTGGGTCCCGGGTTCGAGAATGATTGACAGCTTATTGCTTCGAACGACGGGATGATTGACAGGGCCGGGTCCCGGGTTCGAGGACGATTGACAGCTTATTGCTTCAAACGGCGGGATGATTGACAGGGCCGGGTCCCGGGTTCGAGAATGATTGACAGGTTATTCCTTCGAACGGCGGGATGATTGACAGGGCTGGGTCCCGGGTTCGAGAATGATTGACAGGTTATTCCTTCGAACGGCGGGATGATTGACAGGGCTGGGTCCCGGGTTCGAGAATGATTGACAGGTTATTCCTTTGAACGACAGGATGATTGACAGGGCCGGGTCCCGGGTTCGAGAATGATTGACAGGTTATTCCTTCGAACGACAGGATGATTGACAGGGCTGGGTCCCGGGTTCGAGAATGATTGACAGGTTATTCCTTCGAACGACGGGATGATTGACAGGGCTGGGTCCCGGGTTCGAGAATGATTGACAGGTTATTCCTTCGAACGGCGGGATGATTGACAGGGCTGGGTCCCAGGTTCGAGAATGATTGACAGGTTATTGCTTCGAACGACGGGATGATTGACAGGGCTGGGTCCCGGGTTCGAGAATGACTGACAGCTTATTGCTTCGAACGACGGGATGATTGACAGGGCTGGGTCCCGGGTTCGAGGACGATTGACAGCTTATTGCTTCGAACGACGGGATGATTGACAGGGCCGGGTCCCGGGTTCGAGAATGACTGACAGCTTATTGCTTCGAACGACGGGATGATTGACAGGGCTGGGTCCCGGGTTCGAGGATGATTGACAGCTTATTGCTTCGAACGACGGGATGATTGACAGGGCTGGGTCCCGGGTTCGAGAATGATTGACAGGTGATTGCTTCGAACGGCGGGATGATTGACAGGGCCGGGTCCCGGGTTCGAGAATGATTGACAGCTTATTGCTTCGAACGGCGGGATGATTGACAGGGCCGGGTCCCGGGTTCGAGGATGATTGACAGCTTATTGCTTCGAACGACGGGATGATTGACAGGGCTGGGTCCCGGGTTCGAGGATGATTGACAGCTTATTGCTTCGAACGACGGGATGATTGACAGGGCTGGGTCCCGGGTTCGAGAATGATTGACAGGTGATTGCTTCGAACGGCGGGATGATTGACAGGGCCGGGTCCCGGGTTCGAGAATGATTGACAGCTTATTGCTTCGAACGGCGGGATGATTGACAGGGCCGGGTCCCGGGTTCGAGGATGATTGACAGCTTATTGCTTCGAACGACGGGATGATTGACAGGGCCGGGTCCCGGGTTCGAGAATGACTGACAGCTTATTGCTTCGAACGACGGGATGATTGACAGGGCTGGGTCCCGGGTTCGAGAATGATTGACAGCTTATTGCTTCGAACGCCGGGATGATTGACAGGGCCGGGTCCCGGGTTCGAGGATGACTGACAGCTTATTGCTTCGAACGACGGGATGATTGACAGGGCCGGGTCCCGGGTTCGAGAATGATTGACAGGTGATTGCTTCGAACGCCGGGATGATTGACAGGGCTGGGTCCCGGGTTCGAGAATGACTGACAGCTTATTGCTTCGAACGACGGGATGATTGACAGGGCCGGGTCCCGGGTTCGAGAATGACTGACAGCTTATTGCTTGGAACGACGGGATGATTGACAGGACTGGGTCCCAGGTTCGAGAATGATTGACAGCTTATTGTTTGGACGACGGGATGATTGACAGGGCTGTGTCCCGGGTTCGAGGATGACTGACAGCTTATTGCTTCGACCGACAGGATGATTGACAGGGCCGGGTCCCGGGTTCGAGAATGATTGACAGGTGATTGCTTCGAACGCCGGGATGATTGACAGGGCCGGGTCCCGGGTTCGAGAATGACTGACAGCTTATTGCTTCGAACGCCGGGATGATTGACAGGGCTGGGTCCCGGGTTCGAGAATGATTGACAGCTTATTGCTTCGAACGACGGGATGATTGACAGGGCTGGGTCCCGGGTTCGAGAATGATTGACAGCTTATTGCTTCGAACGACGGGATGATTGACAGGGATGGGTCCCGGGTTCGAGAATGACTGACAGCTTATTGCTTCGACCGACGGGATGATTGACAGGGCTGGGTCCCGGGTTCGAGGATGACTGACAGCTTATTGCTTCGAACGACGGGATGATTGACAGGGCTGGGTCCCGGGTTCGAGAATGACTGACAGCTGATTGCTTCGAACGACGGGATGATTGACAGGGCCGGGTCCCGGGTTCGAGAATGACTGACAGCTTATTGCTTCGAATGACGGGATGATTGACAGGGCTGGGTCCCGGGTTCAAGAATGATTGACAGGTTATTGCTTCGACCGACAGGATGATTGACAGGGCCGGGTCCCGGGTTCGAGAATGATTGACAGGTGATTGCTTCGAACGCCGGGATGATTGACAGGGCTGGGTCCCGGGTTCGAGAATGATTGACAACTTATTGTTTGGATGACGGGATGATTGACAGGGCCGGGTGCCGGGTTCGAGAATGACTGACAGCTTATTGCTTCGAACGACGGGATGATTGACAGGGCCGGGTCCCGGGTTCGAGAATGACTGACAGCTTATTGCTTTGAACGACGGGATGATTGACAGGGCCGGGTCCCGGGTTCGAGGATGATTGACAGCTTATTGCTTCGAACGACGGGATGATTGACAGGGCTGTGTGCCGGGTTCGAGGATGATTGACAGGTACTCACGGACTGGCGGCTGTCAGCCTCTCGTACCCGGGCGCCGATTTGGTCGACAGGTAGACGCGCTCCGGGCGGGGCGGTCTGCGATAATTAATAATAATTAATATTAAGAATCGTGTTCATGTTCATATTAGCCCCGCCCACTCCTGGCCCCGCCCACAGGAAACTCACGGCAGCGGAGGGAGGGGCCTGTTGGACATGGCGCTGGCGTCCTTCCCCGACTTCCTGGAAGGGAGAGGCGGGGTTTAAACCAGAGAGCTGGCACTCGAAGAAGAAGAAGAAGAATAATAATAATAATAATAATAATAATAATAATAATAATATAATAATAATAATAATAATATATATAATAATATATAATAATAAATAATAATAATAATAATAATAATAATATAATAATAATAATAATAATAATAATAATAATAATAATAATATATAATAATAATAATAATTAATAATAATAATAATATTATAATAATAATAATAATTAATAATAATAATATAATAATAATATAATAATAATATAATAATATAATAACAATAATAATAATAATAATATAATATAAAAATAATATAATAATAATATAATAATAATAATAATAATAATAATAATAATATATTGATAATATTGTAGTCTACTTATCTGCATATTATTATTATTATTATTATTATTATTATTACAATTTTATAATAATAATAATAATAAGAAGCAGATATATATATATATATATATATATATATAAATTTATAAATTATATATTTAATTTATATTATACCTATTTTTATAATATTTATAGATTTATATATTTATATATTTATAAATATATAATATTTATAGATTTAATTTATATTATTGTTATTATGATTATTATTATGATTATGATTATGATTATTATTATTATTACAATTTTATAATAATACTAAGAAGAAGAAGCAGATAATTATATATATATAATTATATACATTATAAATTATATATTTAATTTATATTACACCTATTTTTATTATATTTATATATTTATATATTTATAAATATATAATATTTATACATTTAATTAATATTATACTTATTTAAATTATATATATATATATAAAATTAATATTACACTTATATTTATTAGACATATATTTATAAATTTAATTCACAGTATACTTCGTTATCCTTATTTCATATTTGCATTTACATTTATATTTACATTTATATTCATATTTATATTCATATTTACATTCATATTTACTTTCATATATTTATATTTATATGTTCTTTTATATATTCATATTCATATTCATATTTATATATATTAATATTTACTTTTATATATTTATATATTTATACTTATATATTTACATTCATATTTACATTCATATTCATATTTATATTCATATGTACTTTTACATTTACATTTATATTTAGATTTATATTCATATTTATATTCATATTTACATTCATATTTACTTTCATATATTTATATTTAGATTTATATTTATATTTTCTTTTATATATTCATATTCATATTCATATTCATATTTATATATATGTTCATATTTACTTTTATATATTTATATTTATATATGTATACTTATATATTTATATTCATATTTACATTTACATTTATATTCATATTTATATTCATATTTACTTTTACATTTACATTTACATTTACATTTATATTCATATTTATATTCATATTTACATTCATATTTAATTTCGTATATTTATATTCATATTAATATTTATATTTTCTTTTATATATTTATATTCATATTCATATTCATATTTATATATATGTTCATATTTACTTTTATATATTTATATTTATATATGTATAATATATTCATATTCATATTTACATTTATATTCATATTCATATTCATATTTACTTTTATATATTTATATTTATACATTTATATTTATATTTACATTTTCTTTTATATATTTATATTCATATTTACTTTTACTTTTATATATTGATATTTTCTTTAATATATTTACATTTATATTTATTTTAGATATTCATATTTAGATTTACTTTTACTTTTATATAGTTATATTTATATTTATTTTATACATTCATATTTATATTTACTTTTACTTTTATATATTTATATTTATATTTATTTTATACATTCATATTTATATTTACTTTTCCTTTTATATAGTTATATGTACATATTTCTATTTCGATTTCTATTTTCTTTGATATATTTCTATTTCTATTTCTACTCACCGCTGGCGCTCCACCAGGCGCAGCAAACAGACGGCCACTACCAACAAGACCGACGTCGAGAAGAAGCCTAGAAAGGCCAGGACGGCCACCATGGCCACCAGCGTCCCCTTGGCCAGCGGCTCGGGGCAGGCGCACTCCTCCGGCGGCGCCACTGCGGGAAAAACGGCGCCGCGCTACGTTTCCCGCGCAAAAATCCCCGTGCTAAGGTTCCCACCGGGAGGGGGACTCGAACCCGCAACCTCCCCCAGGATCCCCATCCAATTCTGCGCTAAGGTTCCCGTGCTAAGATTCCCATGTCAAAATTCCTGCGCTAAGGTTCCCGCGCTAAGATTCCCATGTTAAAATTCCCGCGCTATAGTTCCCATGCTAAGATTCCCATGTCAAAATTCATGCGCTAAGGTTCCCGCGCTAAGATTCCCATGTTAAAATTCCTGCGCTATAGTTCCCATGCTAAGATTCCCATGTTAAAATTCCCGCGCTATAGTTCCCATGCTAAGATTCCCATGTTAAAATTCCCGCGCTATAGTTCCCATGCTAAGATTCCCATGTTAAAATTCCCGCGCTATAGTTCCCACGCTAAGGTTCCCATGTTAAAATTCCCGCGCTATAGTTCCCATGCTAAGATTCCCATGTTAAAATTCCCGCGCTATAGTTCCCATGCTAAGATTCCCATGTTAAAATTCCCGCGCTATAGTTCCCATGCTAAGATTCCCATGTTGAAATTCCTGCGCTATAGTTCCCATGCTAAGATTCCCATGTTAAAATTCCTGCGCTATAGTTCCCATGCTAAGATTCCCATGTCAAAATTCATGCGCTAAGGTTCCCGCGCTAAGATTCCCATGTTAAAATTCCCGCGCTATAGTTCCCACGCTAAGGTTCCCATGTTAAAATTCCCGCGCTATAGTTCCCATGCTAAGATTCCCATGTTAAAATTCCCGTGCTATAGTTCCCATGCTATGATCCCCATGTTAAAATTCATGCGCTATAGTGCCCATGCTAAGATTCCCATGTTAAAATTCCCGCGCTATAGTTCCCATGCTATGATCCCCATGTTAAAATTCCTGCGCTATAGTTCCCATGCTAAGATTCCCATGTTAAAATTCCCGCGCTATAGTTCCCACGCTAAGGTTCCCGCCGGGAGGGAGACTCGAACCCGCAACCTTCCACAGGATCCCCATCCAATTCTGCGCTAAGATTCCCATGTTAAAATTCCTGCGCTATAGTTCCCGCGCTAAGGTTCCCATGCTAAGGTTCCCATGCTAAAATTCCCACGCTAAGGTTCCCGCGCTAAGGTTCCCATGTTAAAATTCCTGCGCTATAGTTCCCGCGATAAGGTTCCCACCGGGAGGGAGACTCGAACCCGCAACCTCCCCCAGGATCCCCATCCAATTCTGCGCTAAGGTTCCCGTGCTAAGATTCCCATGTTAAAATTCCTGCGCTATAGTTCCCATGCTAAGATTCCCATGTTAAAATTCCTGCGCTATAGTTCCCATGCTAAGATTACCATTTTGAAATTCCTGCGCTATAGTTCCCATGCTAAGATTCCCATGTTAAAATTCCTGCGCTATAGTTCCCATGCTAAGATTCCCATGTTAAAATTCCTGCGCTATAGTTCCCATGCTAAGATTCCCATGTTAAAATTCATGCGCTATAGTTCCCGTGCTAAGATTCCCATGTTAAAATTCCCACGCTATAGTTCCCATACTAAGATTCCCATGTTAAAATTCCCGCGCTATAGTTCCCATGCTAAGATTCCCATGTTGAAATTCCTGCGCTATAGTTCCCATGCTAAGATTCCCATGTTGAAATTCCTGCGCTATAGTTCCCATGCTATGATCCCCATGTTAAAATTCCTGCGCTATAGTTCCCATGCTAAGATTCCCATGTTAAAATTCCCGCGCTATAGTTCCCACGCTAAGGTTCCCGCCGGGAGGGAGACTCGAACCCGCAACCTTCCACAGGATCCCCATCCAATTCTGCGCTAAGATTCCCATGTTAAAATTCCTGCGCTATAGTTCCCGCGCTAAGGTTCCCATGCTAAGGTTCCCATGCTAAAATTCCCACGCTAAGGTTCCCGCGCTAAGGTTCCCATGTTAAAATTCCTGCGCTATAGTTCCCGCGATAAGGTTCCCACCGGGAGGGAGACTCGAACCCGCAACCTCCCCCAGGATCCCCATCCAATTCTGCGCTAAGGTTCCCGTGCTAAGATTCCTATGTTAAAATTCCCACGCTAAGGTTCCCGCGCTAAGATTCCCATGTTGAAATTCCTGCGCTATAGTTCCCGTGCTAAGATTCCCATGTTAAAATTCCCACGCTATAGTTCCCATGCTAAGATTCCCATGTTAAAATTCCTGCGCTATAGTTCCCATGCTAAGATTACCATTTTGAAATTCCTGCGCTATAGTTCCCATGCTAAGATTCCCATGTTAAAATTCCTGCGCTATAGTTCCCATGCTAAGATTCCCATGTTGAAATTCCTGCGCTATAGTTCCCATGCTAAGATTCCCATGTTAAAATTCCCGTGCTATAGTTCCCATGCTAAGATTCCCATGTTAAAATTCCTGCGCTATAGTTCCCGCGCTAAGGTTCCTGCGCTAAAACTCCCACAAAATCTCCGCACTAAGGTTCCTGCGCTAAGGTTCCCATGTTAAAATTCCCGCGCTATAGTTCCCGCGCTAAGGTTCCCACCGGGAGGGAGACTCGAACCCGCAACCTCCCCCAGGATCCCCATCCAAATTCCTGCGCTATAGTTCCCATGCTAAGATTCCCATGTTAAAATTCCCGCACTATAGTTCCCATGCTAAGATTCCCATGTTAAAATTCCCGTGCTATAGTTCCCATGCTAAGATTCCCATGTTAAAATTCCTGCGCTATAGTTCCCATGCTAAGATTCCCATGTTAAAATTCCTGCGCTATAGTTCCCATGCTAAGATTCCCATGTTAAAATTCCTGCGCTATAGTTCCCATGCTATGATCCCCATGTTAAAATTCCTGCGCTATAGTTCCCATGCTAAGATTCCCATGTTAAAATTCCCGCGCTATAGTTCCCACGCTAAGGTTCCCGCCGGGAGGGAGACTCGAACCCGCAACCTTCCCCAGGATCCCCATCCAATTCTGCGCTAAGATTCCCATGGTAAAATTCCCGCGCTATAGTTCCCATGCTATGATCCCCATGTTAAAATTCATGCGCTATAGTTCCCGCCCTAAGATTCCCATGTTAAAATTCCTGCGCTATAGTTCCCATGCTAAGATTCCCATGTTAAAATTCCTGCGCTATAGTTCCCATGCTAAGATTCCCATGTTAAAATTCCCGCGCTATAGTTCCCGCGTTAAGGTTCCCGTGCTAAAATTCCCACGCTAAGGTTTCCATGCTAAGGTTCCCACGGGGAGGGAGACTCGAACCCGCAACCTTCCCCAGGATCCCCATCCAATTCTGCACTAAGATTCCCATGTTAAAATTCCTGCGCTATAGTTCCCGCGCTAAGCTTCCCATGCTAAGATTCCCATGTTGAAATTCCTGCGCTATAGTTCCCATGCTAAGATTACCATGTTAAAATTCCTGCGCTATGGTTCCTGCGCTATGGTTCCCGCGCTAAGGTTCCCACGGGGAGGGAGACTCGAACCCGCAACCTTCCCCAGGATCCCCATCCAATTCTGCGCTAAGGTTCCCGTGCTAAAATTCCCACAAAATCCCCGCACTAAGGTTCCCGCACTAAGGTTCGCGCGCTATAATTCCCACACTAATATTCCCGCGCTAAGGTTCCCACGGGGAGGGAGACTCGAACCCGCAACCTTCCCCAGGATCCCCATCCAATTCTGCGCTAAGGTTCCCATGCTAAAATCCCCATGTTGAAATTCCTGCGCTATAGTTCCCGCGCTAAGGTTCCCGCGCTAAAACTTACACAAAATTCCCGCGCTAAGGTTCCCATGCTAAGATTCACATGTTGAAATTCCTGCGCTATAGTTCCCGCGCTAAGGTTCCCACCGGGAGGGAGACTCGAACCCGCAACCTTCCCCCGGATCCCCATCCAATTCTGCGCTAAGGTTCCCGTGCTAAAATTCCCACACTAATATTCCCGCGCTAAGGTTCCCACCGGGAGGGAGACTCGAACCCGCAACCTTCCCCAGGATCCCCATCCAATTCTGCGCTAAGGTTCCCATGCTAAAATCCCCATGTTGAAATTCCTGCGCTATAGTTCCCGCGCTAAGGTTCCCGCGCTAAAACTTACACAAAATTCCCGCGCTAAGGTTCCCATGCTAAGATTCCCATGTTGAAATTCCTGCGCTATAGTTCCCGCGCTAAGGTTCCCACCGGGAGGGAGACTCGAACCCGCAACCTTCCCCAGGATCGCCCATTGCAGGGAGAAGCCTATGCGCGCTACAGTTCCCGTGCTACAGTTCCCATGCTAAGGTTCCCGTTCTAATGTTCCCTTACTAAAATTCCCGCGCTGTTTCATGCGCTAAGGTTCCCGCGCTAAGGTTCCCACAGGGCAGGAGACTCGAACCCGCAACCGTCTCCAGGATCGCCCAGTGTGGGTAGAAGCGGACGCCGCGCTACGGTTCCCATCCTAAGGTTCCCGCCTCGAATTCCGACACCCCCCTGCCTTTCGGCACCCGGCGCCGGCGCCTTACTTTGCAGAGCGACCCCCCGGTGCTGGACGGGAATCCTGGCGTCTTCGACGTACTGCGGGAGACAGAGATGGGAGTTATAGCGCGAGTCGCACCCGGGACCCGGAATGGCAGAAGAGAGAGGTGGGAATTGTAGCGCGTTTCGCACCCGGTTTCGCACCCGGCGCCAAGAGGGTAGGGGAGACTCACCCTAGTGTGCGGCCCGGGTTCAAGGAAGGCCGCCTGGCGCCGGCGCCGCATGCCCCGCGGCGGGAAGTCCATCAGCGCCTGGAAGCAGAAAGCAAGGAGGTAAGTGTGGGAACCTTAGTGCGGGAACCTTAGCGCGGGAATTTTAGTGCGGGAACCTTAGCGCGGGAATTTTAGTGTGGGAATTGTAGTGCGGGAACCTTAGTTTGGGAACTTTAGTGCGGGAACCATAGTGCGAGAATGTTAGCGTGGGAACCTTAGCGTTGGAGCGGCAGCACGGGAACCGTAGCGCGGGAACCTTAGCATGGAAACAGCGCAAGAAGCATAGCATGGGAAACGTAGTGCGGGAACCTTAGCGCGGGAATTTTAGTGTGGGAACCTTAGCATGGGAATTTTAGTGTGGGAACCATAGCGCGGGAACCGTAGCGCGGGAACCTTAGCATGGAAACCTTAGCGCAAGAAGCATAGCATGGGAAACGTAGTGCAGGAACCTTAGCATGGGAATTTTAGTTTGGGAACCATAGCACGGGAACCATAGCGCGGGAACTTTAGCGCGGGAACCTTGGCGCGGGAATTTTACTGCGGGAACCTTAGCGCACATAGGTGTCTCCCCGCAATGGGCGATCCTGGGGGAGGTTTCGGGTTCGGGTCTCGCGCCCTGCGGGAACCATGGTGCGAGAATGTTAGCGTGGGAACCTTAGCGTTGGAGCGGCAGCACGGGAACCGTAGCACGGGAACCTTAGCGCAAGAAGCATAGCACGGGAAACATAGCGCGGGAACCATAGTGCGAGAATCTTAGCGTGGGAACCTTAGCGTTGGAGCGGTAGCACGGGAACCGTAGCGCGGGAACCTTAGCATGGAAACAGCGCAAGAAGCATAGCATGGGAAACGTAGCGCGGGAACCTTAGCGCGGGAATTTTAGTGTGGGAACCTTAGCATGGGAATTTTAGTGTGGGAACCATAGCGCGGGAACCATAGCGCGGGAACCTTAGCGCGGGAATTTTAGTGCGGGAACCTTAGCGCGGGAACCGTAGCGCACATAGGTGTCTCCCTGCAATGGGCGATCCTGGGGGAGGTTTCGGGTTCGGGTCTCGCGCCCTGCGGGAACCATAGTGCGAGAATGTTAGCGTGGGAACCTTAGCGTTGGAGCAGCAGCACGGGAACCGTAGCGCGGGAACCTTAGCATGGAAACAGCGCAAGAAGCATAGCATGGGAAACGTAGTGCGGGAACCTTAGCGCGGGAATTTTAGTGTGGGAACCTTAGCATGGGAATTTTAGTGTGGGAACCATAGCGCGGGAACCGTAGCGCGGGAACCTTAGCATGGAAACCTTAGCGCAAGAAGCATAGCATGGGAAACGTAGTGCAGGAACCTTAGCATGGGAATTTTAGTTTGGGAACCATAGCACGGGAACCATAGCGCGGGAACTTTAGCGCGGGAACCTTAGCATGGGAATTTTAGTGCGGGAACCTTAGCGCGGGAACCGTAGCGCACATAGGTGTCTCCCCGCAATGGGTGATCCTGGGGGAGGTTTCGGGTTCGGGTCTCGCGCCCTGCGGGAACCATAGTGCGAGAATGTTAGCGTGGGAACCTTAGCGTTGGAGCGGCAGCACGGGAACCGTAGCGCGGGAACCTTAGCATGGAAACAGCGCAAGAAGCATAGCATGGGAAACGTAGTGCGGGAACCTTAGCGCGGGAATTTTAGTGTGGGAACCTTAGCATGGGAATTTTAGTGTGGGAACCATAGCGCGGGAACTTTAGCGCGGGAACCTTAGCGCGGGAATTTTACTGCGGGAACCTTAGCGCACATAGGTGTCTCCCCGCAATGGGCGATCCTGGGGGAGGTTTCGGGTTCGGGTCTCGCGCCCTGCGGGAACCATAGTGCGAGAATGTTAGCGTGGGAACCTTAGCGTTGGAGCGGCAGCACGGGAACCGTAGCGCGGGAACCTTAGCATGGAAACCTTCGCGCAAGAAGGATAGCATGGGAAACGTAGTGCGGGAACCTTAGCGCGGGAATTTTAGCATGGGAATTTTAGTGTGGGAACCTTAGCGTGGGAACCTTAGCGCGGGAATTTTAGCGCGGGAATTTTAGTGTGGGAACCATAGCGCGGGAACCATAGTGCGGGAACTTTAGCGCGGGAACCTTAGCGTGGGAATTTTAGTGTGGGAACCTTAGCGCGGGAACCTTAGCGCGGGAACCTTAGCGTGGGAATTTCCTGTCTATTCCCCGCAAGCAGAAAGCTAGCAGGTCAGGGAGTTTCCTGTCTATTTCCAGGGCGTTTCCTGTCTATTTCCTTTCCATTTCCTGGGAGTTTCCTGTCTCTTTCCAGGGAGTTTCCTGTCTATTTCCTGTTTTCGCCCCGGGATGTTTCCTGTCTATTTCCAGGGTGTTTCCTGTCTATTTCCAGGGAGTTTCCTGTCTATTTCCAGGGAGTTTCCTGCCTATTTCCTGTCTGTTTCCAGGGAGTTTCCTGTTTATTTCCAGGGAGTTTCCTGCCTATTTCCTGTCTCTTTCCTGGGAGTTTCCTGTCTATTTCCTGGAAATAGACAAGAAACTCCCAGGAAATAGACAGGAAACTCCCTGAAAATAGACAGGAAATAGGCAGGAAACTCCCTGGAAAGAGACAGGAAACTCCCAGGAAATAGACAGGAAACTCCCCGGAAAAACCCAGGAAATAAACAGGAAACTCCCTGGAAATAGGCAGGAAACTCCCTGAAAATAGAGAGGAAATAGAGAGGAAACTCCAGAAAAGAGACAGGAAACTCCTTGGAAATAGACAGGAAACAAACAGGAAACTCCCTGAAAATAGACAGGAAACAAACAGGAAATAGACAGGAAACTCCCAGGAAATAGACAGGAAATAGACAGGAAACTCTCTGGACAGAGACACTAAACTCCCAAGAAACAGACAGGAAATAGGCAGGAAACTCCCTGGAAATAGACAGGGAATAGACAGGAAACTCCCTGGAAAGAGACACTAAACTCCCAGGAAATAGAGAGGAAATAGACAGGAAACTCCCTAAAAACAGACAGGAAATAGGGAGGAAACTCCCAGGAAATAGACAGGAAATAAGACAGGAAACTCCCTGGAAATCAACAGGAAACAAACAGGAAACTCCCTGAAAACAGACAGGAAATAAGACAGGAAACTCCCCGGAAAGAGACAGGAAAGAAACAGGAAACTCCCTGGAAAGAGACAGGAAACTCCTTGGAAATTGAGAGGAAATAGGGAGGAAACTCCCTGAAAATAGACAGGAAATAAGACAGGAAACTCCCTGGAAATCAACAGGAAACAAACAGGAAACTCCCTGAAAACAGACAGGAAATAAGACAGGAAACTCCATGGAAATCAACAGGAAACAAACAGGAAACTCCCTGAAAACAGACAAGAAATAGGCAGGAAACTCCCCGGAAAGAGACAGGAAAGAAACAGGAAACTCCCTGAAAATAGACAGGAAATAAGACAGGAAACTCCCTGGAAATAAACAGGAAACAAACAGGAAACTCCCTGAAAACAGACAGGAAACAGGCAGGAAACTCCCCGGAAAGAAACAGGAAAGAAACAGGAAACTCCCTGGGAAGAGACAGGAAACTCCTTGGAAATAGAGAGGAAATAGAGAGGAAACTCCCAGAAAAGAGACAGGAAACTCCCCGGAAAAACCCAGGAAACAAACAGGAAACGTCCTGGAAATAGGCAGGAAACTCCCTGAAAATAGTCAGGAAATAGGCAGGAAACTCCCCGGAAAGAAACAGGAAAGAAACAGGAAACTCCCTGGGAAGAGACAGGAAACTCCTTGGAAATAGAGAGGAAACTCCCAGAAAAGAGACAGGAAACTCCCAGGAAATAGACAGGAAATAAGACAGGAAACTCCCTGGAAATCAACAGGAAACAAACAGGAAACTCCCTGAAAACAGACAGGAAATAGGCAGGAAACTCCCCGGAAAGAGACAGGAAAGAAACAGGAAACTCCCTGGGAAGAGACAGGAAACTCCTTGGAAATAGACAGGAAATAGACAGGAAACTCCCCGGAAAGAAACAGGAAACAAACAGGAAACTCCCTGGAAAGAGACAGGAAACTCCTTGGAAATAGACAGGAAACAAACAGGAAACTCCCTGAAAATAGACAGAAAACCAACAGGAAACTCCCTGAAAACAGACAGGAAACTCCCAGGAAATAGAGAGGAAATAGGCAGTAAACTCCCAGGAAATAGATGCAAAACTTCCTGGAAATAGACAGGAAACTCCCCAGAAAAAAACAGGAAACTAAACAGGAAACTTCCTGAAAATTGACAGGAATTAGGCAGGAATCTCCCGGGAAATAGACAGGGAATAGACAGGAAACTCCCAGGAAAGAGACACTCAACTCCCAGGAAATAGAGAGGAAATAGACAGGAAACCCCCTGGAAATAGACAGGAATTAGACAGGAAACTCCCTGGAAAGAGACACTAAACTCCCAGGAAATAGAGAGGAAAGAAACAGGAAACTCCCTGGGAAGAGACAGGAAACTCCTTGGAAATAGAGAGGAAATAGAGAGGAAACTCCCAGAAAAGAGACAGGAAACTCCCAGGAAATAGACAGGAAATAGGCAGGAAACTCCCTGAAAGCAGACAGGAAATAAGACAGGAAACTCCCTGGAAATCAACAGGACACAAACAGGAAACTCCCTGAAAACAGACAGGAAATAGGCAGGCAACTCCCCGGAAAGAAACAGGAAAGAAACAGGAAACTCCCTGGGAACAGACAGGAAACTCCCAGGAAATAGACAGGAAACTCCCAGGAAATAGAGAGGAAATAGACAGGAAACTCCCTGGAAAGAGACACTAAACTCCCAGGAAATAGAGAGGAAATAGGCAGGAAACTCTTTGAAAACAGACAGGAAACTTCCCGGAAACTTCCCCACGCACCTCGTCCCCGGGCCCGTTCTCTCCGGGGTCCTCTCCTCCGTCGGCGCCCGGGTCCATCTCGTCGGCTTCCTCCGAGGCCGAGAAGGGGTCCAGATCCGGCGGGGGCCGGGCTGCGGAAAGATCCGGAAAAGGTTCATTGGGGTCCCGGGTTCGAATCCCCCCCCCAATTGGTCAATTTGGAGATTTACCGGGCGCAGCCAATAGGAAGAGGAGAGGCAGGAGGAGCAGCAGCATGGCTGGGAATCCCTCTGCTGAGAAGGTGAGGTCAGGAGATTCCGTGATGTCATAAGGGCCGGACTGTGATGTCGTCGGGGCGTGATGTCACCGGGGGGGCGGGTCCAAGTTGTGTTTGCGGAGAGGGGGGTGCATTTGGATCGAATAATTCTAATAATTCCTAATAAAATCTCCTAATTTCTAATAATGATTCGAATGATTAATTTCTAATGATTTGGAATCTACCTGATTGGATATCTATATTATTATTATTATTATTATTATTATTATTATTATTATTATTATTTACTTATAATGGACATGTCTGGATATCAGTGTTATTATGGGCATGTCTTTATTATTATTATTGTTATTATTATTATTAGTTGTTGTTGTAATCTACCTATCTGCATATCTATTATTATTATTATTATTATTATTATTATTATTATTATTATTATTATTATTAACTTGTAATGTACCATTATTGGCATGTCTTTATTATTATTGTTATTATTGTTATTATTATTATTATTAGTTGTTGTTGTAATCTACCTATCTGCATATCTATTATTATTATTATTATTATTATTATTATTATTATTATTAACTTGTAATGTACCATTATTGGCATGTCTTTATTATTATTATTATTGTTATTATTAGTATTATTATTAGTAGTAGTAGTAATTTTTATAATTGGTAATTTTTATAATTTTTATAACTGGTAATTTTTATAATTATTTGTAACTTGTAATCTACCTAATTGGATATTATTATTATTATTATTATTATTATTATTATTATTATTTACTTATAATGTACATGTCTGGATATCAGTATTATTATCTGCATATCTTTATTATTATTAATAATAATATTAATATTATTACTAATACTTGTAATGTACTTATTTGGATATCTTTATTATTATTATTATTATTATTATTATTATTATTTGTAATGTATCTATAATTATTCTTACTTCAACTACCTATGTATCTATATTATTATCGCAACATGTAATCTACATATCTGCAAATCTAGATTATTATTATTATTATTATTATTTACTTATAATGTCTGGATATCAGTGTTATTATCTGCATATCTCTATTATTATTAATATTATTACTAATACTTGTAATGTACTTGTTTGGATATCTTTATTATTATTATTATTATTATTATTATTATTATTTGTAATGTACCTATTTGGATATTATTATTATTATTATTTGTAATGCACCTATTTGGATATTATTATTATTATTAGTAGTAATGTACCTATTTGGATATTATTATTATTATTATTAGTAATGTACCTATTTGGATATTATTATTATTATTATTATTATTATTATTATTTGTAATGCACCTATTTGGATATTATTATTATTATTATTATTAGTAATGTACCTATTTGGATATTATTATTATTATTATTATTTGTAATGTACGTATTTGGATATTATTATTATTATTATTATTATTATTATTATTATTATTCCAACAACTGGGGGGGAACCAGGGCTTGCGAATAAATAGCTTTCATGTGTGGGAACCTTAGCGCCCCCAAACGGGCGGCGCCCAGTGGATCTCTTGCACCCGGCGGATCCCTTGGACCCAGCAGATCTCTTGCACCCGGCGCTTCAGTTCCCAGCCTTGGAGGGGAAAACCCGGCGCTTGGCTTGCCAATAAACAGCTTTATTCCGTGGGAACCATAGTGTCCCCCAATGACCGGGATCCGGCAGATCTCTTGCACCCAGTGGATCTCTCCCACCCGGCGCTTCAGTTCCCAGCCTTGGAGGGAAAAACCAGGCGCTTGGCTTGTCAAGAACTTGACTGTGTGGGAACCGTAGCGCCCCCAGAGACCCAGTGGATCTCTCCCACCCGGCGGATCTCTCCCACCCGGCACCGCGCCTCTCGCACCCGGCACTTCAATTCCTGGGGGGGGGGGAGAGAACTTTTTGTGTGGGAACTGTAGCACCCAGTGGATCTCTTGCACCTGGCACTTCAGTTCCCAGCCGTGGGAACCATAGCGTCCCAAACAGACGGCACCCAGTGGATCCCTGGCACCCAGTGGATCTCTCGCACGCGGAACTTCAGTTCCCAGGCTTGGGAACCATAGCGTCCCAAACAGACGGCACCCAGTGGATCCCTGGCACCCAGTGGATCTCTCGCACGCAGCACTTCAGTTCCCAGCCTTGGGAACCATAGCGTCCCGAACAGACGGCACCCAGTGGATCCCTGGCACCCAGTGGATCTCTCGCATGCGGCACTTCAGTTCCCAGCCTTGGGAACCATAGCGTCCCAAACAGACGGCGCCCAGTGGATCCCTGGCACCCAGTGGATCCCTCGCACGCGGCACTTCAGTTCCCAGCCTTGGGAACCATAGCGTCCCAAACAGACGGCACCCAGTGGATCCCTGACGCCCAGTGGATCCCTGGCACACGGCACTTCAGTTCCCAGCCTTGGGAACCATAGCGTCCCAAACAGACGGCACCCAGTGGATCCCTGGCACCCAGTGGATCTCTCGCACGCGGCACTTCAGTTCCCAGCCTTGGGAACCATAGCGTCCCAAACAGACGGCACCCAGTGGATCCCTGGCACCCAGTGGATCCCTGGCACGCGGCACTTCAGTTCCCAGCCTTGGGAACCATAGCGTCCCAAACAGACGGCACCCAGTGGATCCCTGGCACCCAGTGGATCCCTGGCACGCGGCACTTCAGTTCCCAGCCTTGGGAACCATAGCGTCCCAAACAGACGGCACCCAGTGGATCCCTGGCACCCAGTGGATCTCTCGCACGTGGCACTTCAGCTCCCAGCCTTGGGAACCATAGCGTCCCAAACAGACGGCACCCAGTGGATCCCTGGCGCCCAGTGGATCTCTCGCACGCGGCACTTCAGTTCCCAGCCTTGGGAACCATAGCGTCCCAAACAGACGGCACCCAGTGGATCCCTGGCGCCCAGTGGATCTCTCGCACGCGGCACTTCAGTTCCCAGCCTTGGGAACCATAGCGTCACAAACAGACGGCACCCAGTGGATCCCTGGCACCCAGTGGATCTCTCGCACGCGGCACTTCAGCTCCCAGCCTTGGGAACCATAGCGTCCCAGACGGCACCCAGTGGATCCCTGGCACCCAGTGGATCTCTCGCACGCGGCACTTCAGTTCCCAGCCTTGGGAACCATAGCGTCCCGAACAGACGGCACCCAGTGGATCCCTGGCACCCAGTGGATCCCTGGCACGCGGCACTTCAGTTCCCAGCCTTGGGAACCATAGCGTCCCAAACAGACGGCACCCAGTGGATCCCTGGCACCCAGTGGATCTCTCGCACGCGGCACTTCAGTTCCCAGCCTTGGGAACCATAGCGTCCCAAACAGACGGCACCCAGTGGATCCCTGGCACCCAGTGGATCTCTCGCACGCGGCACTTCAGTTCCCAGCCTTGGGAACCATAGCGTCCCAAACAGACGGCACCCAGTGGATCCCTGGCACCCAGTGGATCTCTCGCACGCGGCACTCCAGTTCCCAGCCTTGGGAACCATAGCGTCCCAATCAGACGGCACCCAGCGGATCCCTGGCACCCAGTGGATCTCTCGCACGCGGCACTTCAGTTCCCAGCCTTGGGAACCATAGCGTCCCAAACAGACGGCACCCAGTGGATCCCTGACGCCCAGTGGATCCCTGGCACACGGCACTTCAGTTCCCAGCCTTGGGAACCATAGCGTCCCAAACAGACGGCACCCAGTGGATCCCTGGCACCCAGTGGATCTCTCGCACGCGGCACTTCAGTTCCCAGCCTTGGGAACCATAGCGTCCCAAACAGACGGCACCCAGTGGATCCCTGGCACCCAGTGGATCTCTCGCACGCGGCACTTCAGTTCCCAGCCTTGGGAACCATAGCGTCCCAAACAGACGGCACCCAGTGGATCCCTGGCACCCAGTGGATCTATCGCACGCGGCACTTCAGTTCCCAGCCTTGGGAACCATAGCGTCCCAAACAGACGGCACCCAGTGGATCCCTGGCACCCAGTGGATCTCTCGCACGCGGCACTTCAGTTCCCAGCCTTGGGAACCATAGCGTTCCCAAAGGGATGGCGCCCAGTGGATCCCTCCCGCCCGGCAGATCTCTCCCACTCCGTGGATCCCTGCCAGCTGGCAGATCTCTCGCACCCAGTGGGTCCCTCCCACCCAGTGGATCTCTCGCACCCGGCACTTCACTTCCCAGCCTTGGGAACCGTAGCGTTCCCAAACTGATGACGCCCAGCAGATCTCTCCTGCCCAGCAGATCTCTCTCACTCCGTGGATCCCTCCCAGCTGGCAGATCTCTCACACCCAGTGGATCCCCCCCCACCCAGCACTTCAGTTCCCAGCGGGGAAAAAACGAGACACTTGGCTTGTGAAGAAATAGCTTTATTTTGTGGGAACCATAGCGTCCCCAAAGTACAGCACCCAGTGGATCTCTCCCACCCGGCGGATCTCTCTCACCCAGCGGATCTCTCCCACCCAGCGCTTCAGTTCCCGCGGGGGGGGGGACCAGGTGCTGGATTTGTAAACAAACAGCGTTATCGTGTGGGAACCGTAGCGCCCCCAACGGACGGCACCCGGTGGATCTCTTGCACCCAGTGGATCTCTCCCACCCGGCGGATCTCTCCCACCCAGCGCTTCAGTTCCCGCGGGGGGGGGACCAGGCGCTGGACTTGCAAACAAACAGCGTTATCGTGCGGGAACCGTAGCGCCCCCAACGGACGGCACCCGGTGGATCTCTTGCACCCAGTGGATCTCTCCCACCCAGCGGATCTCTCCCACCCAGCGCTTCAGTTCCCGCGGGGGGGGGGACCAGGCGCTGGACTTGCAAACAAACAGCGTTATCGTGCGGGAACCGTAGCGCCCCCAACGGGCGGCACCCGGTGGATCTCTCGCACCCAGTGGATCTCTCCCACCCGGCGCTCCCGTTCCCAAGCTTGGAGGAAAAACCCAGGCGCTTTGCTTTCTTGCTCGGGAACCATAGCGCCCTCGAAATGGATGGCGCCCAGTGGATCCCTCGCACCCAGTGGATCCCTCGCACCTCGCACTCCAGGAAGGGGAAGGCGTCCAATAGGGATGCGGCGCTCTGTGTTTCCCCGGGCGCCTGGGAGTTGTAGCGCCGGAAGGAGTTCTAGTGGGCGGAGAAGGGTTGGCTTTGGAGCCCCCCAACCCCTTTCCCTTTCTTACCTTTCCCTCTCAGCCCCCCACTTTCCCTTTCACCCCATACCCCTTTCATCCCCTTCCTCCTTCCCCTCCCAGCCCCCCAACCCCTTTCCCTTTCTTTCCTTTCCCTTTCCGCCCCCTAAGCTCTTCGCCCCCCCCAACCCCTTTCCCTTTCACCCCTTCCAGCCCCCCAACCCCTTTCCTTTTCTCTTTCCCTCCCCCACTTTCCCTCTCAGCCCCCCAACCCCTTTCCCTTTCCGCCCCCTAAGCACTTTTCCTTTCTTCCCTTTCCCTTTCCGCCCCCCAACCCCTTTCCCTTTCCTTTTCTCTTTCACCCCCCACTTTCCCTTTCACCCCTTCCAGCCCCCCCACCACTTTCCCTTTCTTTCCTTTCCCTTTCAGCCCCCTAAGCTCTTCGCCCCCCCTACTTTCCCTTTCACCCCTTCCAGCCCCCCAACCCCTTTCCTTTTCTCTTTCCCTCCCCCACTTTCCCTCTCAGCCCCCCAACCCCTTTCCCTTTCTTACCTTTCCCTCTCCGCCCCCCACTTTCCCTTTCACCCCATACCCCTTTCATCCCCTTCCTCCTTCCCCTCCCAGCCCCCCAACCCCTTTCCCTTTCACCCCTTCCAGCCCCCCAACCCCTTTCCTTTTCTCTTTCCCTCCCCCACTTTCCCTCTCAGCCCCCCAACCCCTTTCCCTTTCTTACCTTTCCCTCTCCGCCCCCCACTTTCCCTTTCACCCCATACCCCTTTCATCCCCTTCCTCCTTCCCCTCCCAGCCCCCCAACCCCTTTCCCTTTCACCCCTTCCAGCCCCCCAACCCCTTTCCTTTTCTCTTTCCCTCCCCCACTTTCCCTCTCAGCCCCCCAACCCCTTTCCCTTTCTTACCTTTCCCTCTCAGCCCCCCACTTTCCCTTTCACCCCATACCCCTTTCATCCCCTTCCTCCTTCCCCTCCCAGCCCCCCAACCCCTTTCCCTTTCTTTCCTTTCCCTTTCCGCCCCCTAAGCTCTTCGCCCCCCAACCCCTTTCCCTTTCACCCCTTCCAGCCCCCCAACCCCTTTCCTTTTCTCTTTCCCTCCCCCCCTTTCCCTCTCAGCCCCCCAACCCCTTTCCCTTTCTTACCTTTCCCTCTCAGCCCCCCACTTTCCCTTTCACCCCATACCCCTTTCATCCCCTTCCTCCTTCCCCTCTCAGCCCCCCAACCCCTTTCCCTTTCTTTCCTTTCCCTTTCCGCCCCCTAAGCTCTTCGCCCCCCAACCCCTTTCCCTTTCACCCCTTCCAGCCCCCCAACCCCTTTCCTTTTCTCTTTCACTCCCCCACTTTCCCTCTCAGCCCCCCAACCCCTTTCCCTTTCCGCCCCCTAAGCACTTTTCCTTTCTTCCCTTTCCCTTTCCGCCCCCCAACCCCTTTCCCTTTCCTTTTCTCTTTCACCCCCCACTTTCCCTTTCACCCCTTCCAGCCCCCCCCACCACTTTCCCTTTCTTTCCTTTCCCTTTCCGCCCCCTAAGCTCTTCCAGCCCCCCAACCCCTTTCCTTTTCTCTTTCCCTCCCCCACTTTCCCTCTCAGCCCCCCAACCCCTTTCCCTTTCACCCCTTCCAGCCCCCCAACCCCTTTCCTTTTCTCTTTCCCTCCCCCCCTTTCCCTCTCAGCCCCCCAACCCCTTTCCCTTTCTTACCTTTCCCTCTCAGCCCCCCACTTTCCCTTTCACCCCATACCCCTTTCATCCCCTTCCTCCTTCCCCTCTCAGCCCCCCAACCCCTTTCCCTTTCTTTCCTTTCCCTTTCCGCCCCCTAAGCTCTTCGCCCCCCAACCCCTTTCCCTTTCACCCCTTCCAGCCCCCCAACCCCTTTCCTTTTCTCTTTCCCTCCCCCACTTTCCCTCTCAGCCCCCCAACCCCTTTCCCTTTCCGCCCCCTAAGCACTTTTCCTTTCTTCCCTTTCCCTTTCCGCCCCCCAACCCCTTTCCCTTTCACCCCTTCCAGCCCCCCCACCACTTTCCCTTTC
>NC_139691.1:311003-340577 GCF_964106915.1 Podarcis gaigeae
AATTATAGTTTCCTAACCCGCTGGCCCAATCGCCTCATGGGAGTTATAGTTCCGGAACCCACTGGCCCTCTTAGCTAAGGCTCATGGGAACTGTAGTCCCCAAACCCCACTGTCCCCTGGGAGTTATAGTTCCCTAACCCACTTCCCCTCTTAGCAAAGGCTCATGGGAATTATAGTTTCCCCTGGGAATTATAGTTTCCTCTGGGAATTATAGTTTCCTAACCCACTGGCCCAAACGCCTCATGGGAGTTGTAGTTCCGACACCCCACTGTCTCCTGGGAACTGTAGTCCCCAAACCCACTTCCCCTCTTAGCCAAGGCTCATGGGAATTATAGTTTCCCCTGGGAATTATAGTTTCCTAACCCCCTGGCCCAAACCCCTCATGGGAGTTATAGTTCCGGAACCCACTGGCCCCCTTAGCTAAGGCTCATGGGAGTTGTAGTTTCCTCTGGGAATTATAGTTCCCTTCTCTCCCTTCTCCCCCCAGCGCTACACGTCCCGGACAAGGAGCGCCAAGCCCTGGCCGAGCGCCTGCTCCGATTGGCCTGCGCCGAGCCCGCCCTCCTGCCCGCCCTCTCGGGCCCCGAGTTCCAGAAGCTGGCCCAGTCCCTCGTCGACAGCGGCGCCCGGCACGGCGCCTACGCCCTTTCCGAGGCCCTCGGGAACCTTAGCGCCCTGGCGCTCCAGCACCTGCCCCGCATGTACAACCAGGCCAAAGTCAAAGTCACCTGCGCCCTGGGCGCCGCGCGGGGGATCGGCGTCACCTGCCACGCCCACCCCGGCGGCCATGTTTTGGCGGCGCACCGGGTCGAGACCGGGCGCCTGCGCAGCTACGTCTTGGCCGTCCGCCAACCCGGCGCCTCGGAACCCGTCCAGCTTTGGGTCCAGAACGTCCTGTCGGAGTTTGTGGCGCCGGAAAGCCGGGCCGCCTACGTGAGCGATAGCGCGGCGGCGCCCGGCTTCGGGAAGACGGGGCTGGTGCTCCGCTGCGCCGGCTGCGCCCTCAACGCCGCCGTCGCCGGCGTGCTCAGCCAACGGGCGCTGCAGGCGCGCGGCATGCCGGAAGTGGCCGAGTTATTGGCAACCTGCGTGGATCTGCTTGGGAGTCGTAGCGCCGGAAGTCCGGCCGGGAGTTATAGCGCCGGAGCGGCGGCGGCGGTGGCGCCCGGCTCGGATTCCCCGGCGGAGGCCCTCTTGGCGCACGAGCGTCGGGAATGTGGCAACCCTGGGAGTCGCAGCGCCGACTTTGGGAGTTATAGCGCAGGCCCGGCGCCGCCCTGCTGGGATTCGCCGGCCGACGCCTTGCTGGCGGCGCACGAGTGGCAGGAACGTGGCCAGCGGCGGAGCGGCGGAGCGGCCGAACGGGGCAACCTTGGGAGTTGTAGCGCCGCGGCGCACGAAGCCGGCGCGAAGCTGGGGAGTTGTAGCGCCGGAGCGGCGGAACGGGGCAACCTTGGGAGTTGTAGCGGCGGGGAGGGCGCCCAGCTGAACCGGGCGCTGCTGGGAAACTTAGCGGCCCTGCTGGCGCCCGTGAAGCAGGCGGTGGCCGAACTGGGCGCCGAAGGGCGGCCCACGCTGCACCTGGTGTTGCCAACTTATGCGCGCCTGGAGAAGTTGTTCACCTCCAAAGCGGGCGACGCCGGTCCGGTCAGCAAACTCTGCCACCTCTTTTTGGAGGCCCTGAAGGAGAACTTCAAGCTGCACCCGGCCCACAAGGCGGCCATGTTGCTGGACCCGCGCCAGAAGCTGCGCCCGGCGCCAACTTACCAGCACGACGAAATCGTCGCCCACGTCTGCCAACTGATGGGGCTGCCGGAGGAGCCGGAACTGGAAGGCGGCGGCGCCGCGAAAAAAGCGCGCCTCTCGGGAGACGTAGCGCCGCCGGGCGCCGAGGAAGCGGAGGTCTACGCGTATCTGCAGGAGGCGAATGTCTCGGCGCCAACTGATCTGCTGCAGTACTGGGCCGGCGCCGCCTCGCACCCGCGCCTGGCCAAGCTGGCGCTGTGGCTGCTGGCGGTGCCGGCGGTGGGCGCCCGGGTCGGGTGCGCCCGCTTGTGCGAAGAGGCGCAGGGGATGAGGAGAGGGCGGGTGCTGGGGGCGGAAGACGCCAACAAGCTGCTGTTTCTGAGGGCGAATATGTTGTGAGGGGGAAACGTAGCGCGGCGCCGGGTTGCGGGTTCGAATGTGAGTGGGAAATGCAGTGTGGCGCCTGTTTGTGATTTTGAATGGAGTGGGAAACGTAGCATGGCGCCAGGTTCAGGGTTTGAATGGGGATGGAAAGGTTGGGAAACGTAGCGCAGCGCCAGGTTGCGGGTTTGAATGGGAGTGGGAAAGGTAGCGTGGCGCCGGGTTGCGGGTTCGAATGGGAGTGGGAAAGGTAGCGTGGCGCCAGGTTGCAGGTTCGAATGAGAATGGAGAGGTTGGAAACAAATGGGATTCAAATGGGGAAGGAGAGGGTGGGAAACGTAGCATGGCGCCAGGTTGCGGGTTCGAATGGGGATGGAGAGGATGGGAAACGTAGGGTGGCGCCGGGTTGCGGGTTCAAATGTGAGTGGGAAAGGTAGCGTGGCACCAGGTTGCAGGTTCAGATGTGGGTGGGAAATGCAGTGTGGCGCCAGGTTGTGATTTTGAATGGAATGGGAAACGTAGCATGGCGCCAGGTTGTGGGTTTGAATGGGGATGGAGAGGATGGGAAACGTAGCGCAGATGTGTGTGGGAAACGTAGCGTGGTGCCAGGTTGCAGGTTCAGATGTGGGTGGGAAAGGTAGCGTGGCGCCAGGTTGCGGGTTCGAATGGGGATGGAAAGGTTGGGAAACGTAGCACAGCTCCAAGTTGCGGGTTCGAATGGAGATGGAAAGATTGGGAAACGTAGCGTGGCGCCGGGTTGCAGATTCGAATGTGAGTGGGAAAGGTAGCGTGGCACCAGGTTGCGGGTTCGAATGGGGATGGAGAGGGTGGGAAACGTAGCGTGGCGCCAGGTTGCAAGTTCAGATGTGGGTGGGAAATGCAGTGTGGCGCCTGTTTGTGATTTTGAATGGAGTGGGAAACGTAGCATGGCGCCAGGTTGAGGGTTTGAATGGGGATGGAAAGGTTGGGAAACGTAGCGCAGCGCCAGGTTGCGGGTTCGAATGGGGATGGAAGGTTGCGGGTTCGAATGGGGTGGGAAACGTAGCGCGGCGGGTGCAGGGGGCGGAAGACGCCAAGCAGCTGCTGTTTCTGAGGGCGAATATGTTGTGAGGGGGAAACGTAGCGCGGCGCCGGGTTGCGGGTTCGAATGGGAGTGGGAAAGGTAGCGTGGTGCCAGGTTGCAGGTTCGAATGAGTATGGAGAGGTTGGAAACAAATGGGATTCAAATGGGGAAGGAGAGGGTGGGAAACGTAGCGCGGTGCCAGGTTTCAGGTTCCAAGGGGGATGGAGAGGGTGGGAAACGTAGTGTGGCGCCGGGTTGCGGGTTTGAATGTGAGTGGGAAAGGTAGCGTGGCACCAGGTTGCGGGTTTGAATGGGGATGGAAGGTTGCGGGTTCAGATGTGGGTGGGAAACGTAGAGTGGCGCCAGGTTGTGATCTTGAATGGAGATGGGAAACATAGCGCGGCGCCGGGTTGCGGGTTCGAATGGGAGTGGGAAAGGTAGCGTGGTGCCAGGTTGCAGGTTCAGATGTGGGTGGGAAATGCAGTGTGGCGCCAGGTTGCGGGTTTGAATGGGGATGGAGAGGATGGGAAACGTAGCGCGGCGCCGGGTTGCGGGTTCCAATGGGGATGGAGAGGGTGGGAAATGTAGCATGGCGCCAGGTTGCGGGATCGAATGCGGATGTTAGGTTGCAGGTTCAGATGTGGGTGGGAAACGTAGCGTGGTGCCGGGTTGCGGGTTCGAATGAGTATGGAGAGGTTGGAAACAAATGGGATTCAAATGGGGATGGAGAGGGTGGGAAACGTAGCGTGGCGCTGGGTTGCGGGTTCGAATGTGAGTGGGAAATGCAGTGTGGCACCAGGTTGCAGGTTCAGATGTGGGTGGGAAAGGTAGCCCAGCGCCAGGTTGCGGGTTCGAATGTGAGTGGGAAAGGTAGCGTGGCGCCAGGTTGCGGGTTGGAATGGGGATGGAAAGGTTGGGAAACATATAGAGTGGGAAAGGTAGCGTGGCGCCGGGTTGCGGGTTCGAATGGGAGTGGGAAACATAGCATGGCGCCGGGTTGCGGGTTCGAATGGGGATGGAAAGGTTGGGAAACGAAGCGTGGCGCCAGGTTGCGGGTTCGAATGAGTATGGAGAGGTTGGAAACAAATGGGATTCAAATGGGGAAGGAGAGGGTGGGAAACGTAGCGTGGCGCCAGGTTGCGGGTTCGAATGTGAGTGGGAAAGGTAGCGTGGCGCCAGGTTGCGGGTTCAGATGTGAGTGGGAGTCGTAGCATGGCGCCAGTTTGTGGGTTCCAATGGAGATGGAAAGATTGGGAAACGTAGCGTGGCGCCAGGTTGCAAGTTTAGATGTGGGTGGGAAATGCAGTGTGGCGCCAGGTTGTGATTTTGAATAGAGGGGAAACGTAGCGCGGCGCCGGGTTGCGGGTTCGAATGGGAGTGGGAAAGGTAGTGTGGCACCAGGTTGCAGGTTCAGATGTGAGTGGGAAATGCAGTGTGGCGCCAGGTTGTGATTTTGAATAGAGTGGGAAACGTAGCACGGCGCCGGGTTGCGGGTTCGAATGGGAGTGGGAAAGGTAGCGTGGCGCCAGGTTGCGGGTTCGAATGGGGATGGAAAGGTTGGGAAACATAGCGTGGCTCCAGGTTGTGGGTTCAAATGGGGATGGAAAGAATTGCAGGTTTGAGTGAGGCATGAGAGGGTGGGAAACGTAGTACGGCGCCAGGCTGCGGGTTCGAATGGGGATGGAAGGTTGCGGGTTCAGATGTGGGTGGGAAACGTAGAGCGGCGCCAGGTTGCGATCTTGAATGGAGAGGTTGCGGGTTTGAATGGGGTGGGAAACGTAGCATGGCGCCAGGTTGCGGGTTCGAATGGGGATGGAAGTTTGCATGTTTAGATGTGGGTGGGAAATGTAGAGTGGCGCCGGGTTGTGGGTTCGAATGGGGATGCGAAGGTAGGGAAACGTAGCACAGCGCCGGGTTGCGGGTTCGAATGGAGGTGGGAAACATAACGTGGCGCCAGGTTGCGGGTTTGAATGGGGATGGAGGGTGGGAAAGAGCGCGGCGCCAGGTTGCGGGTTCAGATGTTGTGGGAAATGTAGTGTGGCGCCGGGTTGCGGGTTCAAGCATGAGTGGGAAAAGTAGCACAGCGCCGGGTTGCGGGTTCGAATGGGGATGGAAGGTTGCGGGTTTGAATGGGGTGGGAAATATAGCGTGGCGCCAGGTTGCGGGTTTGGATGTGGGTGGGAAACGTAGCGCGGCGCCGAGTTGTGGGTTTGAATGTGGTGTGAGAGGGTGGGAAACGTAGCGCGGCACCGGGTTGCGGGTTCGAGTGGGGATAGAATGTTGCGGGTTCGAATGGGGTGGGAAATGTAGCGTGGCGCCTGTTTGCGAGTTTGAATGGAGGTGGGAAACGTAGCGCGGCGCCGGGTTGCGGGTTCGAATGTGGTGTGAGGGTGGGAAACGTAGCGCGGCGCCGGGTTGCGGGTTCGAATGGGGATGGAAGGTTGTGGGTTCGAATGGGAGTGGGAAAGGTAGCTTGGCGCCAGGTTGCGGGTTTGAATGGAGGTGGGAAACGTAGCACGGCGCCGGGTTGCGGGTTCAAATGGGGATGGAACGGTTGGGAAACGTAGTGTGGCCCCGGGTTGCGGGTTCGAATGGTGTGTGAGAGGGTGGGAAACATAGCGTGGCGCCAGGTTGCGAGTTTGAATGGAGGTGGGAAACGTAGCACGGCGCCGGGTTGCGGGTTCGAATGGGGATGGAAAGGTTGGGAAACGTAGTGTGGCCCCAGGTTGCGGGTTCGAATGTGTGAGAGGGTGGGAAACGTAGCGCGGCGCCGGGTTGCGGGTGTATATAGGTGTATAGGGGGAATGGGGAGGGAGGGAGGGGAGCGGGAAGGATTTGAACCCGGGGAATTGGGCTTGAACTTCAATTCAGGGTGGAACCTGAACTGGGACCGGAACTCGAACTCCGAGCCGAACTGGAACTGGAACCGGAATTGTGGGCCGAACTGGAATTCTAGTTTGGCGCCAAGTTCAGCTCCGAATTGGAGTCTGAGTTTGGGTCTGAATTCTAGTTCGGCCCTAAGTTCAGCTCCGAATTCTAGTTTGGACCCGAGTTCGGGTTCGAGTTCCGTTTCAGCCCCGGGTTCGAGTTCAGGTCCCAATTCAGGTCTGAATTGGGAACTGTAGCGCGTTTTCTGGGAACTGTATATAGGTGTATAGAAGGGGGGAATGGGGTGAGGATCTTGAACCCGGGGCAGAAGCTGAACTGGGATTTGAACTCCAATTCGAGGGGGGGAGGGAGGGGAGGGGCCAAGGACTTGAACCCGGGGCCGGAGAAGAACTGGGAGCTGAATTCGGATCTGAATTCCAACTCGGGGTTGAACCCTGAACTCGGGGCCGAATTTGAACTCGGACCTGAACTCGAACTCGGGGCTGATCTTGAACTTGAACCCAGGCCTGAACCCGAACTCAAACTCTGAATTTGAGCTCCAGCTTAGGGCCCGAACTTGAATTGGGACCTGAACTCGGGGCCAAACTAGAATTCACACCCAAACTCAGGTGCGAATTTGAACTCAGGGCAGAACTCAGACCTGAACTCGAACTCGGGGTTGAACTTGAACCCAGGCCTGAACCCGAACTCAGACTCTGAATTTGAACTCCAGCTTAGGGCCTGAACTTGAATTGGGGCCTGAACTTAGGGCCGAACTAGAATTCACACCCGGACCTGAACTCAGGTCCGAATTTGAACTCAGGGCCGATCTGGGACCTGAACTCGGGGCTGAACTCGAACTCGGGGCTGATCTTGAATTTGGACCTGAACTTGGGGCCAAACTAGAATTCACACCCAAACCCGGACCTGAACTCAGGTCCGAATTTGAACTCAGGGCCGAACTCAGACCTGAACTCGAACTCGGGGTTGAACTTGAACCCAGGCCTGAACCCGAACTCAGACTCTGAATTTGAACTCCAGCTTAGGGCCTGAACTTGAATTGGGACCTGAACTCGGGTCCAAACTAGAATTCACACCCAAACCCGGACCTGAACTCAGGTCCGAATTTGAACTCAGGGCCGATCTGGGACCTGAACTCGAACTCGGGGCTGATCTTGAACTTGAACCCAGGCCTGAACCCGAACTCAGACTCTGAAATTGAACTCCGACTTAGGGCCTGAACTTGAATTGGGACCTGAACTAGAATTCACACCCAAACTCAGGTTCCGAATTTGAACTCAGACCTGAACTCAAATGCAGATCCGATTTGGGACCTGAACTTGGGGCTGAACTCTACTTCAAACCTGAACTGGCAGCTGAACTTGAACTCCGAACTTGAACTCAGGGCCCAAATGAACTTGGGGCTGAACTCTAATTCAAGCCCGAACTGGCAGCTGAACCCGAACTTGAACTCGGGGCCCAAATGAACTTGGGGTTGAACTTGGGCCCGAACTTTGAACTTTTGGTAAGTGGTTTCCCCACTTCCTGTTCCGCCAGCTCCCACTTCCTGTTCGGGGGCCAGGAAGAGGCGGGGCCAAAGAAGCTCCGCCCACCTCATAGCCTCACTTCCTGTCATTCTGCCCTCTGGACTACAATTCCCATCATGCCTCGCCACTGCTTCTGTTAGCTAAGCATCATGGGATATGGAGTCCCCAAACTAACTTCCCATTAGCAAAGGATCATGGGAGTTGTAGTCCCAAAAGCCCAATGCTTCATAGGAGTTGTAGTCTGAAAAGCCCACTGGATCATGGGAGTTGTAGTCCCCAAACTAGCTTCCCATTAGCTAAGGATCATGGAAGTTGTAGTCCTGAAAGCCCACTGGATCATGGGAGTTGTAGTCCGAAAAGCCCACTGGATCATGGGGGCTGGAGTCCCCAAAGCCCAATGCTTCATGGGAGTTGTAGTCCCAAAACCAACCACCCCTGTTAGCTAAGCATCATGGGAGTTGTCCCAAAAGCCCACTGGATCATGGGGGCTGGAGTCCCCAAAGCCCAATGCTTCATGGGAGTTGTAGTCCCAAAACCAACCACCCCTGTTAGCTAAGCATCATGGGAGTTGTCCCAAAAGCCCACTGGATCATGGGAGTTGTAGTCCCGAAAGCCCACTGGATCATGGGAGTTGGAGTCCCCAAACTAACTTCCGATTGGCTCTGTTAGCTAAGCATCATGGGCTTCCCATTAGCAAAGGATCATGGGAGTTGGAGTCCCAAAACCAATCAGCCCTGTTAGCTAAGGATCATGGGAGCTGCAGTCCAAAACCCCACTGGATCATGGGAGTTGGAGTCCCAAAAGCAATCAGCTCTGTTAGCTAAGCATCATGGGATATGGAGTCCCCAAACTAACTTCCCATTAGCAAAGGATCATGGGAGTTGTAGTCCAAAAAGCCCACTGGATCATGGGAGTTCTAGTCCCCAAAACCCACTGGCTCATGGGAGTTGGAGTCCCAAAAGCCCACTGGATCATGGGAGTTGTAGTCCCCAAACTAGCTTCCCATTAGCTAAGGATCATGGGAGTTCTAGTCCCCAAAACCCACTGGCTCATGGGAGTTGGAGTCCCAAAAGCCCACTGGATCATGGGAGTTGGAGTCCCCAAACTAGCTTCCCATTAGCTAAGGATCATGGGAGTTCTAGTCCCCAAAACCCACTGGATCATGGGAGTTGTAGTCCCAAAAGCCCACTGGATCATGGGAGTTGGAGTCCCAAAACCAATCGGCTCTGTTAGCTAAGCATCATGGGATATGGAGTCCCCAAACTAACTTCCCATTCCATTAGCTAAGGATCATGGGAGTTGTAGTCCAAAAAGCCCACTGGATCATGGGAGTTGTAGTCCCAAAACCAATCAGCCCTGTTAGCTAAGCATCATGGGATATGGAGTCCCCAAACTAACTTCCCATTAGCTAAGGATCAAAACCCACTGGATCATGGGAGTCGGAGTCCCAAAAGCCCACTGGATCATGGGAGTTGGAGTCCCCAAAACCCACTGGATCATGGGAGTTGGAGTCCCCAAAGCCCAATGCTTCATGGGAGTTGGAGTCTGAAAAGCCCACTGGATCATGGCAGTTGTAGTCCCAAAAGCCCACTGGATCATGGGAGTTGTAGTCCCCAAACTAGCTTCCCATTAGCTAAGGATCATGGGAGTTGTAGTCCAAAAAGCCCAATTCTCCATGGGAGTTGGAGTCCCAAAAGCCCACTGGATCATGGGAGTTCTAGTCCCCAAAACCCACTGGATCATGGGAGTTGTAGTCCCAATGCTTCATGGGAGTTGTAGTCCCAAAACCAATCGGCTCTGTTAGCTAAGCATCATGGGATTTGTCCCCAAACTAGCTTCCCATTAGCTAAGGATCATGGGAGTTGTAGTCCCGAAAGCCCACTGGATCATGGGAGTCGGAGTCCCCAAAGCCCAATGCTTCATGGGAGTTGGAGTCCCAAACTGAATCGGCTCTGTTAGCAAAGGATCATGGGAGCTGTAGTCCCAAAAGCCCACTGGATCATGGGAGTTGGAGTCCCCAAACTAACTTCCAATTAGCAAAGGATCATGGGAGTTGGAGTCCCAAAACCTCCAGCCCTGTTAGAAAAGGATCATGGGATTTGGAGTCCCCAAACTAACTTCCCATTAGCTAAGGATCATGGGAGTTGTAGTCCCAAAAGCCCACTGGATCATGGGAGTTGGAGTCCGAAAAGCCCAATGCTTCATGGGAGTTGGAGTCCCAAAACCAATCGGCTCTGTTAGCTAAGCATCATGGGATTTGTCCCCAAACTAACTTCCCATTAGCTAAGGATCATGGGAGTTGTAGTCCCAAAAGCCCACTGGATCATGGGAGTTGGAGTCCGAAAAGCCCAATGCTTCATGGGAGTTGGAGTCCCAAAACCAATCAGCCCTGTTAGAAAAGGATCATGGGATTTGGAGTCCCCAAACTAGCTTCCCATTAGCTAAGGATCATGGGAGTTGTAGTCCCCAAAACCCACTGGCTCATGGGAGTTGGAGTCCCAAAGCCAATTGGCTCTGTTAGCTAAGCATCATGGGATTTGTCCCCAAACTAGCTTCCCATTAGTTAAGGATCATGGGAGTTGTAGTCCCAAAAGCCCACTGGATCATGGGAGTCGGAGTCCCCAAAGCCCAATGCTTCATGGGAGTTGTAGTCCCGAAAGCCCACTGGATCATGGGAGTTGGAGTCCCCAAACTAACTTCCAATTAGCTAAGGATCATGGGAGTTCTAGTCCCCAAAACCCACTGGATCATGGGAGTTGTAGTCCCAAAAGCCCAATGCTTCATAGGAGTTGTAGTCTGAAAAGCCCACTGGATCATGGGAGTTGGAGTCCCCAAAACCCACTGGCTCATGGGAGTTGGAGTCCCAAAACCAATCGGCTCTGTTAGCTAAGCATCATGGGATTTGTCCCCAAACTAGCTTCCCATTAGTTAAGGATCATGGGAGTTGGAGTCCCAAAAGCCCACTGGATCATGGGAGTTGGAGTCCCCAAAACCCACTGGATCATGGGAGTTGGAGTCCGAAAAGCCCAATGCTTCATGGGAGTTGTAGTCCCAAAACCAATCACCCCTGTTAGCTAAGCATCATGGGATTTGGAGTCCCCAAACTTCCCATTAGCTAAGGATCATGGGAGTAGTAGTCCCCAAAGCCCACTGGATCATGGGAGTTGGAGTCCCAAAAGCCCAATGCTTCATGGGAGTTGGAGTCTGAAAAGCCCACTGGATCATGGGAGCTGGAGTCCCCAAAGCCCACTGAATCATGGGAGTTGTAGTCCCCAAACTAGCTTCCCATTAGCTAAGGATCATGGGAGTTCTTGTCCCCAAAACCCACTGGATCATGGGAGTTGGAGTCCCAAAAGCCCACTGGATCATGGGAGTTGGAGTCCCAAAACCTCCAGCCCTGTTAGCTAAGCATCATGGGATTTGGAGTCCCCAAACTAACTTCCCATTAGCAAAGGATCATGGGAGTTGTAGTCCCGAAAGCCCACTGGATCATGGGAGTCGGAGTCCCCAAAGCCCAATGCTTCATGGGAGTTGGAGTCCCAAACTGAATCGGCTCTGTTAGCAAAGGATCATGGGAGTTGTAGTCCCAAAACCCCACTGGATCATGGGAGTTGGAGTCCCCAAACTAGCTTCCCATTAGTTAAGGATCATGGGAGTTGTAGTCCCAAAAGCCCAATGCTTCATGGGAGTTGTAGTCCCGAAAGCCCACTGGATCATGGGAGTTGGAGTCCCCAAACTAGCTTCCCATTAGCTAAGGATCATGGGAGTTGTAGTCCCAAAAGCCCAATGCTTCATGGGAGTTGTAGTCCCGAAAGCCCACTGGATCATGGGAGTTGGAGTCCCCAAACTAACTTCCCATTAGCTAAGGATCATGGGAGTTGTAGTCCGAACAGCCCAATGCTTCATGGGAGTTGTAGTCCCGAAAGCCCACTGGATCATGGGAGTTGGAGTCCCCAAACTAACTTCCCATTAGCTAAGGATCATGGGAGTTGTAGTCCGAACAGCCCAATGCTTCATGGGAGTTGTAGTCCCGAAAGCCCACTGGATCATGGGAGTTGGAGTTCCAAAAGCCCACTGGATCATGGGAGTTGTAGTCCCAAAAGCCCACTGGATCATGGGAGTTGGAGTCCCCAAACTAGCTTCCCATTAGCTAAGCATCATGGGAGCTGGAGTCCAAAACCCCACTGGATCATGGGAGTTGGAGTCCCAAAACCAATCGGCTCTGTTAGCTAAGCATCATGGGATTTGGAGTCTCCGAAAAATAATAAAAATAATAAGTAATAAAATTGCCGCCCCGAGTGCGTATTTCCTGTTCTTCCCCCGAAAAATAATAAAAATAATAAGTAATAAAATCACCGCCCCGAGTGTGAATTTCCTGTTCTTCCCCCGAAAAATCATAAAATAAGAAAAATAATAAAATTGCCGCCCTGAGTGCGAATTTCCTGTTCTTATCCCCCGAAAAATCATAAAATAAGAAAAATAATAAAATTGCCGCCCCGAGTGCGAATTTCCTGTTCTTACCCCCGAAAAATAAAAATAATAAGTAATAAAACGGTAAAATCGCCGCCCCGGGTGCGAATCCTGCGGGATTTCCGAGGAAAGCAATGGCAGAGGAAAAATCGGATTTAAATAAGAATATATACTGGGTGGGTGGGAGGGAAAAAGAGAGAAATAATCCATATTTTTGAGCTGTTTTTTTTTTCTTTTTTCTACTGTCTAAGGGATATTTTTCTGAGAAATCCTCCTGCGTTTGGGTCTTAATTTATACTTTTGTAGCAACACACTATTTTTCTATTAATCGGAATGCCAGGGGGTTGTCGTCGCGAAGGGAGGGTGGGGGAAAAGCCGAATATTGTACTGTATTTAAATCCTAAGAAATGGGGGGGAATGTTATCTACTGTCACGCTTGCTGTGTGTGAATAAACCGAGACTCGAACTCGTCTCCTGGGTGTGATTTCGTCTCGTTTCTTGAATTATGATTGGAACAAATCGGTAGAAAGAATACATTTTTATTTTATTTTTATTATTATTATTATTTCGTCTCGTTTATTGAATTATTATTGGAACAAATCGGTAGAAAGAATACATTTATTATTATTATTATTATTATTATTATTTCATCTCGTTTATTCAATTATTATTGGAACAAATCGGTAGAAAGAATACATTAATTATTATTATTATTATTATTATTATTTCGTCTCGTTTATTGAATTATGATTGGAACAAATCGGTAGAAAGAATACATTAATTATTATTATTATTATTATTATTATTATTTCATCTCGTTTATTGAATTGTTATTGGAACAAATCGGTAGAAAGAATACATTAATAATAATAATAATAATAATAATAATAATAATAATAATAATAATAATTTCGTCTCGTTTATTGAATTATTATTGGAACAAATTGGTAGAAAGAATACATTTATTATTATTATTATTATTATTATTATTATTATTATTATTATTTCGTCTCGTTTATTGAATTATGATTGGAACAAATCGGTAGAAAGAATACATTAATAATAATAATAATAATAATAATAATAATAATAATAATAATAATAATTTCGTCTCGTTTATTGAATTATTATTGGAACAAATCGGTAGAAAGAATACATTTATTATTATTATTATTATTATTATTATTATTATTATTATTATTTCGTCTCGTTTATTGAATTATTGGAACAAATTGGTAGAAAGAATACATTTTTATTTTTTATTTTTTCATTATTATTATTATTTCGTCTCGTTTATTGAATTATGATTGGAAGAAATCGGTAGAAAGAATACATTAATTATTATTATTATTATTATTATTATTATTATTTCGTCTCGTTTATTGAATTGTTATTGGAACAAATCGGTAGAAAGAATACATTAATTATTATTATTATTATTATTATTATTATTATTATTATTATTATTTCGTCTCGTTTATTGAATGATTATTGGAACAAATTGGTAGAAAGAATACATTTATTATTATTATTATTATTATTATTATTATTATTATTTCGTCTCGTTTATTGAATTATGATTGGAACAAATCGGTAGAAAGAATACATTATTATTATTATTATTATTATTATTATTATTATTTTGTCTCGTTTATTGAGTTACGATTGGAACAAATCGGTAGAAAGAATACATTAATAATAATAATAATAATAATAATTTCGTCTCGTTTATTGATTTATTATTGGAACAAATCGGTAGAAAGAATACATTAATAATAATAATAATAATAATAATAATAATAATAATAATTTCATCTCGTTTATTGAATTATTATTGGAACAAATCGGTAGAAAGAATACATTAATAATAATAATAATAATAATATAATTTCGTCTCGTTTATTGAATTATTATTGGAACAAATCGGTAGAAAGAATACATTAATAATAATAATAATAATAATAATAATAATAATAATTTCATCTCGTTTATTGAATTATTATTGGAACAAATCGGTAGAAAGAATACATTAATAATAATAATAATAATAATATAATTTCGTCTCGTTTATTGAATTATTATTGGAACAAATCGGTAGAAAGAATACATTAATAATAATAATAATAATAATAATAATAATAATAGGATTAATAAAACCATTTACTATTATTATTAATATTATTATTATTATTATTATTATTACGTTGGAAGGCAGGCAGTCAAATACAGACAACATACAGATACATAAATACAGAAACGTAAACAGATAGCAATAATAATTTATTATTATTATTATTATTATTATTACGTCGGAAGGCGGGCAGTCTAATAATAATAATAACAAAACAATAATTTATTATTATTATTATTATTATTATTATTATTATGTTGGAGTCAAATGCAGTCAACATACAGATACTTAAATACAGAAACATAAATTGATAAC
Organism: Podarcis gaigeae; assembly: GCF_964106915.1. NCBI lineage: Eukaryota > Metazoa > Chordata > Lepidosauria > Squamata > Lacertidae > Podarcis > Podarcis gaigeae. Next base: position 325,525 of record NC_139691.1, read on the forward strand.
AGATAGATAGATCCATAATAACGGATACCTTATCCATTGATAAGGTAGATTGAGAGATCCGTAGACAGACCCATAAATTGATAAGGTAGATTGATAGATCCATCGACAGATCCATAAATTGATAAGGTAGATTGAGAGATCCGTAGACAGATCCATAAATTGATAAGGTAGATTGATAGATCCATAGACAGATCCATAGAATGATAGATCCATCGACAGATCCATAATTTGATAAGGTAGGTAGATCCATAGATTGATAGATCCAAGATCGATAAATTGAGACCATAGATTGAGAGATCCATAGACAGATCCATAAATTGATAAGGTAGATTGAGAGATCCATAGATTGATAGATCCATAGACAGATCCATAAATTGAGACCATAGATTGAGAGATCCATACAGATCCATAAATTGATCAGGTAGATTGATAGATCCATAGACAGATCCATAAATTGAGACCATAGATTGATAGATCCGTAGACAGATCCATAAATTGATAAGGTAGATTGATAGATCCATCGACAGATCCATAGATTGAGAGATCCATAGACAGATCCATAAGTTGAGACCATAGATTGAGAGATCCATAGACAGATCCATAAATTGATAAGGTAGATAGATCCATAGACGGATCCATAAATTGAGACCATCGATTGATAGATCCATAGATCCATGAGACCATAGATTGATAGATCCATAGACAGATCCATAAATTGAGAGCATAGATTGAGAGATCCATAGACAGATCCATAATTTGAGACCATAGATTTGATAGATCCATAGACAGATCCATAAACTGATAAGGTTGACAGATCGATCCATAGACAGATCCATAGATTGATAGATCCATAGATAGATCCATAAATTGATAAGATAGATTGAGAGATCCATAGACAGATCCATAAATTGAGACCATAGATTGAGAGATCCATAGACAGATCCATAAATTGATCAGGTAGATTGATAGATCCATAGACAGATCCATGAATTGAGACCATAGATTGAGAGATCCAGACAGATAGATCCATAAATTGAGAGCATTGATTTGACAGATCCATAGACAGATCCATAATTTGATAAGGTAGGTAGATCCATAGATTGATAGATCCAAGATCGATAAATTGAGACCATAGATTGATAGATCCATAGACAGATCCATAAATTGAGAGCATAGATTTGAGAGATCCATAGACAGATCCATAAACTGATAAGGTTGACAGATCGATCCATAGACAGATCCATAGATTGATAGATCCATAGATAGATCCATAAATTGATAAGATAGATTGAGAGATCCATAGACAGATCCATAAATGGAGACCATAGATTGATAGATCCGTAAACAGATCCATAAACTGATAAGGTAGACAGATAGATCCATCGACAGATCCATAGATTGATAGAGCCATAGACAGATCCATATGTTGAGACCATAGATTGAGAGATCCATAGACAGATCCATAAATTGAGACCATAGATTGAGAGATCCATACAGATCCATAAATTGATAAGGTAGATAGATAGATCCATAGACAGATCCATAAGTTGAGAGCATTGATTTGATAGATCCATAGAAAGATCCATAATTTGATAAGGTAGGTAGATCCATAGATTGAGAGATCCAAGATCCATAAATTGAGACCATAAATTGAGATATCCATCGATAGATCCATAAATTGATAAGGTAGATTGATAGATCCATCGACAGATCCATAGATTGATAGATCCACAGACAGATCCATAAATTGAGACCATAGATTGAGAGATCCATACAGATCCATAAATTGATCAGGTAGATTGATAGATCCATAGACAGATCCATAAATTGAGACCATAGATTGATAGATCCGTAGACAGATCCATAAATTGAGAGCATTGATTTGATAGATCCATAGACAGATCCATAATTTGATAAGGTAGGTAGATCCATAGATTGATAGATCCAAGATCGATAAATTGAGACCATAGATTGAGAGATCCATAGACAGATCCATGAATTGAGACCATAGATTTGATAGATCCATAGACAGATCCATAAACTGATAAGGTTGACAGATTGATCCATAGACAGATCCATAGATTGATAGATCCATAGATAGATCCATAAATTGATAAGGTAGATTGAGAGATCCATAGACAGATCCATAAATTGAGACCATAGATTTGATAGATCTATAGACAGATCAATAAATTGATCAGGTAGATTGAGAGATCCATAGACAGATCCATAAATTGATAAGGTAGATTGAGAGATCCATAGATAGATCCATAAATTGAGACCATAGATTGAGAGATCCATAGACAGATCCATAATTTGATAAGGTAGGTAGATCCATAGATTGATAGATCCAAGATCGATAAATTGAGACCATAGATTGAGAGATCCATAGACAGATCCATAAATTGATAAGGTAGATTGAGAGATCCATCGACAGACCCATAAATTAATAAGGTAGATTGATAGATCCATCGACAGATCCATAGATTGATAGATCCATAGACAGATCCATAAATTGAGAGCATAGATTGAGAGATCCATAGACAGATCCATACATTGAGAGCATAGATTTGATAGATCCATAGACAGATCCATAATTTGATAAGGTAGGTAGATCCATAGATTGAGAGATCCAAGATCGATAAATTGAGACCATAGATTTGATAGATCCATAGACAGATCCATAAACTGATAAGGTTGACAGATCGATCCATAGACAGATCCATTGATTGATAGATCCATAGATAGATCCATAAATTGATAAGGTAGATTGAGAGATCCATAGACAGATCCATAAATGGAGACCATAGATTTGATAGATCCATAGACAGATCCATAAATTGATACGGTAGGTAGATCCATAGATTGATAGATCCAAGATCGATAAATTGAGACCATAGATTGATAGATCCATAGACAGATCCATAAATTGAGACCATAGATTGAGAGATCCATAGACAGATCCATAAATTGAGACCATAGATTGAGAGATCCATAGACAGATCCATGAATTGAGACCATAGATTGAGAGATCCATAGACAGATCCATGAATTGAGACCATAGATTTGATAGATCCATAGACAGATCCATAAACTGATAAGGTTGACAGATCGATCCATAGACAGATCCGTAGATTGATAGATCCATAGACAAATCCATAAATTGAGACCATAGATTTGATAGATCCATAGACAGATCCATAAATTGATCAGGTAGATTGAGAGATCCATAGATAGATCCATAAATTGAGACCATAGATTGAGAGATCCATAGACAGATCCATAATTTGATAAGGTAGGTAGATCCATAGATTGATAGATCCAAGATCGATAAATTGAGACCATAGATTGAGAGATCCGTAGACAGATCCTTAAATTGAGACCATAGATTGATAGATCCGTAGACAGATCCATAAATTGATAAGGTAGATTGAGAGATCCATCGACAGATCCATAGATTGATAGAGCCATAGACAGATCCATAAGTTGAGACCATCGATTGATAGATCCATAGACAGATCCATACATTGAGAGCATAGATTTGATAGATCCATAGACAGATCCATAATTTGATAAGGTAGGTAGATCCATAGATTGAGAGATCCAAGATCGATAAATTGAGACCATAGATTTGATAGATCCATAGACAGATCCATAAACTGATAAGGTTGACAGATCGATCCATAGACAGATCCATTGATTGATAGATCCATAGATCCATAAATTGATAAGGTAGATTGAGAGATCCATAGACAGATCCATAAATGGAGACCATAGATTTGATAGATCCATAGACAGATCCATAAATTGATGCGGTAGGTAGATCCATAGATTGATAGATCCAAGATCGATAAATTGAGACCATAGATTGATAGATCCATAGACAGATCCATAAATTGAGACCATAGATTGAGAGATCCATAGACAGATCCATAAATTGAGACCATAGATTGAGAGATCCATAGACAGATCCATAAATTGAGACCATAGATTTGATAGATCCGTAGACAGATCCATAAACTGATAAGGTAGACAGATAGATCCATCGACAGATCCATAGATTGATAGATCCATAGACAAATCCATAAATTGAGACCATAGATTTGATAGATCTATAGACAGATCAATAAATTGATCAGGTAGATTGAGAGATCCATAGACAGAACCATAAATTGATAAGGTAGATTGAGAGATCCATAGATAGATCCATAAATTGAGACCATAGATTGAGAGATCCATAGACAGATCCATAATTTGATAAGGTAGGTAGATCCATAGATTGAGAGATCCAAGATCGATAAATTGAGACCATAGATTGAGAGATCCATAGACAGATCCATGAATTGAGACCATAGATTTGATAGATCCATAGACAGATCCATAAACTGATAAGGCTGACAGATCGTTCCATCGACAGATCCATAGATTGATAGATCCATAGACAGATCCATAAATTGATAAGGTAGATTGAGAGATCCGTAGACAGATCCATAAATTGAGACCATAGATTGATAGATCCGTAGACAGATCCATAAATTGATCAGGTAGATTGATAGATCCATCAACAGATCCATAGATTGATAGAGCCATAGACAGATCCATAAGTTGAGACCATCGATTGAGAGATCCATAGACAGATCCATAAATTGAGAGCATTGATTTGATAGATCCATAGAAAGATCCATAATTTGATAAGGTAGGTAGATCCATAGATTGATAGATCCAAGATCGATAAATGGAGACCATAGATTGAGAGATCCGTAAACAGATCCATAAATTGATCAGGTAGATTGATAGATCCATAGACAGATCCATAAATTGATAAAGTAGATTGAGAGATCCATAGATCCATGAGACCATAGATTGATAGATCCATAGACAGATCCATAAATTGAGAGCATAGATTGAGAGATCCGTAGACAGATCCATAAATTGAGACCATAGATTTGATAGATCCATAGACAGATCCATAAATTGATAAGGTAGATTGAGAGATCCATAGATAGATCCATAAATTGAGACCATAGATTTGATAGATCTATAGACAGATCCATAAATTGACCAGGTAGATTGATAGATCCATCGACAGATCCATAAATTGATAAGGTAGATTGATAGATCCATCGACAGATCCATAAATTGATCAGGTAGATTGATAGATCCATCGACAGATCCATAAATTGATAAGGTAGATTGATAGATCCATCGACAGATCCATAGATTGATAGAGCCATAGACAGATCCATAAATTGAGACCATAAATTGAGAGATCCCTAGACGGATCCATAAATTGATCAGGTAGATTGAGAGATCCATAGATTGATAGATCCATAGACAGATCCATAGATTGAGAGATCCATAGACAGATCCATAAATTGAGACCATAGATTGAGAGATACAGACAGATAGATCCATCTCAAGATCTCCTGACGTCCTGCCAACTTTCCACTGGAGTCAGTCTGGAGTCACTCCGCTTTCACCCCATTTCCCCCGTTTTTCCAACCCAAAAAGCCCAAACTGGACTCAATCTGGTTTGCTGCGTTTCCCCTTTCCGGGAAACGAAGCCCCCAAGCGGAGTCAGTCTGAAGCCCCAAAGTGGAGTCAGTCTGGAGTCACTCTGGTTTGGGGCCTTTTTCCCAGATTTATAACAAAAAAGCCCAAACTGGAGTCAAACCGGTTTGCCATGTTTTCCCTTTCCGGGAAACGAAGCCCCCAAGCGGAGTCAGTCTGGAGTCCCAAAGTGGAGTCAGTCTGGAGTCACTCCGGTTTCAGACCTTTTCCCCAGATTTAAATAAAAAAATCAAACTGGAGTCACTCCCCTTTGCTGCGTTTCCCCTTTCCGGGAAACGAAGCCCCCAAGCGGAGTCAGTCTGGAGTCCCAAAGTGGAGTGAGTCTGGAGTTACTCCGGTTTTGCCCCATTTCCCCCCTTTTTCCAACCAGAAAACCCAAACTGAACTCAATCTGGACTCTGGATCCATCGGCGCGTCTACACCAGGGGAGGCTACTCCGCTTTTGCTCCCAGTTCCCGGTTGAGTCAGTCGGAAGCCCCAAAGCGGAGTCAGTCTGGAGCCCCAAAGTGGAGTCAGTCTGGAGTCACTCCGGTTTCGGACCTTTTCCCTGGATTTAAATCCCAAAAAAGTCAAACTGGAGTCAATCCGCTTTGCTGCATTTCCCCTTTCCGGGAAACGAAGGCCCAAAATGGAGTCATTCTGGAGTCCCAAAGTGGAGTCAGTCTGGAGTCACTCCACTTTCGCCCCTTTTCCCCCTTTTTCCAACCAGAAAGACCCAAACTGGACTCAATCCGGACTCTGGATCCATTGGTGCCTCTACACCAGGGGCGGCTACTCCACTTTCGCTCCTGGTTCCCGGTGGAGTGAGTCGGAAGCCCCAAAGCAGAGTCAGTCCGAAGCCCCAAAGTGGAGTCAGTCTTGAGCCCCAAAGTGGAGTCAGTCTGGAGTCACTCCGCTTTCGTCCCATTTCCCCCGTTTTTCCAACCAAAAAAGCCCAAACTGGACTCAATCTGGTTTGCTGTGTTTCCCCTTTCCGGGAAACGAAGCCCCCAAGCGGAGTCAGTCTGGAGCCCCAAAGTGGAGTCAGTCTGGAGTCACTCCGGTTTCGGACTTTTCCCCCGGATTTAAATCCAAAAAAAGTCAAACTGGAGTCAATCCGCTTTGCCGCATTTCCCCTTTCCGGGAAACGAAGGCCCAAAATGGAGTCATTCTGGAGTCCCAAAGTGGAGTCAGTCTGGAGTCACTCTGGTTTCGCCCCATTTCGCCCCTTTTTCCAACCAGAAAGACCCAAACTGGACTCAATCCGGACTCTGAATCCAGTGGCGCGTCTACACCAGGGGTGGCTACTCCGCTTTCGCTCCCAGTTCCCGGTTGAGTCAGTCGGAAGCCCCAAAGCAGAGTCAGTCCGAAGCCCCAAAGTGGAGTCAGTCTGGAGCCCCAAACTGGACTCCATCTGGTTTGCTGCGTTTCTGGAGTCTGGAGCCCCAAAGTGGAGTCAGTCTGGAGTCACTCCGCTTTCGCCCCATTTCCCCCGTTTTTCCAACCAAAAAAGCCCATACTGAACTCAATCTGGTTTGCTGCGTTTCCCCTTTCCGGGAAACGAAGCCCCAAAGTGGAGTCAGTCTGGAGTCACTCCGCTTTCGCCCCATTTCCCCCGTTTTTCCAACCAAAAAAGCCCAAACTGAACTCAATCTGGTTTGCTGCGTTTCCCCTTTCCGGGAAACGAAGCCCCAAAGTGGAGTCAATCTGAAGCCCCAAAGTGGAGTCAGTCTGGAGTCACTCTGGTTTGGGGCCTTTTTCCCAGATTTATAACAAAAAAGCCCAAACTGGAGTCAAACCGGTTTGCCATGTTTTCCCTTTCCGGGAAACGAAGCCCCCAAGCGGAGTCAGCCTGGAGTCCCAAAGTGGAGTCAGTCTGGAGTCACTCCGCTTTTGCCCCATTCCCCCTCTTTTTCCAACCAGAAAAACCCAAACTGGACTCAATCCGGACTCTGAATCCAGTGGCGCGTCTACACCAGGGGAGGCTACTCCGCTTTCGATCCCAGTTCCCGGTTGAGTCAGTCTGGAGCCCCAAAGTGGAGTCAGTCTGGAGCCCCAAAGTGGAGTCAGTCTGGAGTCACTCCGGTTTCGGACCTTTTCCCCGGATTTAAATCCAAAAAAAGTCAAACTGGAGTCAATCCGCTTTGCCGCATTTCCCCTTTCCGGGAAACGAAGGCCCAAAATGGAGTCAATCTGGAGTCCCAAAGTGGAGTCAGTCTGGAATCACTCCGCTTTCGTCCCATTTCCCCCGTTTTTCCAACCAAAAAAGCCCAAACTGGACTCAATCTGGTTTGCGTCTACACCAGGGGCGGCTACTCCGCTTTCACTCCCAGTCCCCGGTTCAGTCAGTCGGAAGCCCCAAAGTGGAGTCAGCCTGGAGCCCCAAAGTGGAGTCAGTCTGGAGTCACTCCGCTTTCGTCCCATTTCCCCCGTTTTTCCAACCAAAAAAGCCCAAACTGGACTCAATCTGGTTTGCTGTGTTTCCCCTTTCCGGGAAACGAAGCCCCAAAATGGAGTCAATCTGGAGTCACTCTGGTTTCAGACCTTTTCCCCGGATTTATAACAAAAAAAAAACCCAAATTGGACTCAATCCAGACTCTGAATCTGGTGGCACGTCTACACCAGGGGCGGCTACTCCGCTTTCACTCCCAGTCCCCGGTTCAGTCAGTCGGAAGCCCCAAAGTGGAGACAGCCTGGAGCCCCAAAGTGGAGTCAGTCTGGAGTCACTCCGCTTTCGTCCCATTTCCCCCGTTTTTCCAACCAAAAAAGCCCAAACTGGACTCAATCCGGACTCTGGATCCATCGGTGCGTCTACACCAGGGGCGGCTACTCCACTTTCGCTCCTGGTTCCCGGTGGAGTGAGTCGGAAGCCCCAAAGCAGAGTCAGTCCGAAGCCCCAAAGTGGAGTCAGTCTGGAGCCCCAAACTGGACTCCATCTGGTTTGCTGCGTTTCTGGAGTCTGGAGCCCCAAAGTGGAGTCAGTCTGGAGTCACTCCGCTTTCGCCCCATTTCCCCCGTTTTTCCAACCAAAAAAGCCCATACTGAACTCAATCTGGTTTGCTGCGTTTCCCCTTTCCGGGAAACGAAGCCCCAAAGTGGAGTCAGTCTGGAGTCACTCCGCTTTCGCCCCATTTCCCCCGTTTTTCCAACCAAAAAAGCCCAAACTGAACTCAATCTGGTTTGCTGCGTTTCCCCTTTCCGGGAAACGAAGCCCCAAAGTGGAGTCAATCTGAAGCCCCAAAGTGGAGTCAGTCTGGAGTCACTCTGGTTTGGGGCCTTTTTCCCAGATTTATAACAAAAAAGCCCAAACTGGAGTCAAACCGGTTTGCCATGTTTTCCCTTTCCGGGAAACGAAGCCCCCAAGCGGAGTCAGTCTGGAGTCCCAAAGTGGAGTCAGTCTGGAGTCACTCCGCTTTTGCCCCATTCCCCCTCTTTTTCCAACCAGAAAAACCCAAACTGGACTCAATCCGGACTCTGAATCCAGTGGCGCGTCTACACCAGGGGCGGCTACTCCGCTTTCGATCCCAGTTCCCGGTTGAGTCAGTCTGGAGCCCCAAAGTGGAGTCAGTCTGGAGTCACTCCGGTTTCGGACCTTTTCCCCGGATTTAAATCCAAAAAAAGTCAAACTGGAGTCAATCCGCTTTGCCGCATTTCCCCTTTCCGGGAAACAAAGGCCCAAATCAGAGTCATTCTGGAGTCCCAAAGTGGAGTCAGTCTGGAGTCACTCTGGTTTCACCCCATTTCTCCCCTTTTTCCAACCAGAAAAGCCCAAACTGGACTCTGGATCCGGACTCTGGATTTAAATCAAACTGGAGTCAATCCGGACTCTGGATCCATCGGTGCGTCTACACCAGGGGCGGCTACTCCACTTTCGCTCCTGGTTCCCGGTGGAGTGAGTCGGAAGCCCCAAAGCAGAGTCAGTCCGAAGCCCCAAAGTGGAGTCAGTCTGTAGCCCCAAAGTGGACATAATCCGGTTAGCTGCGTTTCTGGAGTCTGGAGCCCAAAGTGGAGTCAGTCTGGAGTCACTCCGCTTTCGCCCCATTTCCCCCGTTTTTCCAACCAAAAAAGCCCAAACTGGACTCAATCTGGTTTGCTGCGTTTCCCCTTTCCGGGAAACAAAGCCCCCAAGCGGAGTCAGTCTGGAGCCCCAGAGTGGAGTCAGTCTGGAGTCACTCCGGTTTCGGACCTTTTCCCCGGATTTAAATCCAAAAAAAGTCAAACTGGAGTCACTCCGCTTTGCTGCGTTTCCCCTTTCCGGGAAACGAAGCCCCAAAGCGGAGTCAGTCTGGAGCCCCAAAGTGGAGTCAGTCTGGAGTCACTCCGGTTTCGGACCTTTTCCCCAGATTTAAATAAAAAAATCAAACTGGAGTCACTCCGCTTTGCTGCGTTTCCCCTTTCCGGGAAACGAAGCCCCCAAGCGGAGTCAGTCTGGAGCCCCAAAGTGGAGTCAGTCTGGAGTCACTCCGGTTTCGGACCTTTTCCCCAGATTTAAATAAAAAAAGTCAAACTGGAGTCACTCCGCTTTGCTGCGTTTCACCTTTCCGGGAAACGAAGCCCCAAAGCGGAGTCAGTCTGGAGCCCCAAAGTAGAGTCAGTCTGGAGTCACTCCGGTTTCGGACCTTTTCCCCGGATTTAAATCCAAAAAAAGTCAAACTGGAGTCAATCCGCTTTGCCGCATTTCCCCTTTCCGGGAAACGAAGGCCCAAAATGGAGTCATTCTGGAGTCCCAAAGTGGAGTCAGTCTGGAGTAACTCCGGTTTCGCCCCATTTCGCCCCTTTTTCCAACCAGAAAAACCCAAACTGAACTCAATCTGGACTCTGGATCCCTCGGCGCGTCTACACCAGGGGAGGCTACTCCGCTTTTGCTCCCAGTTCCCGGTTGAGTCAGTCGAAAGCCCCAAAGCGGAGTCAGTCTGGAGCCCCAAAGTGGAGTCAGTCTGGAGTCACTGCGGTTTCGGACCTTTTCCCTGGATTTAAATCCAAAAAAAGTCAAACTGGAGTCAATCCGCTTTGCCGCATTTCCCCTTTCCGGGAAACGAAGGCCCAAAATGGAGTCATTCTGGAGTCCCAAAGTGGAGTCAGTCTGGAGTCACTCTGGTTTCGCCCCATTTCGCCCCTTTTTCCAACCAGAAAGACCCAAACTGGACTCAATCCGGACTCTGAATCCAGTGGCGCGTCTACACCAGGGGAGGCTACTCCGCTTTCGATCCCAGTTCCCGGTTGAGTCAGTCGGAAGCCCCAAAGCGGAGTCAGTCTGGAGCCCCAAAGTGGAGTCAGTCTGGAGTCACTCCGGTTTCGGACCTTTTCCCCGGATTTAAATCCAAAAAAAAGTCAAACTGGAGTCAATCCGCTTTGCCGCATTTCCCCTTTCCGGGAAACAAAGGCCCAAAGTGGAGTCAATCTGAAGCCCCAAAGTGGAGTCAGTCTGGAGTCACTCCGCTTTCGCCCCTTTTCCCCCTTTTTCCAACCAGAAAGACCCAAACTGGACTCAATCCGGACTCTGGATCCATCGGTGCGTCTACACCAGGGGCGGCTACTCCACTTTCGCTCCTGGTTCCCGGTGGAGTGAGTCGGAAGCCCCAAAGCAGAGTCAGTCCGAAGCCCCAAAGTGGAGTCAGTCTGGAGCCCCAAACTGGACTCCATCTGGTTTGCTGCGTTTCTGGAGTCTGGAGCCCCAAAGTGGAGTCAGTCTGGAGTCACTCCGCTTTCGCCCCATTTCCCCCGTTTTTCCAACCAAAAAAGCCCAAACTGAACTCAATCTGGTTTGCTGCGTTTCCCCTTTCCGGGAAACGAAGCCCCAAAGTGGAGTCAGTCTGGAGTCACTCCGCTTTCGCCCCATTTCCCCCGTTTTTCCAACCAAAAAAGCCCAAACTGAACTCAATCTGGTTTGCTGCGTTTCCCCTTTCCGGGAAACGAAGCCCCAAAGTGGAGTCAATCTGAAGCCCCAAAGTGGAGTCAGTCTGGAGTCACTCTGGTTTGGGGCCTTTTTCCCAGATTTATAACAAAAAAGCCCAAACTGGAGTCAAACCGGTTTGCCATGTTTTCCCTTTCCGGGAAACGAAGCCCCCAAGCGGAGTCAGTCTGGAGTCCCAAAGTGGAGTCAGTCTGGAGTCACTCCGCTTTTGCCCCATTCCCCCTTTTTCCAACCAGAAAGACCCAAACTGGACTCAATCCGGACTCTGGATCCATCGGTGCGTCTACACCAGGGGCGGCTACTCCACTTTCGCTCCTGGTTCCCGGTTGAGTCAGTCGGAAGCCCCAAAGCGGAGTCAGTCTGGAGCCCCAAAGTGGAGTCAGTCTGGAGTCACTCCGGTTTCGGACCTTTCCCCCGGATTTAAATCCAAAAAAAGTCAAACTGGAGTCAATCCGCTTTGCCGCATTTCCCCTTTCCGGGAAACGAAGGCCCAAAGTGGAGTCAATCTGGAGTCCCAAAGTGGAGTCAGTCTGGAGTCACTCTGGTTTCGCCCCTTTTCCCCCTTTTCCAACCAGAAAGACCCAAACTGGACTCAATCTGGACTCTGGATCCATCGGCGCGTCTACACCAGGGGAGGCTACTCCGCTTTCGATCCCGATCCGGGACCTGGACACTTTATGGGTGGAATAAATTGGTTTTTTGACGGATTTTCTCGTTTGTTCTTTATGGGAGGAGCGGCGGCCAATCGGAAGGGTCTTCCTTTTCCTTCCTTCCTTCCTTCCTTCCTTCCTTCCTTCCTTCCTTCCTTCTTCCTCCCTCTTTTTTTTATTCCTGACTTCCTTCCTTCCCTTCCTTCCTTCCTTCCTTCCCTCCCTCCCTTCCTTCCTTCCTTCCTTCCTTCCTTCCTTCCTTCCTTCCTTCCTTCCCTTTCCTTCCTTCCTTCCTTCCTTCCTTGCTTCCTTCCTTCCTTCCTTCCTTCCTCCAGTCTTCCCTCCCTTCTTTCCTTTCCTTCCTCCCTCCCTTTCTCCGTTCCTTCCTTCCTTTTCTCCCTTCATTTCCTTCCTTCCTTCCTTCCTTCCTTCCTTCTTTCCTTCCTTTCCTTCCTTCCTTCTTCCAGTCTTCCCTCCCTCCCTCCCTTCTTTCCTTTCCTTCCTCCCTCCCTTTCTCCGTTCCTTCCTTCCTTTTCTCCCTTCATTTCCTTCCTTCCTTCCTTCCTTCCTTCCTTCCTTCCTTCCCTTTCCCTTCCTTCCTTCCCTTCCTTCCTTCCTTCCTTCTTCCAGTCTTCCCTCCCTCCCTTCTTTCCTTTCCTTCCTCCCTCCCTTTCTCCGTTCCTTCCTTTTCTCCCTTCATTTCCTTCCTTCCTTCCTTCCCTCCTTCCTTCCCTTCCTTCCTTCCTTCCTTCATTTCCTTTCCTTCCTTCCTTCCTTCCTTCCTTCCTTCCTTCTTCCAGTCTTCCCTCCCTTCTTTTATTTCCTTCCTTCCCTTCCCTTCCCTTCCCTTCCTTCCTTTCCCTTCCTTCCTTCTTCCAGTCTTCCCTCCCTCCCTTCTTTTATTTCCTTCCTTCCCTTCCTTCCTTCCTTCTTCCAGTCTTCCCTCCCTCCCTTCTTTTATTTCCTTCCTTCCCTTCTCTTCCTTCCCTTCCTTTCCTTTTCCTTCCTTCCTTCCTTCCTTCCTTCTTTGTCTTCCCTCCCTTCTTTTCTTTCCTCCCTCCCTCCCTTTCTCCCTTCCTTCCTTTTCTCCCTTCCTTTTTCTTTTTCTCTCCCTCCCTTTCTCCATTCTTTCCTACCTTCTTTCTTCCCCCCTCCATTCTTTTCTTCCTTCCTTTTTATTTCTCTCCAATCTTTCCTTCTTTCTTTCTTTCTTCCTCCCTCTCTCCATTATTTTATTTCTTCCTTTTATCTTTTTCTCTCCCTCCCTTTCTCCCTTCTTTCCTTCCTTCTTTCTTCCTCCCTCTCTCTGTTCTTTTCCTTTTTCCTCTCTCCCTTCTTTTCCCTTTCCCTCCCTCCCTCTTTTTTCCTCCCTTTCTGTCTTCTTTTCTCCCTCCCTTCCTCCATTCATTTATTTCTTCTCCCTTCCCTTCCCTTTCTCCCTTCTTCTGCTTCGGTTATTCCTCCCTCCTTTTCTCCTTCATCCCTCCCTTTCTCCTTCCTTCCTTCCTTCCTTCCTTCCTTTCTTCCTTCTCTCCCTCTCTCTCTTTCTCCCTCCCTCCTTCCTTCTCTCTCCCTCTCCCTCTCCCTTTCCTTCCTTCCTTCCTTCCTTCGTTCCTTCCTTCCTTTATTTTCTCTCTCTCTCTCTCTCTCTCTCCCTTCCTTCCTTCCTTCTCTCTCGCTCTTTCTCTTTCCCCCTCCTTCCTCCCTTCTCTCCCTCTACTTCCTTCCTTCTCCCTCTCCCTCTTTCCCTTCCTTCCTTCCCTCCCTGGCTCTCTTTTCTTCCTTCCTTCCTTCCTTCCTTCTCTCTCTCTTTCTCCCTCCTTCCTTCCTTCTATCTCTCTCTCTCTCCCTCTCTCTCTCTCTCTCTCCCTCCTTCCTTCCTTCCCTCCTTCCTTCCTTCCTTCTCTCTCTCCCTCCCTCCCTCCTTCCTTCCTTCCTTCTCTCTTTCTCCCTCCTTCCTTCCTTCCTTCTATCTCTCTCTCTCTCTCCCTCTCTCTCCCCCTCCTTCCTTCCTTCCCTCCTTCCTTCCTTCCTTCCTTCCTTCTCTCTCTCTCTCCCTCCCTCCTTCCTTCCTTCTGTCTCTCTCTCCCTCTCTCTCTTCCTCCCTCCCTTTCTCCTTCCTTCCTTCCTTCTCTCTCTCTCTCCCTTCCTTCCTTCTCTCTCTCTCTCTCTCTCTCTTTCCCTCCTCCCCTCCTTCCTCCCTTCTCTCAGTCCATAGGGTTGAAAACGTAGAAGGGAGAAGGAAGAAAGGAGGGAGAAAGAGAGAGAGGGAGAGAGGGCAGGAAGGAGGGAGGGAGAGAGAAAAGGAAGGAAGGAGGGAGGGAAGGGAGGAAGGAGGGAGAGAGAAAAGGAAGGAAGGAGGGAAGGAAGGAAGGAGGGAGAGAGCAAAGGAAGGAGGGAAGGAAGGAGGGAGAGAGAGAAGGAGGGAAGGAAGGATGGAGGGAGGGAGGGCAGGAAGGAAGGAAGGAGGGAGGGAGAGATAAAAGGAAGGAAGCAGGGAGGGAAGGAAGGAGGGAGGGAGAGAGAGAAGGAAGGAAGGAGGGAGGGAGGGAGAAAAGGAAGGAAGGAGGGAGGGAGGGAGAAAAGGAAGGAAGGAGGGAGAGAAGGGAGGAAGGAAGGAAGGAAGGAGGGAAGGAAGGAAGGAGAGAGAGAGAAAAGGAAGGAAGCAGGGAGGGAAGGAAGGAGGGAGGGAAGGAAGGAGGGAGGGAGAGAGAAAAGGAAGGAGGGAGAGAGGGAAGGAAGGAGGGAGGGAGGGAGAGAGAGAAGGAAGGAGGGAGGGAGAGAGAAAAGGAAGGAAGGAGGGAAGGAAGGAAGGAAGGAGGGAGGGAGAGAGAGAAGGAAGGAGGGAGGGAGAGAGAAAAGGAAGGAAGGAGGGAGGGAGGGAAGGAAGGAAGGGAGGGAGGGATAGAGAAAAGGAAAGAAGGAGGGAGGGAAGGGAG
>NC_139691.1:340777-368277 GCF_964106915.1 Podarcis gaigeae
AAAGAAGGAGAGAAGAAAAAGGAAAAGAACAGAGAGAGGGAGGAAGAAAGAAGGAAGGAAAGAAGGGAGAAAGGGAGGGAGAGAAAAGAGAAAAGGAAGAAATAAAATAATGGAGAGAGGGAGGAAGAAAGAAAGAAAGAAGGAAAGATTGGAGAGAAATAAAAAGGAAGGAATAAAAGAATGGAGGGGGGAAGAAAGAAGGTAGGAAAGAAGGAGAAAGGGAGGGAGAGAAAAAGAAAAAGGAAGGGAGAAAAGGAAGGAGGGAGAAAGGGAGGGAGGGAGGAAAGAAAAGAAGGGAGGGAAGACAAAGAAGGAAGGAAGGAAGGAAGGAAGGAAGGAAAGAAAAGAAGGGAGGGAGGGAAGACTGGAAGAAGGAAGGAAGGAAGGGAAGGAAGGAAATAAAAGAAGGGAGGGAGGGAAGACTGGAAGAAGGAAGGAAGGGAAAGGAAGGAAGGGAAGGGAAGGAAGGAAGGAAATAAAAGAAGGGAGGGAAGACTGGAAGAAGGAAGGAAGGAAGGAAGGAAGGAAGGAAGGAAGGAAAGGAAGGAAAGGAATGAAGGAAGGAAGGGAAGGAAGGAAGGAGGAAATGAAGGGAGAAAAGGAAGGAAGGAACGGAGAAAGGGAGGGAGGAAGGAAAGGAAAGAAGGGAGGGGAGGGAGGGAGGGAAGACTGGAAGAAGGAAGGAAGGAAAGGAAGGAAAGAAGGAAAGGAAGGAAGGAAGGAAGGAAGGAAGGAAGGAAATGAAGGGAGAAAAGGAAGGAAGGAACGGAGAAAGGGAGGGAGGAAGGAAAGGAAAAGAGGGAGGGGAGGGAGGGAGGGAAGACTGGAAGAAGGAAGGAAGGAAGGAAGGAAGGAAGGAAGGAAGGAAGGAAGGAAGGAAGGAAATGAAGGGAGAAAGGAAGGGAAGGAACGGAGAAAGGGAGGGAGGAAGGAAAGGAAAGAAGGAGGGAGGGAGGGAGGGAAGCTGGAAGAAGGAAGGAAGGAAAGGAAGGAAAGAAGG
Organism: Podarcis gaigeae; assembly: GCF_964106915.1. NCBI lineage: Eukaryota > Metazoa > Chordata > Lepidosauria > Squamata > Lacertidae > Podarcis > Podarcis gaigeae. The sequence goes on from NC_139691.1 coordinate 341,778, forward strand.
AAGGAAGGAAGGAAGGAAGGAAGGAAATGAAGGGAAAAAGGAAGGAAGGAACGGAGAAAGGGAGGGAGGAAGGAAAGGAAAGAAGGGAGGGAAGAAGGAGGAAGGAAGGAAGGAAGGAAGGAAGCAAGGAAGGAAGGAGGGAAGGAAGGAAAGGGAAGGAAGGAAGGAAGGGAAGGAAGGAAGTCAGGAATAAAAAAGAGGGAGGAAGAAGGAAGGAAGGAAGGAAGGAAGGAAGGAAGGAAGGAAGGAAGGAAGGAAAAGGAAGACCCTTCCGATGGCCGCCGCTCCTCCCATAAAGAACAAACGAGAAAATCCCGTCAAAAAAACCAATTTATTCCACCCAAAAAGTGTCCAGGTCCCGGATCGGGATCGAAAGCGGAGTAGCCGCCCCTGGTGTAGACGCACCGATGGATCCAGAGTCCGGATTGAGTCCAGTTTGGGTCTTTCTGGTTGGAAAAAGGGGAAAAGGGGCGAAAGCGGAGTGACTCCAGACTGACTCCACTTTGGGGCTTCAGATTGACTCCACTTTGGGCCTTTGTTTCCCGGAAAGGGGAAATGCGGCAAAGCGGATTGACTCCAGTTTGACTTTTTTTGGATTTAAATCCGGGGGAAAGGTCCGAAACTGGAGTGACTCCAGACTGACTCCACTCTGGGGCTCCAGACTGACTCCACTTTGGGGCTTCCGACTGACTCAACCGGGAACTGGGAGCGAAAGCGGAGTAGCCACCCCTGGTGTAGACGCGCCACTGGATTCAGAGTCCGGATTGAGTCCAGTTTGGGTTTTTCTGGTTGGAAAAAGAGGGGGAATGGGGCAAAAGCAGAGTGACTCCAGACTGACTCCACTTTGGGACTCCAGAATGACTCCACTTTGGGCCTTCGTTTCCCGGAAAGGGGAAACGCGGCAAACCGGTTTGACTCCAGTTTGGGCTTTTTTGTTATAAATCTGGGAAAAAGGCCCCAAACCAGAGTGACTCCAGACTGACTCCACTTTGGGGCTTCAGATTGACTCCACTTTGGGGTTTCGTTTCCCGGAAAGGGGAAATGCAGCAAACCAGATTGAGTTCAGTTTGGGCTTTTTTGGTTGGAAAAACGGGGGAAATGGGGCGAAAGCGAAGTGACTCCAGACTGACTCCACTTTGGGGCTCCAGACTCCAGAAACGCAGCAAACCAGATGGAGTCCAGTTTGGGGATCCAGACTGACTCCACTTTGGCGCTTTGGACTGACTCCACTTTGGGACTTCGTTTCCCAGAAAGGGGAAACGCAGCAAACCGGATTGAGTCCAGTTTGGGGCTTTGGACTGACTCCACTTTGGGGCTTCCGACTGACTCAACCGGGAACCAGGAGCGAAAGTGGAGGAGCTGCCCCTGGTGTAGACGCGCCACCGGATTCAGAGTCCGGATTCAGAGTCCGGATTGAGTCCAATTTGGGATTTTTTTGTTAAAAATCCGGGGAAAAGGCCCCAAACCGGAGTGACTCCAGACTGACTCCACTTTGGGGCTTCGTTTCCCGGAAAGTGGAAATGCAGCAAACCAGATTGAGTCCAGTTTGGGCTTTTTTGGTTGGAAAAACGGGGGAAATGGGGTGAAAGCGGAGTGACTCCAGACTGACTCCACTTTGGGGCTCCAGGCTGACTCCACTTTGGGGCTTCCGACTGACTGAACCGGGGACTGGGAGCGAAAGCGGAGTAGCCGCCCCTGGTGTAGACGCGCCGATGGATCCAGAGTCCGAATTGAGTCCAGTTTGGGTTTTTCTGGTTGGAAAAAGGGGAGAAATGGGGCGAAACCAGAGTGACTCCAGACTGACTCCACTTTGGGATTCCAGAATGACTCCATTTTGGGCCTTCGTTTCCCGGAAAGGGGATATGCGGCAAAGCGGATTGACTCCAGTTTGACTTTTTTTGGATTTAAATCCGGGGGAAAGGTCCGAAACCGGAGTGACTCCAGACTGACTCCACTCTGGGGCTCCAGACTGACTCCGCTTGGGGGCTTCGTTTCCCGGAAAGGGGAAACACAGCAAACCAGATTGAGTCCAGTTTGGGCTTTTTTGGTTGGAAAAACAGGGGAAATGGGGTGAAAGCGGAGTGACTCCAGACTGACTCCACTTTGGGGCTTCGTTTCCCGGAAAGGGGAAACACAGCAAACCAGATTGAGTTCAGTATGGGCTTTTTTGGTTGGAAAAACGGGGGAAATGGGGTGAAAGTGGAGTGACTCCAGACTGACTCCACTTTGGAGCTTCGTTTCCCAGAAAGGGGAAACGCAGCAAACCAGATTGAGTCCAGTTTCGGGCTACAGACTGACTCCACTTTGGGGCTTCCGACTGACTCAACCAGGAACTGGGAGCAAAAGTGGAGTAGCCGCCCCTGGTGTAGACGCGCCGATGGATCCAGAGTCCGGATTGAGTCCAGTTTGGGTTTTTCTGGTTGGAAAAAGGGGAGAAATGGGGCGAAACCAGAGTGACTCCAGATTGACTCCATTTTGGGGCTTCGTTTCCCGGAAAGGGGAAACGCAGCAAACCAGATTGAGTCCAGTTTCGGGCTTCCGACTGACTCAACCGGGAACCGGGAGCAAAAGTGGAGTAGCCGCCCCTGGTGTAGACGCGCCACCGGATTCAGAGTCCGGATTGAGTCAAATTTGAGTTTTTTTTGTTATAAATCCCGGGAAAAGGTCTGAAACCGGAGTGACTCCAGATTGACTCCATTTTGGGCCTTCGTTTCCCGGAAAGGGGAAATGCGGCAAAGCGGATTGACTCCAGTTTGACTTTTTTTGGATTTAAATCCGGGGAAAAGGTCCGAAACCGGAGTGACTCCAGACTGACTCCACTTTGGGGCTCCAGACTGACTCCGCTTGGGGGCTTCGTTTCCCGGAAAGGGGAAACACAGCAAACCAGATGGAGTCCAGTTTGGGCTTTTTTGGTTGGAAAAACGGGGGAAATGGGATGAAAGCGGAGTGACTCTAGACTGACTCCACTTTGGGCTACAGACTGCAGAAATGCAGCAAACCGGATTGAGTCCACTTTGGGGCTACAGACTGACTCCACTTTGGGGCTTCGGACTGACTCTGCTTTGGGGCTTCCGACTCACTCCACCGGGAACCAGGAGCGAAAGTGGAGTAGCCACCCCTGGTGTAGACGCACCAATGGATCCAGAGTCCGGATTGAGTCCAGTTTGGGTCTTTCTGGTTGGAAAAAGGGGCGAAAGTGGAGTGACTCCAGACTGACTCCACTTTGGGACTCCAGAATGACTCCATTTTGGGCCTTCGTTTCCCAGAAAGGGGAAATGCAGCAAAGCGGATTGACTCCAGTTTGACTTTTTTTGGATTTAAATCCAGGGAAAAGGTCCGAAACCGGAGTGACTCCAGACTGACTCCACTTTGGGGCTCCAGACTGACTCCGCTTTGGGGCTTCCGACTGACTCAACCGGGAACTGGGAGCAAAAGCGGAGTAGCCTCCCCTGGTGTAGACGCGCCGATGGATCCAGAGTCCAGATTGAGTTCAGGGGGAAATGGGGCAAAACCGGAGTGACTCCAGACTCACTCCACTTTGGGGCTCCAGACTGACTCCGCTTTGGGGCTTCGTTTCCCGGAAAGGGGAAACGCAGCAAAGCGTAGTGACTCCAGTTTGACTTTTTTTATTTAAATCTGGGGAAAAGGTCCAAAACCGGAGTGACTCCAGACTGACTCCACTTTGGGGCTCCACACTGACTCCGCTTGGGGGCTTTGTTTCCCGGAAAGGGGAAACACAGCAAACCAGATTGAGTCCAGTTTGGGCTTTTTTGGTTGGAAAAACGGGGGAAAAGGGACGAAAGCGGAGTGACTCCAGACTGACTCCACTTTGGGGCTTCAGATTGACTCCACTTTGGGCCTTTGTTTCCCGGAAAGGGGAAATGCGGCAAAGCGGATTGACTCCAGTTTGACTTTTTTTGGATTTAAATCCGGGGAAAAGGTCCGAAACCGGAGTGACTCCAGACTGACTCCACTTTGGGGCTCCAGACTGACTCCGCTTTGGGGCTTCCGACTGACTCAACCGGGAACTGGGAGCGAAAGCGGAGTAGCCACCCCTGGTGTAGACGCGCCTCTGGATTCAGAGTCCGGATTGAGTCCAGTTTGGGTCTTTCTGGTTGGAAAAAGGGGCGAAATGGGGCGAAACCAGAGTGACTCCAGACTGACTCCACTTTGGGACTCCAGAATGACTCCATTTTGGGCCTTCGTTTCCCGGAAAGGGGAAATGCGGCAAAGCGGATTGACTCCAGTTTGACTTTTTTTGGATTTAAATCCGGGGAAAAGGTCCGAAACCGGAGTGACTCCAGACTGACTCCACTTTGGGGCTCCAGACTGACTCCGCTTTGGGGCTTCGTTTCCCGGAAAGGGGAAACGCAGCAAAGCGGAGTGACTCCAGTTTGACTTTTTTTATTTAAATCTGGGGAAAAGGTCCGAAACCGGAGTGACTCCAGACTGACTCCACTTTGGGGCTCCAGACTGACTCCGCTTGGGGGCTTTGTTTCCCGGAAAGGGGAAACACAGCAAACCAGATTGAGTCCAGTTTGGGCTTTTTTGGTTGGAAAAACGGGGGAAATGGGATGAAAGCGGAGTGACTCCAGACTGACTCCACTTTGGGCTCCAGACTCCAGAAATGCAGCAAACCGGATTGAGTCCACTTTGGGGCTACAGACTGACTCTGCTTTGGGGCTTCCGACTCACTCCACTGGGAACCAGGAGCGAAAGTGGAGTAGCCGCCCCTGGTGTAGACGCACCGATGGATCCAGAGTCCGGATTGAGTCCAGTTTGGGTCTTTCTGGTAGGAAAAAGGGGGAAAGGGGGCGAATGCGGAGTGACTCCAGACTGATTCCACTTTGGGGCTTCAGATTGACTCCACTTTGGGCCTTTGTTTCCCGGAAAGGGGAAAATGCGGCAAAGCGGATTGACTCCAGTTTGACTTTTTTTGGATTTAAATCCGGGGGAAAGGTCCGAAACCGGAGTGACTCCAGACTGACTCCACTTTGGGGCTCCAGACTGACTCCGCTTTGGGGCTTCCGACTGACTCAACCGGGAACTGGGAGCGAAAGCGGAGTAGCCACCCCTGGTGTAGACGCGCCTCTGGATTCAGAGTCCGGATTGAGTCCAGTTTGGGTCTTTCTGGTTGGAAAAAGGGGCGAAATGGGGCGAAACCAGAGTGACTCCAGACTGACTCCACTTTGGGACTCCAGAATGACTCAATTTTGGGCCTTCGTTTCCCGGAAAGGGGAAATGCGGCAAAGCGGAGTGACTCCAGTTTGACTTTTTTATTTAAATCTGGGGAAAAGGTCCGAAACCGGAGTGACTCCAGACTGACTCCACTTTGGGGCTCCAGACTGACTCCGCTTTGGGGCTTCGTTTCCCGGAAAGGGGAAACGCAGCAAAGCGGAGTGACTCCAGTTTGACTTTTTTTGGATTTTAATCCGGGGAAAAGGTCCGAAACCGGAGTGACTCCAGACTGACTCCACTCTGGGGCTCCAGACTGACTCCGCTTGGGGGCTTTGTTTCCCGGAAAGGGGAAACGCAGCAAACCAGATTGAGTCCAGTTTGGGCTTTTTTGGTTGGAAAAACGGGGGAAATGGGGCGAAAGCGGAGTGACTCCAGACTGACTCCACTTTGGGCTCCAGACTCCAGAAACGCAGCAAACCGGATTAAGTCCACTTTGGGGCTACAGACTGACTCCACTTTGGGGCTTCGGACTGACTCTGCTTTGGGGCTTCCGACTCACTCCACCGGGAACCAGGAGCGAAAGTGGAGTAGCCGCCCCTGGTGTAGACGCACCGATGGATCCAGAGTCCGGATTGAGTCCAGTTTGGGTCTTTCTGGTTGGAAAAAGGGGGGAAAGGGGCGAAAGCGGAGTGACTCCAGACTGACTCCACTTTGGGGCTTCAGATTGACTCCACTTTGGGCCTTCGTTTCCCGGAAAGGGGAAATGCGGCAAAGCGGATTGACTCCAGTTTGACTTTTTTTGGATTTAAATCCGGGGAAAAGGTCCGAAACCGGAGTGACTCCAGACTGACTCCACTTTGGGGCTCCAGACTGACTCCGCTTTGGGGCTTCCGACTGACTCAACCGGGAACTGGGAGCGAAAGCGGAGTAGCCACCCCTGGTGTAGACGCGCCTCTGGATTCAGAGTCCGGATTGAGTCCAGTTTGGGTCTTTCTGGTTGGAAAAAGGGGGGGAATGGGGCAAAAGCGGAGTGACTCCAGACTGACTCCACTTTGGGGCTCCAGAATGACTCCATTTTGGGCCTTCGTTTCCCGGAAAGGGGAAATGCGGCAAAGCGGATTGACTCCAGTTTGACTTTTTTTGGATTTAAATCCGGGGAAAAGGTCCGAAACCGGAGTGACTCCAGACTGACTCTACTTTGGGGCTCCAGACTGACTCCGCTTTGGGGCTTCGTTTCCCGGAAAGGTGAAACGCAGCAAAGCGGAGTGACTCCAGTTTGACTTTTTTTATTTAAATCTGGGGAAAAGGTCCGAAACCGGAGTGACTCCAGACTGACTCCACTTTGGGGCTCCAGACTGACTCCGCTTTGGGGCTTCGTTTCCCGGAAAGGGGAAACGCAGCAAAGCGGAGTGACTCCAGTTTGATTTTTTATTTAAATCTGGGGAAAAGGTCCGAAACCGGAGTGACTCCAGACTGACTCCACTTTGGGGCTCCAGACTGACTCCGCTTTGGGGCTTCGTTTCCCGGAAAGGGGAAACGCAGCAAAGCGGAGTGACTCCAGTTTGACTTTTTTTGGATTTAAATCCGGGGAAAAGGTCCGAAACCGGAGTGACTCCAGACTGACTCCACTCTGGGGCTCCAGACTGACTCCGCTTGGGGGCTTTGTTTCCCGGAAAGGGGAAACGCAGCAAACCAGATTGAGTCCAGTTTGGGCTTTTTGGGTTGGAAAAACAGGGGAAATGGGGTGAAAGCGGAGTGACTCCAGACTGACTCCACTTTGGGCTCCAGACTCCAGAAACGCAGCAAACCGGATGGAGTCCACTTTGGGGCTACAGACTGACTCCACTTTGGGGCTTCGGACTGACTCTGCTTTGGGGCTTCCGACTCACTCCACCGGGAACCAGGAGCGAAAGTGGAGTAGCCGCCCCTGGTGTAGACGCACCGATGGATCCAGAGTCCGGATTGAGTCCAGTTTGGGTTTTTCTGGTTGGAAAAAGGGGAGAAATGGGGTGAAACCGGAGTGACTCCAGACTGACTCCACTTTGGGACTCCAGACTGACTCCGCTTTGGGCCTTTGTTTCCCGGAAAGGGGAAATGCGGCAAAGCGGATTGACTCCAGTTTGACTTTTTTTGGATTTAAATCTGGGGAAAAGGTCCGAAACCGGAGTGACTCCAGACTGACTCCACTTTGGGGCTCCAGACTGACTCCGCTTTGGGGCTTCCGACTGACTCAACCGGGAACTGGGTTCGAAAGCGGAGTAGCCTCCCCTGGTGTAGACGCGCCACTGGATTCAGAGTCCGGATTGAGTCCAGTTTGGGTTTTTCTGGTTGGAAAAAGAGGGGGAATGGGGCAAAAGCGGAGTGACTCCAGACTGACTCCACTTTGGGACTCCAGACTGACTCCGCTTGGGGGCTTCGTTTTCCGGAAAGGGGAAACGCAGCAAACCAGATTGAGTTCAGTATGGGCTTTTTTGGTTGGAAAAACGGGGGAAATGGGGCGAAAGCGGAGTGACTCCAGACTGACTCCACTTTGGGGCTCCAGACTCCAGAAACGCAGCAAACCAGATGGAGTCCAGTTTGGGGCTCCAGACTGACTCCACTTTGGGGCTTCGGACTGACTCTGCTTTGGGGCTTCCGACTCACTCCACCGGGAACCAGGAGCGAAAGTGGAGTAGCCGCCCCTGGTGTAGACGCGCCGATGGATCCAGAGTCCGGATTGAGTCCAGTTTGGGTCTTTCTGGTTGGAAAAAGGGGGGAAAGGGGCGAAAGCGGAGTGACTCCAGACTGACTCCACTTTGGGGCTTCAGATTGACTCCACTTTGGGCCTTCGTTTCCCGGAAAGGGGAAATGCGGCAAAGCGGATTGACTCCAGTTTGACTTTTTTTGGATTTAAATCCGGGGAAAAGGTCCGAAACCGGAGTGACTCCAGACTGACTCCACTCTGGGGCTCCAGACTGACTCCACTTTGGGGCTTCCGACTGACTCAACCGGGAACTGGGAGCGAAAGCGGAGTAGCCACCCCTGGTGTAGACGCGCCACTGGATTCAGAGTCCGGATTGAGTCCAGTTTGGGTTTTTCTGGTTGGAAAAAGAGGGGGAATGGGGCAAAAGCGGAGTGACTCCAGACTGACTCCACTTTGGGACTCCAGAATGACTCCACTTTGGGCCTTCGTTTCCCGGAAAGGGGAAATGCGGCAAAGCGGAGTGAGTCCAGTTTGACTTTTTTTGGATTTAAATCCGGGGGAAAGGTCCGAAACTGGAGTGACTCCAGACTGACTCCACTTTGGGACTCCAGAATGACTCCATTTTGGGCCTTCGTTTCCTGGAAAGGGGAAATGCGGCAAAGCGGATTGACTCCAGTTTGACTTTTTTGGATTTAAATCCGGGGGAAAGGTCCGAAACCGGAGTGACTCCAGACTGACTCCACTCTGGGGCTCCAGACTGACTCCGCTTGGGGGCTTTGTTTCCCGGAAAGGGGAAACGCAGCAAACCAGATTGAGTCCAGTTTGGGCTTTTTGGGTTGGAAAAACAGGGGAAATGGGGCGAAAGCGGAGTGACTCCAGACTGACTCCAGTGGAAAGTTGGCAGGACGTCAGGAGATCTTGAGATGGATCTATCTGTCTGGATCTCTCAATCTATTGTCTCAATTTATGGATCTGTCTATGGATCTATCAATCTATGGATCTACCTACCTACCTTATCAATTTATGGATCTGTCTATGGATCTATCAAATCAATGGTCTCAATTTATGGATCTGTCTATGGATCTATCAATCTATGGATCTATCAATCTACCTGATCAATTTATGGATCTGTCTATGGATCTATCAAATCTATGGTCTCAATTTATGGATCTGTCTATGGATCTCTCAATCTATGGTCTCAATTCATGGATCTGTCTATGGATCTCTCAATCTATGGTCTCAATTTATGGATCTGTCTATGGATCTATCAATCTATGGATCTATCAATCTACCTGATCAATTTATGGATCTGTCTATAGATCTCTCAACCTATGGTCTCAATTTATGGATCTGTCTATGGATCTCTCAATCTACCTTATCAATTTATGGATCTATCTATGGATCTATCCATCTATGGATCTGTCTATGGATCGATCTGTCAACCTTATCAGTTTATGGATCTGTCTATGGATCTATCAAATCTATGGTCTCAATTTATGGATCTGTCTACGGATCTCTCAATCTACCGTCTCAATTTATGGATCTGTTTACGGATCTCTCAATCTATGGTCTCAATTTATGGATCTGTCTATGGATCTCTCAATCTACCTTATCAATTTATGGATCTATCTATGGATCTATCCATCTATGGATCTGTCTATGGATCGATCCGTCAACCTTATCAAATTATGGATCTGTCTATGGATCTCTCAATCTATGGTCTCAATTTATCGATCTTGGATCTATCAATCTATGGATCTACCTACCTTATCAAATTATGGATCTGTCGATGGATCTATCAATCTACCTTATCAATTTATGGATCTGTCGATGGATCTATCAATCTACCTTATCAAATTATGGATCTGTCTATGGATCTCTCAATCTACCTTATCAATTTATGGATCTATCTATGGATCTATCAATCTATGCATCTGTCTATGGATCGATCTGTCAACCTTATCAGTTTATGGATCTGTCTACGGATCTCTCAATCTATGGTCTCAATTTATGGATCTGTCTATGGATCTCTCAATCTATGGATCTGTCTATGGATCGATCTGTCAACCTTATCAGTTTATGGATCTGTCTATGGATCTCTCAATCTATTGTCTCAACTTATGGATCTGTCTATGGATCTATCAATCTATGGTCTCATGGATCTATGGATCTATCAATCGATGGTCTCAATTTATGGATCCGTCTATGGATCTATCTACCTTATCAATTTATGGATCTGTCTATGGATCTCTCAATCTATGGTCTCAACATATGGATCTGTCTATGGCTCTATCAATCTATGGATCTGTCGATGGATCTATCAATCTACCTGATCAATTTATGGATCTATCGATGGATCTATCAATCTACCTTATCAATTTATGGATCTGTCTACGGATCTATCAATCTATGGTCTCAATTTATGGATCTATCTATGGATCTATCAATCTATGGATCTGTCTATGGATCGATCTGTCAACCTTATCAGTTTATGGATCTGTCTATGGATCTATCAAATCAATGCTCTCAACTTATGGATCTGTCTATGGATCTATCTATCTACCTTATCAATTTATGGATCTGTCTATGGATCTATCAATCTATGGTCTCAATTTATCGATCTTGGATCTATCAATCTATGGATCTACCTACCTTATCAATTTATGGATCTGTCGATGGATCTCTCAATCTACCTGATCAATTTATTGATCTGTCTATGGATCTATCAATCTACCTTATCAATTTATGGATCTGTCGATGGATCTATCAATCTACCTTATCAATTTATGGATCTGTCGATGGATCTCTCAATCTACCTTATCAATTTATGGATCTGTCGATGGATCTATCAATCTACCTTATCAATTTATGGATCTGTCTACGGATCTCTCAATCTACCTTATCAATGGATAAGGTATCCGTTATTATGGATCTATCTATCTGTTATCAATTTATGTTTCTGTATTTAAGTATCTGTATGTTGACTGCATTTGACTCCAACATAATAATAATAATAATAATAATAATAAATTATTATTGTTGTTTTGTTATTATTATTATTAGACTGCCCGCCTTCCGACGTAATAATAATAATAATAATAATAATAATAATAATAAATTATTATTGCTATCTGTTTACGTTTCTGTATTTATGTATCTGTATGTTGTCTGTATTTGACTGCCTGCCTTCCAACGTAATAATAATAATAATAATAATAATAATAATAATAATAAATGGTTTTATTAATCCTATTATTATTATTATTATTATTAATGTATTCTTTCTACCGATTTGTTCCAATAATAATTCAATAAACGAGACGAAATTATTATTATTATTATTATTATTAATGTATTCTTTCTACCGATTTGTTCCAATAATAATTCAATAAACGAGATGAAATTATTATTATTATTATTATTATTATTATTATTATTATTATTATTAATGTATTCTTTCTACCGATTTGTTCCAATAATAAATCAATAAACGAGACGAAATTATTATTATTATTATTATTATTATTATTATTAATGTATTCTTTCTACCGATTTGTTCCAATCATAATTCAATAAACGAGACGAAATAATAATAATAATAATAATAATAATAATAATAATAATAATAATAAATGTATTCTTTCTACCGATTTGTTCCAATAATAATTCAATAAACGAGACAAAATTATTATTATTATTATTATTATTATTATTAATATATTCTTTCTACCGATTTGTTCCAATAATAATTCAATAAACGAGACGAAATAATAATAATAATAATAATAATAATAATTAATGTATTCTTTCTACCGATTTGTTCCAATAACAATTCAATAAACGAGACATAATAATAATAATAATAATAATAATGATAATAATAATAATAATAGTAAATGTATTCTTTCTACCGATTTGTTCCAATAATAATTCAATAAACGAGACGAAATTATTATTATTATTATTATTATTATTATTATTATTATTATTATTATTAATGTATTCTTTCTACCGATTTGTTCCAATCATAATTCAATAAACGAGACGAAATAATAATAATAATAATAATAATAATAATAATAATAATAATAATAATAAATGTATTCTTTCTACCAATTTGTTCCAATAATAATTCAATAAACGAGACGAAATTATTATTATTATTATTATTATTATTATTATTATTATTATTATTATTAATGTATTCTTTCTACCGATTTGTTCAAATAACAATTCAATAAACGAGATGAAATAATAATAATAATAATAATAATAATAATTATTAATAATGTATTCTTTCTACCGATTTGTTCCAATAACAATTCAATAAACGAGACGAAATAATAATAATAATAATTAATGTATTCTTTCTACCGATTTGTTCCAATCATAATTCAATAAACGAGACGAAATAATAATAATAATAATAAAAATAAAATAAAAATGTATTCTTTCTACCGATTTGTTCCAATCATAATTCAAGAAACGAGACGAAATCACACCCAGGAGACGAGTTCGAGTCTCGGTTTATTCACACACAGCAAGCGTGACAGTAGATAACATTCCCCCCCATTTCTTAGGATTTAAATACAGTACAATATTCGGCTTTTCCCCCACCCTCCCTTCGCGACGACAACCCCCTGGCATTCCGATTAATATAAAAATAGTGTGTTGCTACAAAAGTATAAATTAAGACCCAAACGCAGGAGGATTTCTCAGAAAAATATCCCTTAGACAGTAGAAAAAAGAAAAAAAACAGCTCAAAAATATGGATTATTTCTCTCTTTTTCCCTCCCACCCACCCAGTATATATTCTTATTTAAATCCGATTTTTCCTCTGCCATTGCTTTCCTCGGAAATCCCGCAGGATTCGCACCCGGGGCGGCGATTTTACCGTTTTATTACTTATTATTTTTATTTTTGGGGGGTAAGAACAGGAAATTCGCACTCGGGGCGGCAATTTTCTTATTTTATGATTTTTCGGGGGATAAGAACAGGAAATTCGCACTCGGGGCGGCAATTTTATTATTTTTCTTATTTTATGATTTTTCGGGGGAAGAACAGGAAATTCGCACTCGGGGCGGCGATTTTATTACTTATTATTTTTATTATTTTTCGGAGACTCCAAATCCCATGATGCTTAGCTAACAGAGCCGATTGGTTTTGGGACTCCAACTCCCATGATCCAGTGGGGTTTTGGACTCCAGCTCCCATGATGCTTAGCTAATGGGAAGCTAGTTTGGGGACTCCAACTCCCATGATCCAGTGGGCTTTTGGGACTACAACTCCCATGAGCCAGTGGGTTTTGGGGACTACTACTCCCATGATCCAGTGGGGGTTTGGAACTACAACTCCCATGATCCTTAACTAATGGGAAGCTAGTTTGGGGACTCCAACTCCCATGAAGCATTGGGCTTTTGGGACTCCAACTCCCATGATCCAGTGGGCTTTTGGGACTCCAACTCCCATGATCCAGTGGGCTTTCGGGACTACAACTCCCATGATCCAGTGGGCTTTCGGGACTACAACTCCCATGAAGCATTGGGCTGTTCGGACTACAACTCCCATGATCCTTAGCTAATGGGAAGTTAGTTTGGGGACTCCAAATCCCATGATGCTTAGCTAACAGGGCTGATTGGTTTTGGGACTACAACTCCCATGAAGCATTGGGCTTTTCGGACTCCAACTCCCATGATCCTTGGGGACTACAACTCCCATGATCCAGTGGGCTTTTGGGACTACTACTCCCATGATCCTTAGCTAATGGGAAGCTAGTTTGGGGACTCCAACTCCCATGAAGCATTGGGCTTTTCGGACTACAACTCCCATGATCCTTTGCTAACGGGAAGTTAGTTTGGGGACTCCATATCCCATGATGCTTAGCTAACAGGGCTGATTGGTTTTGGGATTCCAACTCCCATGATCCTTTGCTAATGGGAAGCCCATGATGCTTAGCTAACAGAGCCAATCGGAAGTTAGTTTGGGGACTCCAACCCCCATGATCCAGTGGGCTTTCGGGACCACAACTCCCATGAAGCATTGGGCTTTTGGGACTACAACTCCCATGATCCTTAACTAATGGGAAGCTAGTTTGGGGACAAACCCCATGATGCTTAGCTAACAGAGCCAATTGGCTTTGGGACTCCAACTCCCATGAGCCAGTGGGCTTTTGGGACTACAACTCCCATGATCCTTAGCTAATGGGAAGCTAGTTTGGGGACTCCAACTCCCATGATCCAGTGGGCTTTTCAGACTCCAACTCCCATGATCCAGTGGGCTTTTGGGACTACAACTCCCATGATCCTTAGCTAATGGGAAGTTAGTTTGGGGACTCCAAATCCCATGATCCTTTTCTAACAGGGCTGGAGGTTTTGGGACTCCAACTCCCATGATCCAGTGGGCTTTCGGGACTACAACTCCCATGAAGCATTGAGCTTTTGGGACTACAACTCCCATGATCCTTTGCTAACAGAGCCGATTCAGTTTGGGACTCCAACTCCCATGAAGCATTGGGCTTTGGGAACTCCGACTCCCATGATCCAGTGGGCTTTTGGGACTACAACTCCCATGATCCTTAGCTAATGGGAAGTTAGTTTGGGGACTCCAAATCCCATGATCCTTTTCTAACGGGGCTGGAGGTTTTGGGACTCCAACTCCCATGATCCTTTGCTAATTGGAAGTTAGTTTGGGGACTCCAACTCCCATGATCCAGTGGGCTTTTGGGACTCCAACTCCCATGATCCAGTGGGCTTTTGGGACTACAACTCCCATGATCCTTTGCTAACAGAGCCGATTCAGTTTGGGACTCCAACTCCCATGAAGCATTGGGCTTTGGGGACTCCGACTCCCATGATTCAGTGGGCTTTTGGGACTACAACTCCCATGATCCAGTGGGTTTTGGGGACTAGAACTCCCATGATCCTTAGCTAATGGGAAGCTAGTTTGGGGACTACAACTCCCATGATCCAGTGGGCTTTTGGGACTACAACTCCCATGATCCAGTGGGCTTTTCAGACTCCAACTCCCATGAAGCATTGGGCTTTGGGGACTCCAACTCCCATGATCCAGTGGGTTTTGGGGACTCCAACTCCCATGATCCAGTGGGCTTTTGGGACTCCGACTCCCATGATCCAGTGGGTTTTGATCCTTAGCTAATGGGAAGTTAGTTTGGGGACTCCATATCCCATGATGCTTAGCTAACAGGGCTGATTGGTTTTGGGACTCCAACTCCCATGAAGCATTGGGCTTTTCGGACTCCAACTCCCATGATCCAGTGGGTTTTGGGGACTCCAACTCCCATGATCCTTTGCTAATTGGAAGTTAGTTTGGGGACTCCAACTCCCATGATCCAGTGGGCTTTTGGGACTCCAACTCCCATGATCCAGTGGGCTTTTGGGACTACAACTCCCATGATCCTTTGCTAATGGGAAGTTAGTTTGGGGACTCCATATCCCATGATGCTTAGCTAACAGAAGCAGTGGCGAGGCATGATGGGAATTGTAGTCCAGAGGGCAGAATGACAGGAAGTGAGGCTATGAGGTGGGCGGAGCTTCTTTGGCCCCGCCTCTTCCTGGCCCCCGAACAGGAAGTGGGAGCTGGCGGAACAGGAAGTGGGGAAACCACTTCCCGAAAGTTCAAAGTTCGGGCCCAAGTTCAACCCCAAGTTCATTTGGGCCCCGAGTTCAAGTTCGGGTTCAGCTGCCAGTTCGGGCTTGAATTAGAGTTCAGCCCCAAGTTCATTTGGGCCCTGAGTTCAAGTTCGGAGTTCAAGTTCAGCTGCCAGTTCAGGTTTGAAGTAGAGTTCAGCCCCAAGTTCAGGTCCCAGTTCGGATCTGCATTTGAGTTCAGGTCTGAGTTCAAATTCGGAACCTGAGTTTGGGTGTGAATTCTAGTTCAGGTCCAAATTCAAGTTCAGGCCCTAAGTCGGAGTTCAATTTCAGAGTTTGAGTTCGGGTTCAGGCTTGGGTTCAAGTTCAAGATCAGCCCCGAGTTCGAGTTCAGGTCTGAGTTCGGCCCTGAGTTCAAATTCGGACCTGAGTTCAGGTCCGGGTTTGGGTGTGAATTCTAGTTTGGCCCCGAGTTCAGGTCCCAATTCAAGTTCAGGCCCTAAGTCGGAGTTCAATTTCAGAGTTTGAGTTCGGGTTCAGGCCTGGGTTCAAGTTCAAGATCAGCCCCGAGTTCGAGTTCAGGTCTGAGTTCTGCCCTGAGTTCAAATTCGGACCTGAGTTCAGGTCCGGGTTTGGGTGTGAATTCTAGTTTGGACCCGAGTTCAGGTCCCAATTCAAGTTCAGGCCCTAAGCTGGAGTTCAAATTCAGAGTCTGAGTTCGGGTTCAGGCCTGGGTTCAAGTTCAACCCCGAGTTCGAGTTCAGGTCTGAGTTCGGCCCTGAGTTCAAATTCGGACCTGAGTTCAGGTCCGGGTTTGGGTGTGAATTCTAGTTTGGCCCCAAGTTCAGGTCCAAATTCAAGATCAGCCCCGAGTTCGAGTTCAGCCCCGAGTTCAGGTCCCAGATCGGCCCTGAGTTCAAATTCGGACCTGAGTTCAGGTCCGGGTGTGAATTCTAGTTCGGCCCCAAGTTCAGGTCCCAATTCAAGTTCAGGCCCTAAGCTGGAGCTCAAATTCAGAGTTTGAGTTCGGGTTCAGGCCTGAGTTCAAGTTCAGCCCCGAGTTCGAGTTCTGCCCTGAGTTCAAATTCGCACCTGAGTTTGGGTGTGAATTCTAGTTCGGCCCCGAGTTCAGGTCCCAATTCAAGTTCGGGCCCTAAGCTGGAGCTCAAATTCAGAGTTTGAGTTCGGGTTCAGGCCTGCGTTCAAGTTCAAGATCAGCCCCGAGTTCGAGTTCAGGTCCGAGTTCAAATTCGGCCCCGAGTTCAGGGTTCAACCCCGAGTTGGAATTCAGATCCGAATTCAGCTCCCAGTTCTTCTCCGGCCCCGGGTTCAAGTCCTTGGCCCCTCCCCTCCCTCCCCCCCTCGAATTGGAGTTCAAATCCCAGTTCAGCTTCTGCCCCGGGTTCAAGATCCTCACCCCATTCCCCCCTTCTATACACCTATATACAGTTCCCAGAAAACGCGCTACAGTTCCCAATTCAGACCTGAATTGGGACCTGAACTCGAACCCGGGGCTGAAACGGAACTCGAACCCGAACTCGGGTCCAAACTAGAATTCGGAGCTGAACTTGGCGCCAAACTAGAATTCCAGTTCGGCCCACAATTCCGGTTCCAGTTCTGGTTCCAGTTCCAGTTCGGCTCGGAGTTCGAGTCCCAGTCCCAGTTCAGGTTCCACCCTGAATTGAAGTTCAAGCCCAATTCCCCGGGTTCAAATCCTTCCCGCTCCCCTCCCTCCCTCCCCATTCCCCCTATACACCTATATACACCCGCAACCCGGCGCCGCGCTATGTTTCCCACCCTCTCACACATTCGAACCCGCAACCCGGCGCCGCGCTACGTTTCCCAACCTTTCCATCCCCATTCGAACCCGCAACCCGGCGCCGTGCTACGTTTCCCACCTCCATTCAAACTCGCAACCCGGCGCCGCGCTATGTTTCCCACCCTCTCACACCACATTCGAACCCGCAACCTGGGGCCACACTACGTTTCCCAACCTTCCCATCCCCATTTGAACCCGCAACCCGGCGCCATGCTACGTTTCCCACCTCCATTCAAACCCGCAACCTGGCGCCAAGCTACCTTTCCCACTCCCATTCGAACCCACAACCTTCCATCCCCATTCGAACCCGCAACCCGGCGCCGCGCTACGTTTCCCACCCCATTCGAACCCGCAACCTTCTATCCCCATTTGAACCCGCAACCCGGCGCCGCGCTACGTTTCCCACCCTCTCACACCACATTCGAACCCACAACTCGGCGCCGCGCTACGTTTCCCACCCACATCCGAACCCGCAACCTTCCACCACACTACCTTTCCCACCCACATCGGAACCTGCAACCTGGCGCCACGCTATATTTCCCACCCCATTCAAACCCGCAACCTTCCATCCCCATTCGAACCCGCAACCTGGCGCCAAGCTACCTTTCCCACTCCCATTCGAACCCGCAACCTTCCATCCCCATTCGAACCCGCAACCCGGCGCTGTGCTACTTTTCCCACTCATGCTTGAACCCGCAACCCGGCGCCACACTACATTTCCCACAACATCTGAACCTGCAACCTGGCGCCGCGCTCTTTCCCACCCTCCATCCCCATTCAAACCCGCAACCCGGCGCCGTGCTACGTTTCCCACCCCATTCGAACCCGCAACCCGGCGCTGTGCTACGTTTCCCTACCTTTGCATCCCCATTCGAACCCACAACCCGGCGCCACTCTACATTTCCCACCCACATCTAAACACGCAAACTTCCATCCCCATTCGAACCCGCAACCTGGCGCCATGCTACGTTTCCCACCCCATTCAAACCCGCAACCTCTCCATTCAAGATCGCAACCTGGCGCCGCTCTACGTTTCCCACCCACACCTGAACCCGCAACCTTCCATCCCCATTCGAACCCGCAGCCTGGCGCCGTACTACGTTTCCCACCCTCTCATGCCTCACTCAAACCTGCAATTCTTTCCATCCCCATTTGAACCCACAACCTGGAGCCACGCTATGTTTCCCAACCTTTCCATCCCCATTCGAACCCGCAACCTGGCGCCACGCTACCTTTCCCACTCCCATTCGAACCCGCAACCCGGCGCCGCGCTACGTTTCCCACTCTATTCAAAATCACAACCTGGCGCCACACTGCATTTCCCACTCCCATCTGAACCTGCAACCTGGTGCCACGCTACCTTTCCCACTCCCATTCGAACCCGCAACCCGGCGCCGCGCTACATTTCCCAACCTTTCCATCCCCATTCGAACCCGCAACCTGGTGCCACACTACCTTTCCCACTCCCATTCGAACCCGCAACCTGGCGCTACACTGCATTTCCCACCCACATCTGAACCTGCAACCTGGTGCCACGCTACCTTTCCCACTCCCATTCGAACCCGCAACCCGGCGCCGCGCTACGTTTCCCCTCTATTCAAAATCACAACCTGGCGCCACACTGCATTTCCCACCCACATCTAAACTTGCAACCTGGCGCCACGCTACATTTCCCAATCTTTCCATCCCCATTGGAACCCACAAACTGGCGCCATGCTACGACTCCCACTCACATCTGAACCCGCAACCTGGCGCCACGCTACCTTTCCCACTCACATTCGAACCCGCAACCTGGCGCCACGCTACGTTTCCCACCCTCTCCTTCCCCATTTGAATCCCATTTGTTTCCAACCTCTCCATACTCATTCGAACCCGCAACCTGGCGCCACGCTTCGTTTCCCAACCTTTCCATCCCCATTCGAACCCGCAACCCGGCGCCATGCTACGTTTCCCACTCCCATTCGAACCCGCAACCCGGCGCCACGCTACCTTTCCCACTCTATATGTTTCCCAACCTTTCCATCCCCATTCCAACCCGCAACCTGGCGCCACGCTACCTTTCCCACTCACATTCGAACCCGCAACCTGGCGCTGGGCTACCTTTCCCACCCACATCTGAACCTGCAACCTGGTGCCACACTGCATTTCCCACTCACATTCGAACCCGCAACCCGGCGCCACGCTACGTTTCCCACCCTCTCCATCCCCATTTGAATCCCATTTGTTTCCAACCTCTCCATACTCATTCGAACCCGCAACCCGGCACCACGCTACGTTTCCCACCCACATCTGAACCTGCAACCTAACATCCGCATTCGATCCCGCAACCTGGCGCTGCGCTACGTTTCCCATCCTCTCCATCCCCATTCGAACCCGCAACCCGGCGCCATGCTATGTTTCCCAACCTTTCCATCCCCATTCGAACCCGCAACATGGCGCCACGCTACGTTTCCCACCCTCTCCTTCCCCATTTGAATCCCATTTGTTTCCAACCTCTCCATACTCATTCGAACCCGCAACCTGGCGCTGTGCTACCTTTCCCCCTCACAACATATTCGCCCTCAGAAACAGCAGCTTGTTGGCGTCTTCCGCCCCCTGCACCCGCCGCGCTACGTTTCCCACCCCATTCGAACCCGCAACCTTCCATCCCCATTCGAACCCGCAACCTGGCGCTGCGCTACGTTTCCCAACCTTTCCATCCCCATTCAAACCCTGAACCTGGCGCTGCGCTACGTTTCCCACTCCATTCAAAATCACAAACAGGTGCCACACTGCATTTCCCACTCACATTCGAACCCGCAACCCGGCGCCACGCTACGTTTCCCATCCTCTCCATCCCCATTCGAACCCGCACCCCGGCGCCGCGCTACGTTTCCCTCACAACATATTCGCCCTCAGAAACAGCAGCTTGTTGGCGTCTTCCGCCCCCAGCACCCGCCCTCTCCTCATCCCCTGCGCCTCTTCGCACAAGCGCTATGTTTCCCGGCTCCATTCGAACCCGCAACCTGGTGCCACGCTATGTTTCCCACCTCCATTTGAACCCGCAACCTGGCGCTGTGCTACCTTTCCCACCCCATTTGAACCCGCAACCTTCCATCCCCATTCGAACCTGCAACCTGGCGCCATGCTACGTTTCCCACCCTCTCCTTCCCCATTCAAACCCTGAACCTGGCGCCATGCTACGTTTCCCACTCCATTCAAAATCACAAATAGGCGCCACACTGCATTTCCCACTCACATTCGAACCCGCAACCCGGCGCCACGCTACGTTTCCCATCCTCTCCATCCCCATTCGAACCCGCAACCTGGCGCCATGCTACGTTTCCCACCCTCTCCTTCCCCATTTGAATCCCATTTGTTTCCAACCTCTCCATTCTCATTCGAACCTGCAACCTGGCGCCACGCTACCTTTCCCACTCCTATTCAAACCCGCAACCCGGCGCCGCGCTACGTTTCCCCCTCACAACATATTCGCCCTCAGAAACAGCAGCTTGTTGGCGTCTTCCGCCCCCTGCACCCGCCGCGCTACGTTTCCCACCCCATTCGAACCCGCAACCTTCCATCCCCATTCGAACCCGCAACCTGGCGCTGCGCTACGTTTCCCAACCTTTCCATCCCCATTCAAACCCTCAACCTGGCGCCATGCTACGTTTCCCACTCCATTCAAAATCACAACCAGGTGCCACACTGCATTTCCCACTCACATTCGAACCCGCAACCCGGCGCCACGCTACGTTTCCCATCCTCTCCATCCCCATTTGAATCCCATTTGTTTCCAACCTCTCCATACTCATTCGAACCTGCAACCCGGCGCCACGCTACCTTTCCCACTCACATTCGAACCCGCAACCCGGCGCCGCGCTACGTTTCCCCCTCACAACATATTCGCCCTCAGAAACAGCAGATTGTTGGCGTCTTCCGCCCCCAGCACCCGCCCTCTCCTCATCCCCTGCGCCTCTTCGCACAAGCGCTATGTTTCCCGGCTCCATTCGAACCCGCAACCTGGTGCCACGCTATGTTTCCCACCTCCATTTGAACCCGCAACCTGGCGCTGTGCTACCTTTCCCACTCCCATTCCAACCCGCAACCTTCCATCCCCATTCGAACCCGCAACCAGGCGCTGCGCTACGTTTCCCAACCTTTCCATCCCCATTCGAACCCGCAACCTGGCGCCAAGCTACGTTTCCCACCCTCTCCTTCCCCATTTGAATCCCATTTGTTTCCAACCTCTCCATACTCATTCGAACCCGCAACCTGGCGCCACGCTTCGTTTCCCAACCTTTCCATCCCCATTCGAACCCGCAACCTGGCGCCACGCTACCTTTCCCACTCTATACGTTTCCCAACCTTTCCATCCCCATTCCAACCCGCAACCTGGCGCCACGCTACCTTTCCCACTCACATTCGAACCCGCAACCTGGCGCTGGGCTACCTTTCCCACCCACATCTGAACCTGCAACCTGGTGCCACACTGCATTTCCCACTCACATTCGAACCCGCAACCCGGCGCCACGCTACGTTTCCCACCCTCTCCTTCCCCATTTGAATCCCATTTGTTTCCAACCTCTCCATACTCATTCGAACCTGCAACCTGGCGCCACGCTACCTTTCCCACTCCCATTCGAACCCGCAACCCGGCGCCGCGCTACATTTCCCAACCTTTCCATCCCCATTCGAACCCCAACCCGGTGCCACGCTACGTTTCCCACCCTCTCCATCCCCATTGGAACCCGCAACCTGGCGCCATGCTATGTTTCCCAACCTTTCCCACTCCCATTCGAACCCGCAACCCGGCGCCGCGCTACGTTTCTCCCTCACAACATATTCGCCCTCAGAAACAGCAGCTTGTTGGCATCTTCCGCCCCCAGCACCCGCCCTCTCCTCATCCCCTGCGCCTCTTCGCACAAGCGCTATGTTTCCCACCTCCATTTGAACCCGCAACCTGGCGCTGTGCTACCTTTCCCACCCCATTCGAACCCGCAACCTGGCGCTGCGCTACGTTTCCCAACCTTTCCATCCCCATTCAAACCCTGAACCTGGCGCCATGCTACGTTTCCCACTCCATTCAAAATCACAAATAGGCGCCCCACTGTATTTCCCACTCACATTCGAACCCGCAACCCGGTGCCACGCTACCTTTCCCACTCCCATTCGAACCCGCAACCGGGCGCCGCGCTACGTTTCCCACTCTATTCAAAATCACAACCTGGCGCCACACTGCATTTCCCACTCACATCTGAACCTGCAACCTGGTGCCACGCTACCTTTCCCACTCCCATTCGAACCCGCAACCCGGCGCCGCGCTACGTTTCCCACTCTATTCAAAATCACAACCTGGCGCCACACTGCATTTCCCACCCACATCTGAACCTGCAACCCGGCGCCACGCTACCTTTCCCAACCTTTCCATCCCCATTCGAACCCGCAACCCGGCGCCGCGCTACGTTTCCCCCTCACAACATATTCGCCCTCAGAAACAGCAGCTTGTTGGCGTCTTCCGCCCCCAGCACCCGCCCCCTCCTCATCCCCTGCGCCTCTTCGCACAAGCGGGCGCACCCGACCCGGGCGCCCACCGCCGGCACCGCCAGCAGCCACAGCGCCAGCTTGGCCAGACGCGGGTGCGAGGCGGCGCCGGCCCAGTACTGCAGCAGATCAGTTGGCGCCGAGACATTCGCCTCCTGCAGATACGCGTAGACCTCCGCTTCCTCGGCGCCCGGCGGCGCTACGTCTCCCGAGACGCGCGCTTTTTTCGCGGCGCCGCCGCCTTCCAGTTCCGGCTCCTCCGGCAGCCCCATCAGTTGGCAGACGTGGGCGACGATTTCGTCGTGCTGGTAAGTTGGCGCCGGGCGCAGCTTCTGGCGCGGGTCCAGCAACATGGCCGCCTTGTGGGCCGGGTGCAGCTTGAAGTTCTCCTTCAGGGCCTCCAAAAAGAGGTGGCAGAGTTTGCTGACCGGACCGGCGTCGCCCGCTTTGGAGGTGAACAACTTCTCCAGGCGCGCATAAGTTGGCAACACCAGGTGCAGCGTGGGCCGCCCTTCGGCGCCCAGTTCGGCCACCGCCTGCTTCACGGGCGCCAGCAAGGCCGCTAAGTTTCCCAGCAGCGCCCGGTTCAGCTGGGCGCCCTCCCCGCCGCTACAACTCCCAAGGTTGCCCCGTTCCGACGCTCCGGCGCTACAACTCCCCAGCTTCGCGCCGGCTTCGTGCGCCGCGGCGCTACAACTCCCAAGGTTGCCCCGTTCGGCCGCTCCGCCGCTCCGCCGCTGGCCACGTTCCTGCCACTCGTGCGCCGCCAGCAAGGCGTCGGCCGGCGAATCCCAGCAGGGCGGCGCCGGGCCTGCGCTATAACTCCCAAAGTCGGCGCTGCGACTCCCAGGGTTGCCACATTCCCGCCGCTCGTGCGCCAAGAGGGCCTCCGCCGGGGAATCCGAGCCGGGCGCCAACGCCGCTCCGGCGCTATAACTCCCGGCCGGGCTTCCGGCGCTACGACTCCCAAGCAGATCCACGCAGGTTGCCAATAACTCCGCCACTTCCGGCATGCCGCGCGCCTGCAGCGCCCGTTGGCTGAGCACGCCGGCGACGGCGGCGTTGAGGGCGCAGCCGGCGCAGCGGAGCACCAGCCCCGTCTTCCCGAAGCCGGGCGCCGCCGCGCTATCGCTCACGTAGGCGGCCCGGCTTTCCGGCGCCACAAACTCCGACAGGACGTTCTGGACCCAAAGCTGGACGGGTTCCGAGGCGCCGGGTTGGCGGACGGCCAAGACGTAGCTGCGCAGGCGCCCGGTCTCGACCCGGTGCGCCGCCAAAACATGGCCGCCGGGGTGGGCGTGGCAGGTGACGCCGATGCCCCGCGCGGCGCCCAGGGCGCAGGTGACTTTGACTTTGGCCTGGTTGTACATGCGGGGCAGGTGCTGGAGCGCCAGGGCGCTAAGGTTCCCGAGGGCCTCGGAAAGGGCGTAGGCGCCGTGCCGGGCGCCGCTGTCGACGAGGGACTGGGCCAGCTTCTGGAACTCGGGGCCCGAGAGGGCGGGCAGGAGGGCGGGCTCGGCGCAGGCCAATCGGAGCAGGCGCTCGGCCAGGGCTTGGCGCTCCTTGTCCGGGACGTGTAGCGCTGGGGGGAGAAGGGAGAGAAGGGAACTATAATTCCCAGAGGAAACTACAACTCCCATGAGCCTTAGCTAAGAGGGCCAGTGGGTTCCGGAACTATAACTCCCATGAGGTGTTTGGGTCAGTGGGTTAGGAAACTATAACTCCCAGAGGAAACTATAATTCCCATGAGCCTTGGCCAAGAGGGGAAGTGGGTTTGGGGACTACAGTTCCCAGGAGACAGTGGGGTTTCGGAACTACAACTCCCATGAGGCGATTGGGCCAGTGGGTTAGGAAACTATAATTCCCAGGGGAAACTATAATTCCCAGAGGAAACTATAATTCCCATGAGCCTTGGCTAAGAGGGGAAGTGGGTTAGGGAACTATAACTCCCAGGGGACAGTGGGGTTTCGGAACTATAACTCCCATGAGGCGATTGGGCCAGTGGGTTAGGAAACTATAATTCCCAGAGGAAACTATAATTCCCAGGGGAAACTATGATTCCCATGAGCCTTGGCCAAGAGGGGAAGTGGGTTTGGGGACTACAGTTCCCAGGAGACAGTGGGGTTTTGGAACTACAACTCCCATGAGGTGTTTGGGCCAGGGGGTTAGGAAACTATAATTCCCAGGGGAAACTATAATTCCCAGAGGAAACTATAATTCCCATGAGCCTTGGCTAAGAGGGGAAGTGGGTTAGGGAACTATAACTCCCAGGGGACAGTGGGGTTTGGGGACTACAATTCCCATGAGCCTTCGCTAAGAGGGTCAGTGGGTTAGGAAACTATAACTCCCAGGAGACTGGGGTTTTGGGACTACAATTCCCATGAGCCAGTAGGTTTTGGGGCTACAATTCCCATGAGCCAGTCGGTTTGGGGACTACAATTCCCATGAGCCTTAACTAATAGGGAAACTATAACTCCCAGGAGACAGTGGGGTTGGGGGACTAGAACTCCCATGAGCCTTGGCTAATTGCCAACAGGAGACTGGGGTTTTGGGACTACAACTCCCATGACCCTTAGCTAATGGAAGCTGTTGGTTTGGGGACTACAACTCCCATGATGCTTAGCTAAGAGGGCCAGGGGGTTTGGGGACTACGACTCCCATGATCCTTTGCTAACAGGGCTGGATGTTTTGGAACTACAACTCCCATGAGCCAGTGGGGTTTTGGAACTACAATTCCCATGATCCAGTGGGGTTTTAGAACTACAACTCCCATGATCCAGTGGGGTTTTGGAACTACAACTCCCATGATCCAGTGGGGTTTTGGAACTACAATTCCCATGATCCAGTGGGGTTTTAGAACTACAACTCCCATGAGCCAGTGGGGTTTTGGAACTACAACTCCCATGATCCAGTGGGGTTTTGGAACTACAACTCCCATGAGCCAGTGGGGTTTTGGAACTACAACTCCCATGATCCAGTGGGGTTTTGGAACTACAACTCCCATGAGCCAGGGCTGGCTGTTAGCTAAGGATCATGGGAGTTGTAGAGCCCAAACCCCACAGGCTCATGGGAGTTGTAGTCCCCAGACCCACTGGCCCAATTAGCTAAGGATCATGGGAGTTGTAGTCCCAAAACCAATTAGCACTGTTGGCAAAGGAACATGGGAGTCGTAGTCCCCAAACCCACTGTGGCTCATGGGAGTTATAGTCCCAAAACCTACTGGATCATGGGAATTGTAGTCCTAAAAGCCCACTGGATCATGGGAGTTGGAGTCCCCAAACCCGCTGGCCCTATTAGCTAAGGATCATGGGAGTTGTAGTCCCAAAACGCACTGGCTCATGGGAATTGTAGTCCCCAAACCTACTGGCCCTGTCACCTGAGGATCATGGGATTTGGAGTCCCCAAACGAACTTCCCATTAGCAAAGGATCATGGGAGTTGTAGTCCCCAAACCCCACTGGCTCATGGGAGTTGTAGTCCCAAAGCGCACTGGCTCATGGGAGTTGTAGTCCCAAAGCGCACTGGCTCATGGGAGTTGTAGTCCCAAAACAAATTAGCACTGTTGGCAAAGGATCATGGGAGTCGGAGTCCCAAAATTAACTGCCCCCCATTAGCAAAGGATCATGGGAGTTGTAGTCCCAAAAGCCCACTGGCTCATGGGAGTTGGAGTACTCAATTCCTACTGACCCTG